>NC_141876.1:219727365-220039508 GCF_056163025.1 Triticum urartu | reverse complement strand
GAGGCAAAGAAGATGGCTAGAGTTGATCAAGGATTATGACCTTAGTGTTCAATACCACCCTGGAAAGGCTAATGTGGTAGCAGATGCATTAAGCAAAAAGGCTTGTTCCCTGAATGCTATGCTTAAGGACAGGCTACCCGCCTTGTATGTAGAACTTGAAAGCTTTGGGTTGGAACTAGTTGCACCAGGATTCTTGGGCAACCTCGAAGTTAGGCCTACCTTGATAGATGATGTTAAGGAAGCTCAGAAGGGACACGAAAGTATTGAAGGCATCAAGAGGAAGATCAAGGCAGACAAGGCCCAGGATTCTCAGAGGATGAGCAAGGAATTGTGTGGTTTGGGAATCGCATTTGCGTACCCAACAAGATTGAGCTCAAGAATTTGATCTTGCAAGAAGCTCATGACACCCCGTATTCCATCCACCCCGAAGGAACCAAGATGTATCAAGACCTAAAGGAAAGATTCTGGTGGCATGGCATGAAGAGAGAGATAGCCACTTTCATCGCTAAGTGTGACATATGCCAAAGGGTCAAAGCTGAACATCAGCGACCCGCTGGATTGTTACAGCCTCTCAAGGTGCCTGAATGGAAATGGGATAAAGTCGGAATGGACTTCATCACTGGATTACCCAGGTCAAATAAGGGACATGACTCCATCTGGGTCATAGTCGACCATTTGACCAAAGTATCCCACCTCATTCCTGTCAAAACGACTTACAAGGGAACCTAGCTCTTCCATGTCAAAGGAAAGCTCGCCCCAAGATACATCGGCCCCTTCAAGATCACTGACCGACGAGGAGAAGTGGCTTACCAGTTGGAACTGCCACCTGAACTATCCAATGTGCACCACGTATTCCACGTGTCACAACTCCGAAAGTGTCTCCGGGTTCCAGACAAGCCTGATCTTTACAAGGGCATCAATCACCAAGTCATTGACCTTCAGCCTGATTTGACTTACCATAAGAGGCCCATCTGCATTTTGGATGAGGCTGAGCGAAGCACTCGAAGCTGCACCATCAAGTACTTCAAGGACCAGTGGAGCAACCACACTGAAGCAGAAGCAACATGAGGATTTGAAGACTACCCCAGATCCAAGTTTCTGTATCCCTTTCCACGCCTAGTCTGGGAATCTCGGGGATGAGATTCTTGTAAGGGGGGTAGGTCTGTCACACCCTGATTTTCATGCCACAACACTTAAGCTAATAAATCATGATAAAATGTGGTTTGACAAAAACTTTTGAGTGTTTTGTCTTTGCTTTGATTGAATGTCTGACTGTTGTTTGCAAGTGCTCAAAAAATCAAATAAATCCTCCAACTCCTATACTTCATCTCCTCGCTCCAAACCCTCGAACCAATGATCATGCCATGTGTATAGGACATAAAAATATTTTCTTACAAAAATAATTTGGCCAAATAGTATTTTCAAAAATTAGTTTTCCAAAAACCCCTGAATTGAGGTTTGTACTGCAAGTACTTAATTCAGGGCAGTAAAAATCTTTCCAAAAATATATTTGACTCCTATTAGATATAGGACACCAGAAAACACAAAAATATGATTTTAAAAGTCACTTTCCTATTTTATTTAAAGGCTTTTTCTTAAGTCCAGAAAAGGTCTTTAATAGGTAAAAATTATGTTAATGCTTTAAAAATATTTGGGAAAAATTAGGGAAACTCAGTAGACATATATTGTCCATATATAAGAGTTTCACCACATGGTCATGTTCAAGATATTGGTCAAATCCCTCAAAAACCCTTTCTGGATATTTCAAGCTTTTGAAATATTTACAAAGGAAATGTTCCCCAAAAATTCCAAGAAAATCCTAGCATGTCACATATGACATGTTTGATGATCTTGCCAAGTCTCATGTCATGGAGAACAGTATAACCCCATGAAACCCTCTCAAAACCACTTCTGTCCTTTTTCAAGTTTGAACAACTTTGCACTGTCAAACATGTCCAAATGCTCTCAAACTTGGTGCACATGCTAAAATGGTGTTAAAATGCATCTAGACCAAATGGCACAAGTTGGAGAGAATGTTATCTTGATCAAAGTGCCCCAAAACCCTCTCTGCCTAGAACCAAATTTGAACAACTCTACATTGGCAACTTTCTCCTTTTTATCTCAACTTTTGTGGACATGTTCATGACCTCAAATGATGACACTACACTAAGTGGTGCATCAAGGAGAATAGATTTGCATGACCAAATCTTGAAAAGTCCACTTCTGCTAATTTCTAGGGTTTACCAAAGTTGCATTGTCAACTTCCTCCAAATGAGCTCCAACTTGGTGATCAACCCCATTTCTATATGACACTTGATCCTGTTAATCTTCATGTCATTTGGAATCCATTTGCTTGCCCAAACCACCATCAAACACCTTCTGGCAGAAACCTAAAATGCATGTTTCGTCCATTTCCACTAATCTCCATGAGCTCAACTTGTTCCCACAGCCCCATCTGGTCCTCCTCTAACCCCTACATCTTTCCCTGCCCGAGGAGCCATGATGATGGGGGTGAAAAGCTCTTTTTCCCTCTCTGGACAGCACCATTTCTCTCTCTCTCAACCTCCCTCCTCACTCCAGTGGATCCCCAGGGAATCCAATGCCATTGCCACATTGTTTACTCCCACCTGCAGCTTCCAGACACAAGTGGGCGCGCGAGGACGCGAGAAAAAGCCGTGGGTGCCGGCCATTTGCGCGCTCTAGAGCACATCAGCGTGCTCCCGACCGTTGACGCCGCGCTCCCCCACCACCTCGAGCCTCCCCCTCGCGCCAGTCGAGGTGCCTCGACGTCCGCAACACGCCACGCCCCTGGCCCCCTCCTCCTTCTCCCTCCTGCTGCCTCCTTTCGCACGCGCGCCGGCCGCCCGAGAGATCCAATGGACGAGCTCACACGCGCGACGCCCTGACACTTCCCTGCTCCTTCTCTCCCTTCCTCTGGGCGTAGACCACCCCTACAAACACCCCGGACACGCCCACGTGAGCCCCCGTGGCTTGCAGCGACGGCAACAGCCTCGCCAACGCATGAGCTCATGGTGCACCTCACCCCCTTACCTTAAAAGGCCACCCCGAGCTCTCTTTGGTTTCCGATGGCTCTCTCTCCCTCCTGCACGTCATCCTGACCGGCTCACTCCTCTCCCCGCGCCCTCCATAGCCCTCCATGGCCGGAGAGCCGCCGCCGGCTTCCACCTAAATTCAACCGAGCCCGAGCTCTTCTCCCTCTCCTCTCTCCACCAGCAGGCTCCCCTGAGCAAGGCGGAGCTCCCACGCTCTTCCCCTCGTCCGAGGACGCACCGTAGCGCCGTGCCCAATCTCGCCCGACGCCACCGTCCGCCGGCATCCAAGCCGCCATCGCCTCGACCATCCCCGGCAGCCGTGGCATACACGAATGGATGCGGCGCTCGACGCCGAGCTCATCCATAGCCAGAGCGTCGCCGGAGGTGCTCCATAGCACCGACAGTCGTCGTCGGGGCTCTCTGCTCCCTCGGCCAGGCGAGCACGCGGGAGGAAGACGAAGACGATGACCTGCGGGCGGGCCCCGCTCGTCGGTGGCTCCACCCACCGTGCGGGAAGGCGTATTACCTCGGTACGCCTTCCACGTTGCCCCTGTTGCCCGCGCAGCCGAGCAGCTGGGTCGGCCCATGGCTATCTCTCGCTGGTGCGCAGGATAAGGGTAATGCCTTATATTTCTTTTTATTCTTTTCTAGTGAGTTTCTAAAATCCATAAATAATTCAAATTAACTCCAAATTTGTTGATTCAAATTTCTAGTAGTTTCTAAATTCATTCCCTATCACATGGTGCTACTTGCACATTTTTACAGAAATATTTCTTTCACAAATAATTAGCAAATCCTATTTTTCCATTTCTTTGATAAACTTTAGAAAATCACAGAGAGACCATTTTTTATCCAAATTCCATGATTCAAATCCTAAATGTCTATAAGTTCAAAACTTAGTTTTTGAACATTTTTACTAATACTTTCTGTATCACCTCAAATAATGGTCTATTTCTTCATATATGGCCAACTTTGCAAATTCATAGAGAAATCATTTGAACTCCAAATCTAGTGAAACCAACTCCTAGGTGCCTCAAGAATCATTCTTTGTTAAATGGGTACCTTTTCTCATTTTCCAAAATAATTCTTCTGTACACTGCTTGCAATTCCATAAACCCCTTGATTCCATCATATCGTAATGTTCGGAAATAACCACTGACCTAATTCCAATGAAACCACTCTGGTTATTTTTCATATAACCAGAGATGTCCTAGAAAAGTCAAATTAATATTTTAGAGCACTTTTATTTCCTGCCTTGTTGTGTTGCTTATTATGGTTGCTTTCAACGATAGTTGACGAAGTAGACGAAATGCTTGGAGTTGGACCAGAGATATTTGAAGACCTCGAAGACTTTGTTAAAACAGGCAAGCAACCCTTTGACCATGATGAACCATTTTACATCATGATGGCATTTTTGTTGCTTCATTGAGTGCATGATATACCTTGAATGGCAACCTTGCTAGGCTTGCCTCCGTTGCATACTCCATTGATACTTGCATTGTTCATGACTCTACCCTTGCTTAGTTGTGTTGGTGGGTTGTAGAAATATGCTATAGTAAATGGCTACGCAAAGTGGGTCAGGGTTATGCATGGAAAGAAACAAGTGTGGGTTGACATACTTGCAAACAGCCCAGTGGGTGCCACTAATGCCCCTGGGAGATGATGATGAACTAGGTCACTACTTGGTGGAGAGGTAGTGTACCGAGGCTCGATAAAAGTGTTGTTTATAGAGACGGATTAGATTTAAGATTTGTCGACTGTCCCAACCTTACATGCGCAACCACACTACCCTTGTATGGGAAAGGGCATTATTGATTACCTAGGCCGATACTAGCATGGAGCCCGCATTACTAGTGACGGGAGAGTTGTTGGCGCGCTCTCTCGGGACGGGGCCGTGCCAGGTAGGGCGGCCAAGAACATTTTTATGGGGCACCGGACACACTGTTGGTACCCCGTGCCAGTGGTATGTGATGAATATGGGAGCGAGGCTCCACCATTTTTAAAGTTGTGAAATGTTGGGCACGGGGGTTACTACCAATCGAGTGGACTCCATGCTAGTGTCGTCTAGGGAAAGATAGTGATCGGGTGCTTACCCCGGGTACTTGAGGTACCGCGGGTCGTGGATGACACGGAAGCTCCCCGGATCTTGTGGGTAAAGTGTGCAACCTCTGCAGAGTGTAAAACTATTCGAATAGCCGTGTCCACGATCAAGGACAGTTGGGTGGTGCTGCTTAGACTACGTCCATATGTTTCTGACAAACAACACGGTTTGGTAAATCTATTGACGTGATTCGTGAGGAAGTCACGATGAGCTTGAGCATGTGTTGTTCATAACTCTCTCTCGATGTTGATGTCTGTAACCTCCTGATACTTGTTGCAGACACATTCATATCCTTGATAAATGTTGATCATACTTGCATGAGAAAAACTAGCTTTCCGAAAAAATGCCAAATTAGCAGTAGTGCCTTGCATAATTTTTCTGTTATCACCCTTGAGTTGCTTGCGAGTACATTCAAAGTACTCATTGGCTTGCCACTGGTTATTTTATTGGCCAGGCATGAAAGAACAGGATATAATGAAGAACTCCTCGGTGACGAACACGCGAGCTAGGACGCTTCCCAGTCAGAATGCCTGTAGGGTTAAGGCAGATGGCATGGGTCCAAGTTATCGATGAAGATTTCCGCTGCGATGTTATACTCAAGACTTGACCATAATGGTCCTACTTGTGTAAAACGGTATGTATGGATGTAAGACTCTTGTTATTCAGCTTCTGTGTGTTCAGTGAGCATTGATCTCTGGGATCACTGTACACGTGCATTCGGTGATTACGACTTATGAGTCGGGGTCCCCACAGTGGCATTGGGGTAATCTATGCATAGGGGTTGATGCACATTTTCGTCCTTGTATCTCCAGTACAAATCTTGGGGCACTCTTTGAGGTTCTTTGTGTTGGATTGAGTATTATGAATCTGGATTTATTTTTGTGTTATTTTAGTACGAACTCTTGATAGATCAGTCGAAAAGAATAACTTGTGTTATTTTAGTACGAACTCTTGATAGATTGATCAGAAAGAATAACTTGGTGTTATTTTAGTATGAACTCTTTTGGTAGATCGATCAGAAAGAATAGCTACAATCAATTTCTTCTTATGTTCTCTGCTAGATAGGAACTTTGGAGTGATTCTTCATCGCACGTTGAGGGATGGTTATGTGATCCAATTATATTAGCATTGTTGAGAGATTGCACTAGCGAA
Organism: Triticum urartu; assembly: GCF_056163025.1. Lineage (NCBI taxonomy): Eukaryota > Viridiplantae > Streptophyta > Magnoliopsida > Poales > Poaceae > Triticum > Triticum urartu. The sequence continues at coordinate 220,033,202 of NC_141876.1, read as the reverse complement.
AGTACGGACCCTAGGCCTCATTTTCAAGCATCGCAATATCGTTTGTGCTCCGTTTTATCAATTGCTACCTTGCTGTTTTTTATTGTTTCTATTACAAAAATCAATATCTACTATTATTACTACACTTGTATCACCATCTCTTCGGCGAACTAGTGCACCTATACAAATTATTATTGTATTTAGTGTGTTGGGGACACAAGAGACTCTTTGTTATTTGATTGCGAGGTCATTTGAGACAGACCATCTTCATCCTACACCTCCCACGGATTGATAATACTTAGGTCATCCACTTGAGGGAAAATTGCTTCTATCCTACAAAACTCTACGCTTGGAGGCCCAACACGAGTCTACAAGAATAAAGTTGCGTAGCAGACATCAAGCTCTTTTCTGGCGCCGTTGCCGGGGAGGTTAGGTAAGCGGCACCCACACCCCGTCAACGAAGCTCTTTTCTGGCGCCATTGCGGGTAGGTGAGTGCTTGAAGGTATATCTTTAGATTTTGCAATTGAATATTTTAGTTTCTTGTTTTATCACTAGTTTGGTTTTATAATAGAAAACCACAAAAAAATGGATATTGGGTTACCTCAGGTTGCTCTTTATCTTTATAATGTCTATCTTGAGAATAAGGGTTCCGATAATTGTGCTTAATTGCTAGAAAAAGAATTCAACAAAATTTATGGCATAAAAACATTGGATGATGGGCATGATTGCGATATTGCTAGTATAAATTCCTTGAATATTCATGATGTTAATGATGATTGCATTAGTCATGATAATGATGTCTCCTATAAGAATGTCAATTTTCATGGAGTGAATTGGGAGTGCAAATGCACACCAAAAAGGGAAGATAGATTTTGTAAGAAGCATAAATATTTAGAAATGAAAAAGTTGCAAGAGAGGCTAGATGATTGTGCTGAAAGATTTAATTTTTTCACCATCCTTGTGAACTTTGCAATGAACGTGGTCTTTTAAATCTCCAATGCAAATTTTTTCATGATCAAATCGTGTCAAAAAATTGTGATAACTTGATTACCCTTGAGCATCATAAAGGGCTTAGTCTTCTTTTGGGGTATAAAGAAATGAAACGTAAACTGAGGGTATTCCAAAATTTAATCTCAAGAGATTTCTTGATTTTGATCTAGAGGAAATTTATATGTTTTGCACGGTAAATTGCATTGAGAATCCTTATATTGCCAACTATCTAAAGACAAGAAAACAAATAGAATATGAAGAGAGTACTAATGAAAGGGAAAATATTTCCTAATACCCTCCTAGTGTTTATTATGATGAATCAGGTAACGAGGAGGAGCTTCCTATCCAATCAATCTCTTCGACAAGAAGCTTGAAAAAATTAATTAAACCCACACATGATGTGGTGAAGAAGAAGAAAAGAAGAAAGAATAGAGGTAAAAAGGTATATCTCTCCCAAATAATGTTGCTCCTATTATTGTTGTGCTTCATGAAAATGAATCAAAAATAATTATGGAAGATGATGCACTTGATGATGATTTTGTTATGCCTATTGTTTGTTGTGATAATTATGACTGGGAAGATAATGATACTTCTTATAATCTTGGAAATCTTTTTGGCATCGACTTGGGAAATTATGATGATAGCAATTGTTATACCATTGGTGCTATTCATACTATTAATGATGAGAGTGATTATGCTTATGATATGCCAAGACACAAGCTTGGGGATGCTATGTTTGATGAGAATGACATGTTTGAGAATTTATTTGCTACAATTAATGTTTGTCCCAAGCTTGGGGATCTATGTTTAATGAAGATGATCTTTTTAGTCCCCCTACTTTGAATGATCAAATTTGATATGATGATTGCATGCCTCCTATCTATGATGAGAACAAAGTTGCTATTTATGATGATTATTGTGATGATACTTATGTTATAAAAAGTAGTGATAATTATTGTCATAATTTTGAATATCCTTTTACTGATCATTACTCTTTTAGTGTGGAAAAAATTTTTAGTATTCGAGTTTCATATGGTACTCCCACTATTGTGAATGAGAATAAAATTGCTTATATGGAGAGTAATAAATTTTCTATGCCTTTGGACCATTAAAAGAATGTTTTATGTGATGGCTATATTGATGAATCTATTCATGATGCTACTGAAAATTATTATGAGAGAGGAACTTATGATTCATAATGCTCTTGTTATGTTTCAATCCTTATCTTTTATGCGAGCATCATTAAACTCATCATGCCTAGCTTAAAAGGCACTAAGTAAAAGCGCCTATTGGGAGACAGCCCAACACTTTTACCTACTGTTTTTGTGCGTTCACATGATTAGGCTACTGTAGTAATCATGTTTTATTGCTTTTGTTTCAATAAAGTGCCAAGTAAGACCTTTGGGATGGTCTATGGTGATAGTTGATTTGATCTTGCTGAAAAACAGAAACTTTTGTGCTCAGGAAAATTCTCATTTTTAACAGAAGCGAGATAAAGTATTGATTCGTTTTTCAGAAGATTAATAGACAAATTTCCCAGGGTTTCCTAATTTTTCAGATTTTTTGGAGTAGCAGAAGTATGGTTGGAGTACAAATTACTACAAACTGTTCTGTTTTTGACAGATTCTGTTTTCAATGCATAGTTTGCTTGTTTTCTAGTTTCTATGGCTTATATTGCTCAATATATGTAACATCCCAAATTTTCAATTTGGAATGTTATACATAGTCATCCATGCATATCATATTTATTTTGCATTTCGTCTCGCGATCCTCGAAATCCTAAGCAACTCAAGGACCCTCGGAGAGAGTTGGGGATTTCCCGGTTTTCATATTTGATTTTTATCAAATCTGAAACGAGGATTTTGGTTTTAATTATTTTTCTCTCTGAAATATATCATATTAAAATATATGAGAGGAGATAATATGAATTCTCCAAGATAATTGAAATATAGGAGGAAAAATATTAAAATCAAATATTTGTTTTATTTGGATTTTATTGCAATTTTGTTTGCATTAGAAAAATTGCACGTTTTCAAAGTTGCATTTTAGGGCCGAGAAAACGTTCATCTCGTTCTAAATATTTGATTTAGACAATGAAAATTTATTTTGGCATTTTAGATTTTTATTTACTTTTCTAGGATTTTATTTCTTTCGGCGGAAATATTTAAAAAAAAGTTCCTGTGCCCAACTGGGCCTAAGGCCCAGCCGAGCCAGGCCGGCCTGCAGCAGCCGCCGCCTCCCCGCGCGCACCGTCGCCCCACCGCCGCTCAGACTAGGAGTCCGAGCCGGACTCCGCCGCCGCCGCCGCTTGCCCCTCCTCCAAGCAAGCCGCCCACCCTTTATATAGCCGCCACCCCCCGCCGCCCCAAACCACCACCGCCGCCGCCCCGCGCCAACCCCGCCGCCCGCGCTGAGCCACCGCCGCCCCGCCACCTCGCCTCGCTGGAGGTAGCCGCTGGATCTGAGCCGCCAGTTTTTTTAAGAACCGTTCGGTTTTTTTAGAAAACCCTAAATTCATTTTTTTGGATCGCCGGTTTTTCTCGGTTCTTCTAGTTAGCGGACGTTCGTCCGTACGTTCGTTTTAACGAATGGTTTTCGCCCGTTAGTTACAGCTAACAAACGCTCGTTTGTTAGTCTGTTCGTCAGTTTTCTTTTATCGGATTTATTCCGCGAGTTTTCTGATCGCGATTTCTGATCCGATCTTAGTTTCTGTTTATCTCTTCGCTCGTTAGTCAGAATCAGGCGATTCAAGCGCCTAGATCTTTGTCTCAAGACCCTCTTTCCGTTTAACCAACTTAAATAAGTTTTTGCCACTGTAAAATTTTGACCTAGGATCAGATTAGTAAACGAAGCTTCTTTCTTTCGCCGTTTGAGTTTCGTTGCTCCGTTTGATTTGATTCCTTTTGCTAACCGGAGTTCTTAAGTTGAACCTTCTGGTCAACCTCTTTTATTTGAGTTTTGCTTGTGCATCTTTGCTTGTTGCTTATGTATGTTATTGTTTGTTTGTGATAGAACACCCGGAGTGCGAAGCGTGCTACTACGAGTCCCTAGGTTTCGCAGACCGTCAGCAAGGCAAGTAACACTTTGATCATACCCTTTTAACACCCAGTTTTTATGCATTAGTTCCAATCCTCAAACATTGCATGATTAGGATGTCATTAACATGTGGGTTGGGAAGTAGTTGATGAGGTAGAACCTATTACCTTGTTACATTCAAACCCTTGGGAGTTACTTCTACGCGTTGCTTAAATTGCTATGCTATGCTATGCTCGTAGACGTGGTTTGGGTTTGAGTGAAATCCATGACAGATGTGAGTTTGTTAATTAATGGTTCAACTTAAGGTGGCAACTTAAATTAACATCTGGGTGGATTGAGGCACCTGGAGTACCCAGTGTTGTCTGTATTTTTTGGAAATCCTGGAGTACCCGTGTGATCTTCCTACGGACCGCCACCCAGGCTCAAAGGGAACTGAGATGATTCATGCTAGAAACTTCCGTGTGCAGCCATAGGCTATTATGGGCTGTAGCATAGTTGAGTAAGTTACGTGAAGCTCTTGAAGAGGCAGATCAGCAGGTAGTGGGATGTAGGTTTGGCATGGTCTGTCAGGAGTAGAGAGTTAATGTTTCTGAAAGACTGTGTCTCGGTCATCCGTTTCTCAAACACCTTGTAGTGTGAGAAATCCAACGGAGGCGATCGAGTCTTGTGGGGAAAAGTGCACAAACCTCTGCAGAGTGTATAATCTAATCATGGTTAGCCGTGTCCCCGGTTATGGACAATTCTTGAGTATCTAGTATTTGGGTTATCACATGTATCTCATCATTCTTAACTAATATTGTTGGGATGTTAATCATTTTAATTGGGATTGAGTTGGAGGAACCTTCTCAATGTTGTTCAACAACCATGATAGTTAAATTAAAATCTATTCCTTTGTTGTAGGGAAAAATTGGCTTTTCGCAAAAACTATAACCATAGAGCTTTCCACCAGCCAGATATGCATGTAGTGATAGCATTATTCTGTTCATGCTCTACTGTGTTATTTTGCCAGCATATTCCATGTGCTGACCCGTTTTCGGGCTGCAACGTATTATGTTGCAGACTTTTCAGACGAGGAGTAAGGTTCGTTAGGTCATTGCCGTGCAGCTCAGCTATGCCGTTGGACTTAATGGACTCACTTTATCTTCCAAGCCTTCCACTGTTATCGCATTAGATGGTCTTAAGCCATATTATTGTAGTAAGTTCTCTTTTGAGATAGTCGATGTAATAAGTGTGTGATTGCCACTCTTTTATAAATCCTTCGAGTACTGTGTGTGTCAGCATTACCGATCCAGGGATGACACTGAAGCATAGAGACTTGACCATCTAAGGTCGGGTCGCTACAAGATGGTATCAGAGCACACGCTGAGTGTAGGACACGACCACTAAGATAAACCCTAGGTCACACTTCTCTACTCATTTCTGACTCCTCTCCATTTTCTACTCTTTAGGATGACAGAGATGAAGAACAAGTTTGCACAACCAGATGAAGACACACCTTTTGGACGCCACTTGAAGGAAGTCACTAGGTACTTGAACATTGGAATACCAAGCTTCACCGGAACATACAACGCCACTTTACCTGAAGAGGAGCGCTGGATGGTTCAAGTACAAGTTCCAGGAAGTACGTTCTCACCAACTTCTAAACCCATAGAGTTTTCTTTTGAAGCACCCACCTGGAGTCTAGGCAAGAGCATGGCAGCTCACATTACCATGGGACGCATTGGAGAAGTCTACAACAGGGAGCTTAAGGACACTATCTACCAAATATGTGGACGTCGAGACGAGCAATGGGAAGTAATCAGCACCAGGAAGGATAGATCCATTGCAGCTTTCATCCAGGAGTTAAACCAGCACATTCGACGTCAGGAGAACCAGATGTGCGCAGACATGATGGACTTGAAGAAGGCGAAGACTAGAATCATCGAGCTTGATGAAGAACTCAAGTTTACACACGATGGATATGAGGAGGAAATTAAAACACTACTGGAGAAGAATGACGACCTAGTCAAGAAGATCGGAGTATTCATGGGAGGACCGGCACCAATAGAAGAAGAAGAAGAACCCAAGGAGATACGCCCCGAGGACTACATCATCATCGATGACACCGATTCCGATCCTAGTGATGATGACTTTGAAGATGAAGCTAGAGCAGACATCATGGAGTCTTCCACCGATCAAAATTTCTAGATGATCACCAAATATTAGTAGTATTTCCCCATGTAATTAGTAATAGATGAGCACTTTGCGATAGTCCTAGACCGTTTGTATGCCCTTGCTTGATTGATTGAGTGAAATGTTTGTGTTTGTCTCATGTGCATATGGGTAGTGTTTTCTCATTAGACCCCTTTTCTATTCTGATCTCTTCCATCTAAACCCATCAGATGCCTCCGAGACGTGACACCGGTTTTGCTTTCCCACCGGAGCTCACCCAGTTGATCCAGCAGCAGAATACTTTGATGCAATTGCTAGTTCAGAACCAGGGCAATAACAACAACAACAACCCGCCGCCAGTGGACAACCTAGCCCGTTTTCTAAGGTTACAACCGCCGGTGTTTTCCAGTAGCACCGAGCCAATAGTTGCTGATATTTGGCTATGCCGTATTGGAAGGGAGTTGACCACTGCGGGATGCACTGATGCTGAGAAGGTGCGTTTTGTCGCTCATCAATTGGATGGACCAGCAGCATCATGGTGGGAGAATTACACAGCCACTTTTCCCATAGCCAACGTCACTTGGGACCAGTTTCAGCAAGCTTTCCGCACGGCCCGTGTCTCAACTGGAGCTACGCAGATGAAGAAGCGGGAGTTCCGCAACCTACGCCAGGGGAACCATACTGTGGCTCAGTACATGGATGATTTTAGCAAGTTATCACGCTATGCCCTTGATGATGTGGCCACAGATGCCACGAAGCAGGAGAAGTTTATGGAAGGGCTGAATGATGAGATGAGCTGCAGTTGATGGTAGCAACCTTCAACAACTACCAGGAGTTGGTAGATAAGGATCTTATGATTGAAGGGAAGCAGCAGCAAATTGAGAGCCGCAAGAGAAAGTATGGACAAGGGAAGTATAACTCAGGAGCTCAGCAGAAGCCTCGCCTAACCCCGAATTTGGGAGGACTTATTCATAACCATGGAGGTCACAACCACACTGGAGGAGGATCACATAACCACAACGGTTCTAAGAATGGGAATGGGAACGGAGCCAACAATAATCAAAACCGCCTCAATCTAGCCACACCCGCCAAAAGAGATCTAAGTCATGTTACTTGTTTCAAGTGTGGGAAGACTGGACACTACACCACGGAGTGCCTTGAAGGAAAGAATGGAAACGGAAATGGGAGCGCTGGGAAGAAGCCCAATCCATTCAATAAAGGACAAGTGAACCACGTTAATGTGGAGGAGGTTGAAGAGCAGCCGGACGCGGTAATAGGTAAGTTTTTGGTTAAGTCATTTACAGCTCTTGTTCTTTTCGATACTGGTGCATCGCATTCATACATATCAAGGGGATTTGTGGATAAGTTTAAACTACCAACCCAAACCCTTAGGACCCCTTTGTTAGTAAGCTCACCCGGAGCAGAATACATGGCTAGCCGATGGTGCGACCAGGTACCCTTAATCATTGGCACACATGTTTTTCCGTCCGACCTAATTATCTTGGAGTCACAAGGATTGGATGTGATACTAGGTATGGACTGGATGTCAAAGTTTGGAGGAAGTTTTGACTGTGCTAGTAAGTCAATTTATCTTACCACCCCGGAGGGAAAAAGGATTAAGTATGTGTCTAGGAATGTGCCTAGGAGGAGCCAAGTGAATGCCCTTACGGGAGTTGTTTAGGAGGAAGTGCCTGTAGTGAAGGATTATCCGGATGTTTTTCCAGAGGAGTTACCAGGCATGCCACCGGATAGAGACATTGAGTTTTTGATAGAGCCGTTGCCAGGAACAGGACCAATATCCAAGAGACCCTATCGGATGCCCGCAAATGATCTGGAGGAAATCAAGAAACAGATCAAGGAGTTATTGGAGAAAGGATACATTCGAAGAAGTTCATCACCTTGGGAGCCCCAGTGCTTTTGGTTGAGAAGAAGGATAAATCCCTAAGGATGGTTGTTGATTATCGAGCCTTGAATGAGGTGACGATTAAGAACAAGTACCCACTGCCGATGATCAATGATCTGTTTGATCAGTTGCAAGGAGCTAAGGTGTTTTCGAAGATCGATTTGAGATCGGGATACCATCAGTTGAAGATACGTGAGAAGGATATACCAAAGACAGCGTTCACAACGCGGTATGGATTATACGAGTACACAGTCATGTCATTTGGACTGACTAATGCCCCTGCTTATTTCATGAGCATGATGAACAAGGTATTCATGGAGTATTTGGACAAGTTTGTTGTGGTGTTTATTTATGATATTATGGTATACTCGAAGAATGAGAAGGAGCACAAGGAGCATTTGCGCTTAGTTCTCGAGAAACTCAGGGAACACCAGTTGTATGCTAAGTTTAGCAAATGCGAGTTTTGATTGAAGGAAGTCGGGTTCCTTGGACATGTTATATCGGGAGAAGGTATAGCAGTAGACCCCAGCAAAATTCAGTCAGTCACTGAATGGTTGGAACCCACCTCAGTTAGCGAGATCCGCAGTTTCCTTGGACTAGCGGGTTACTATCAGAGATTCATTGAGAACTTTTCCAAGATTGCGAAGCCAATGGCTGAACTGTTAAAGAAGGATACTAAATTTAAATGGACAGAAGATTGCGAGGCAAGTTTCCAGGAGTTGAAGAAACGTTTGACTACAGCGCCAGTGCTAGCACTGCCGGATATACATAAGGAATTCCAAGTGTATTGCGACACCTCTCGTTTAGGACTTGGATGTGTACTTATGCAGGATGGAAGAGTTGTTTCGTATGCCTCACGACAACTAAAACCTCATGAGTTGAACTATGCCACTCATGGTTTGGAGTTAGCTGTCGTAGTGCATGCATTGAAGACCTGGAGGCATTACCTTATTGGAAACCGATGTGATGTATACACGGACCATAAGAGTTTGAAGTACATCTGCACCCAGAAGGAACTGAACCTTAGACAAAGGAGATGGTTGAAGCTTATCAAGGATTATGATATGAAGCTACACTATCACCCAGGAAAGGCCAATGTCGTAGCAGACGCCTTGAGCAGGAAGAGTTATGCTAATATCCTTGAAATTAAGGGACTGCCGAAGGAGTTAGCAGAGAATATCATGGAACTTCGATTGGAGATTGTCCCTAGAGGATTCGTTGCAACAATGGAGGTCCAGTCGACATTGCTGGACAAGATTCGGGAAGCTTAGAAGGATGACAAGGAGATTGCCGAGATAAAGGAGAAGATGAGCAAAGGAAAGGCCAAATGTTTTCATGAAGATGAGCACGATACCCTATGGTTTGAGGACCGAGTTTATGTGCCCAATAACCCGGAGATCAAGAAGTTAATACTTCAAGAGGCTCATGACTCACCATACTCAATACACCCCGGAAACACCAAGATGTATCTGGATTTGAAGAAACATTTCTGGTGGACCGGTATGAAGAAGGATATTGCCGAGTATGTAGCCGTATGTGATGTATGTCAGAGAGTGAAGGCAGAACATCAGAAGCCAGCAGGACTATTACAGCCTATGCCGATACCCGAATGGAAGTGGGATAAACTTGGCATGAACTTTATCACCGGATTGCCCAGGACTAAAGCAGGATATGATTCCATATGGGTAGTAGTTGATCGCTTGACCAAAGTGGCTCACTTCATCCCAGTGAAAACCACTTATACTAGTGCAAAGTTGGCCAAGATTTATATGTCCAGGATCGTATGTCTACATGGAGTTCCAAGGACCATCGTATCAGATAGAGGAACACAGTTTACTTCAAAGTTTTGGCATCAGTTACACCAGACTTTGGGGACTAGGTTGGAGTTCAGTACAGCTTTTCACCCACAGACAGATGGACAGACCGAGAGAGTGAACCGAATTTTGGAGGATATGTTGAGAGCCTGTGCGCTAGATTATGGATCTAGTTGGGATGACAATTTGCCTTACGCAGAGTTCTCGTACAACAATAGCTACCAAGCCAGTTTGAAGATGGCACCGTTTGAAGCCCTGTATTGACGCAGGTGCAGAACACCTTTGATGTGGGACGAGGTAGGAGACCGACAGTTGTTTAGACCAGACTTGATCAAGGAGTCTGAGGAGAATGTTAAATTGATTCGTGGTAGACTGAAGATTGCTCAATCCAGGCAGAAGAGTTATGCGGACTCAAAACGCAAAGAGGTAACCTATGAAATTGGAGACAGAGTATATCTGCGAGTATCTCCCTTGCGAGGAGTGAAACGTTTTGGATTTAAGGGGAAATTAGCTCCGTGATTTGTAGGACCGTATCGTGTTTTGGAACGGATGGGAGAAGTTGCCTACAAGTTGGAATTACCCGAGGGATTTTCAGGAGTTCATGATGTGTTTCACGTTTCACAACTGAAGAAGTGTCATGCTGAGATGGCCGATATACCGTTAAGAGATACAGTACCCTTGGAGGCAATTCAGTTGGATAGTGATTTGACTTACGAGGAGAAGTCAGTTAAGATTCTTGAGTTTGCTAGCAGAGTCATCCGCAGTAAGGTTATCAAATTTTGCAAAGTTCAGTGGAGCCACCATACCGAGGACGAAGCCACCTGAGAACGAGACGATGATCTTCGCAAAGACCACCCACACCTATTTTCTAGCCAACCCGAATCTCGAGGGCGAGATTCATCTTAAGGGGGGTAGGTTTGTAACATCCCAAATTTTCAATTTGGAATGTTATACATAGTCATCCATGCATATCATATTTTATTTGCATTTCGTCTCGCGATCCTCGAAATCCTAAGCAACTCAAGGACCCTCGGAGAGAGTTGGGGATTTCCCAGGTTTTCATATTTGATTTTTATCAAATCTGAAACGAGGATTTTGGTTTTAATTATTTTTCTCTCCGAAAATATTTCATATTAAAATATATGAGAGGAGATAATATGACTTCTCCAAGATAATTAAAATATAGGAGGAAAAATATTAAAATCAAATATTTGTTTTATTTGGATTTTATTGCAATTTTGTTTGCATTAGAAAAATTGCACATTTTCAAAGTTGCATTTTAGGGCCAAGAAAACGTTCATCTCGTTCTAAATATTTGATTTAGACGATGAAAATTTATTTTGGCATTTTAGTTTTTTTATTTATTTTTCTAGGATTTTATTTCTGTCGACAGAATTATTAAAAAAAAAGTTCCCGCGCCCGACTAGGCCTAAGGCCCAGCCGAGCCAGGCCGGCCCGCAGCCGCCGCCGCCTCCCCGCGCGCGCGCTGCCCCGCCGCCGCTCGGACTAGGAGTCCGAGCCGGACTTCGCCGCCGTCGCCGCTTTCCCCTCCTCCAAGCAAGCCGCCCCGCCCCGACCTTTATATAGCCGCCACCCCCGCCGCCCCAAAACACCACCACCGCCGCCCCGTGCCAACCCCGCCGCCCGCGCTAAGCCGCCGCCGCCGCCGCTTGCCGCGCCCCGCGTCGACGCCCAGCAAGCCGCCGCCCCGCCACCTCGCCACGCCGGAGCCCCTCGCAGGAGGTAGCCACCGGATCCGAGCCGCCGATTTTTTTAAGAACCGTTCGGTTTTTTAGAAAACCCTAGGTTCGTTTTTCTCGGATCGCCGGTTTTTCTCGGTTCTTCTAGTTAGCGGACGTCCGTCCGTATGTTCGTTTTAACGAACGGTTTTCGCCCGTTAGGTACAGCTAACAAACGCTCATTCGTTAGTCTATTCGTCAATTTTCTTTTATCGGATTTATTCCGTGAGTTTTCTGATCGCGATTTCTGATCCGATCTTAGTTTCTGTTTATCTCTTCGCTCGTTAGTCGGAATCAGGTGATTCAAGCGCCTAGATCTTCGTCTCGAGACCCTCTTTCCGTTTAACCAACTTAAATAAGTTTTTGCCACTGTAAAATTTTGACCTAGGATCAAATTAGTAAACGAAGCTTCTTTCTTTCGCCGTTTGAGTTTCGTTGCTCCGTTTGATTTGATTCCTTTTGCTAACCGGAGTTCTTAAGTTGAATCTTCTGGTCAACCTCTTTTATTTGAGTTTTGCTTGCGCATCTTTGCTTGTTGCTTATGTATGTTATTGTTTGTTTGTGATAGAACACCCGGAGTGCGAAGCATGCTACTACGAGTCCCTAGGTTTCGCAGACCGTCAGCAAGGCAAGTAACACTTTGATCATACCCTTTTAACACCCAGTTTTTATGCATTAGTTCCAATCCTCAAACATTGCATGATTAGGATGTCATTAACATGTGGGCTGGGAAGTAGTTGATGAGGTAGAACCTATTACCCTGTTACATTCAAACCCTTGGGAGTTACTTCTACGCGTTGCTTAAATTGCTATGCTATGCTATGCTCGTAGACGTGGTTTGGGTTTGAGTGAAATCCATGACAGATGTGAGTTTGTTAATTAATGGTTCAACTTAAGGTGGCAACTTAAATTAACATCTGGGTGGATTGAGGCACCTGGAGTACCCAGTGTTGTCTGTATTTTTTGGAAATCCGGGAGTACCCGTGTGATCTTCCTATGGGCCGCCACCCAGGCTCAAAGGGAACTGAGATGATTCATGCTAGAAACTTCCGTGTGCAGCCACAGGCTATTATGGGATCTAGCATAGTTGAGTAAGTTACGTGAAGCTCTTGAAGAGGCAGATCAGCAGGTAGTGGGGTGTAGGTTTAGTATGGTCTGTCCGGAGTAGAGAGTTAATGTTTCTGAAAGACTGTGTCTCAGTCATCCGTTTCTCAAACACCTTGTAGTGCGAGAAATCCAACGGAGGTGATCGAGTCTTGTAGGGAAAAGTGCACAAACCTCTGCGGAGTGTATAATCTAATCATGGTTAGCCGTGTCCCCGGTTATGGACAATTCTTGAGTATCTAGTATTTTGGGTTATCACATGTATCTCATCATTCTTAATTAATATTGTTGGGATGTTAATCATTTTAATTGGGATTGAGTTGGAGGAACCTTCTCATTGTTGTTCAACTACCATGCTAGTTAAATTAAAATCTATTCCTTTGTTGTAGGAAAAAATTGGCTTTTCGCAAAAACTATAACCATAGAGCTTTCCGCCAGCCAAATATGCATGTAGTGATAGTATTATTTTGTTCATGCTCTACTGTGTTATTTTGCTAGCATATTCCATGTGCTGACCCGTTTTCGGGCTGCAAAGTATTATGTTGTAGACTTTTCAGACGAGGAGTAAGGTTCGTTAGGTCGTTGCCGTGCAGCTCAGCTATTCTGTTGGAGTTAATGGACTCACTTTATCTTCCAAGCCTTCCGCTGTTATCGCATTAGATGGCCTTAAGACATATTATTGTAATAAGTTCTCTTTTGAGACAGTCGATGTAATAAGTGTGTGATTGCCACTCTGTTATAAATCCTTCGAGTACTGTGTGTGTCAGCATTACCGATCCAGGGATGACACTGAAGCACAGAGACTTGGCCATCTGAGGTCGGGTCGCTACAATATAAATTGTGGAAATGATATGCTACAATTGGCATTGTGTGATAACAATTATGAATCTTGTCTTTGACAGTACCAAAGTGAAATGATTTGCTCTTTATCATACTAACCTATCTCACGAAGTTCCGTTAAGTTTTGTGCGATTGAAGTTTTCATGTTTTGGGTGAGATGTCGATATGAGGACAATAAGGAGTGACAAGACCCTAAGCTTGGGGATGCGCAAGGCACCCCCAAGGTAATATTCAAGGAAGATCCAAGCAACTAAGCTTGGGGATGCCCCAGAAGAAATCCCCTCTTTCGTCTCCAACATTATCGGTAACCTCACATGGAGCTATATTATTATTCGTCACATGATATTTGTTTTGCTTGGAGCGTCAATTTATTTTGTTAGGATTTTCTTGCTGTTATTTAGAATAATGTTTTGCATCTTTTATTTCAATAAAAGTGGCAAATATAGCATTTACCATGCTTATCTTGCAAGTATATGAGTTGCTGTTTGAAAACAAAAAAGTTTATCGCTGTTGCAAAAATTCTCTAGAAAAGTCAGAATGTGATAAAATGTTGAAACTTTTTGCACAATAAGAGATGATAAATTTTCTACAGTGTGGTAAATTTTCATAATTTTTTGAGTTAAATAAGTATTGATACTCTTGCATTCTTTACAGATTGTACTGTTTTGGTAGATTGCTGTTATGTTTGCATTGTTTGCATATGTTTGCTTGTTTAATGATCCTATTTGAGGATAGGAGTATTAAATATGAAGAGGCATTTAGTATGCAATGTTGAATAATAATTTTAGTGATTTGCTACAGTAGAGAATGATAAGGTTTTTGCATTGGTTTATACTAACTTATTCACGAGTTCTTGTTGAGTTTTGTGTGGATGAAGTTTTTAAGATTTAGGGAAACCGTGATATAAAAGGAATTAAGGAGACACAAAAGCTCAATCTTGGGGATGCCCAAGGCACCCCAAGGTAATACTTCAAGAAGTCTCAAGCATCTAAGCTTGGGGATGCCCTGGTAGGCATCCCACCTTTCTTCTTCAACAATTATCGGTTAGTATCGGTTGCACCTAAGTTTTTGCTTCTTCACATGATGTGGGCTATTCTTGGAATGCCATTTTGTTTTGCTTGCTATTTTAATAAAATACTTAGATCTGAAATTTTTTAAATAAGAGAGAGTCCTCAAATAGCTACCCATTTACATAACTACTCGCTTGATCTTCACTTATATCTTTTTGGAGTAGCTTGTCATTTACTCTTGTGCTTCACTTATATCCTATGAGTAAATTGCTGAATGAATTGAATATCATGAAGTTGAAATTATATCATGCCTAGTGGTAGCTTCATATTGGGTTTGGAAAGTGAAATCTTTTGAAGCTTGACAATCACAATATTGATCATACAAGCAATTCATGAATAATTAGTATAAGGAAGGGAACTTTCACATGCAAATACACTATCTTGGAAATCTTTTGTGATTGTGAGCCCCCATAAAAATATTATATGCCAAAATTGTTGACGTTGGACAAGGAATACAACATAATGGTTTATGTTTGTTCATATTCACATAGAAGTTATATTGTCATAGATCCTTCAACATGTGGTGCTTGCCCCCCATCCTTGCTAGCCAAAAATTCCGCATCAAGTAGAGATACTACTTGTGCATCCAAAAACCCTTAAACCCAAATCTTATTTTCAAGAGTCTGAAGGAAATATGCCCTAGAGGCAATAATAAAGTTTTTATTTTATATTTCCTTATATCATGATAAATGTTTATTATTCATGCTAGAATTGTATTAACCGGAAACTTGATACATGTGTGGATACATAGAAAAAACACTGTGTCCCTAGTAAACCTCTACTAGACTAGCTCGTTAATCAAAGATGGTTAAGTTTCCTAACCATAGACATGTGTTGTCATTTGATGAATGGGATCACATCATTAGGAGAATGATGTGATGGATAAGACCCATCCGTTAGCTTAGCATGTTGATCATTCAGTTTTATTGCTATTGCTTTCTTCATGTCAAATACATATTCCTTTGACTATGAGATTATGCAATTCCCGGATACTGGAGGAATACCTTGTGTGCTATCAAACTTCACAATGTAACTAGGTGATTATAAAGATGATCTACAGGTATCTCCGAAGGTGTTTGTTGGGTTGGCATAGATCAAGATTAGGATTTGTCACTCTAAGTGTCGGAGAGGTATCTCTGGGCTCTTGGTAATGCACATAACAATAAGCCTTGCAAGCAATGTGACTAATGAGTTAGTTGCGGGATGATGTATTATGGAACGAGTAAAGAGACTTGCCGGTAACGAGATTGAACTAGGTATGAAGATACCGACGATCGAATCTCGGGCAAGTAACATACCGATGACAAAGGGAATAACGTATGTTGTCATTACGGTACGACCGATAAATATCTTCGTAGAATATGTGGGAACCAATATGAGCATCCAGGTTCCGCTGTTGGTTATTGACCAGAGAGGTGTCTCGGTCATGTCTACATAGTTCTCGAACCCGTAGGGTCCGCACGCTTAACGTTCAATGACGATTTGTATTATGAGTTATGTGTTTTGGTGACAGAAGATTGTTCGGAGTCCCGGATGAGATCACAGACATGACGAGGAGTCTCGAAATGGTCAAGAGGTAAAGATTGATATATTGGACGATAGTATTCGGACACTGGAATGTTTCCGGAGTGGTTCGGGTATTTTTCGGAGTACGAAGAGGTTACCGGAACCCCCTGGGGAAGTAATGGGCCTACATGGGCCATAGGGGAGAGAGAGTGAAGCCCACAAGGGGAGGCGCGTGCCCCCCCATTGGGCTGTCCAAATTGGACAAGGGGAAGGTGACGCGGCCCCCCTTTCCTTCCCCCTCTCCTCTCCTTCCCCTTTCCTCCTCCGAAAGAAAGGAAGGGGGGCCGACTTGGACTAGGAGTCCTAGTCAGTTCCCCCCCTATGGCGCTCCATTGGCCGGCCTCCTCCCTCTCCTCCTTTATATATGGGGGCAGGGGGCACCCCAAAACACAACTGTTGTTTCTTAGCCGTGTGCGGTGCCCCCCTCCACAGTTTACTCCTCCAGTTATATTGTCGTAGTGCTTAGGCGAAGCCCTGCGCGGATCACATCACCATCACCGTCACCACGCCGTCGTGCTGACAAAACTCTCCCTTGACAGTTTGCTCGATTAAGAGTTCGAGGGATGTCATCGAGCTGAACGTGTGTTGAACTCGGAGGTGTCGTACGTTCGGTACTTGATCGGTTGGATCGCGAAGACGTTCGACTACGTCAACCGCGTTAAGCTAACGCTTCCTCTTTCGGTCTACGAGGGTACGTGGACACACGCTCCCCCTCTCGTTGCTATGCATCTCCTAGATAGATCTTGCGTGATCGTAGGAATTTTTTTGAAATTGCATGCTACGTTCCCCAATAGAGTCCACCATACCTACCTAAGGATTGAGCAAGATCCTTCAAGTAAGTTGTCATCGGTGCAATAAGGCAATAAAAATTGCTTCTAAAAGTGTTAGATCATTTAGTGTAAGAGAAAATTGAGCATTGTACGAACTTGTGATGGCAAAGAATAAAAGCCACAGACTGCATAATAAAGGTTGCTATCATAAGGGGCAATATAACATGACGTTCTTTTGCACTAAGGGGTTGAGCATACAAACAAATAAGCGCATGGCAACCTCTGCTTCCCTCTGCGAAGGGCCTACCTTTTACTTTTATATATTTACTTTCATGCAAGAGTCAAAGTTTTTCTCTTTGTTCCTTTTTATTTTTCTCTTTTGGCAAACATCATGTGGTGAGGAAAGATCTAGGCACATATATCCAGTTGGATATGGGTAGCATGAGTTATTATTGTTGACATCACCCTTGAGGTGAATACGTTGGGAGGCGAAATTATAAGCCCCTATCTTTCTATGTGTCCGGTTGAAACGTTTTGCTCATGTGTATGCGGTGAGTGTTAGCAATCATAGAATACTATATGATGGTTGAGTATTTGGAGATCTTACTTAAACTCTGTTGAATAAGTTGAATTACAATTGCTTCGTGATTGAGAACATAGGTTGTTGAGTTTCAAGAGAATTCATTGTTTGAACCTTAACATGTGAATTGGTTGCTATTTTAACATGAGAAGTTTTATAAGAAAGAATTGTTGTTATGGTGCTAGGAAAAGTGATTGAAATTGTCATTGATCAAACTTGTGCACTTTGCTAGAATTCACACTTCATAAATTATTTCTTTTATCATTTACCTACTCGAGGACGAGTAGGAATTAAGCTTGGGGATGCTGATACGTCTCCAACGTATCTATAATTTATGAAGTATTCATGCTGTTATATTATCATTCTTGGATGGTTTACAATCATTTTATAGCAACTTTATATCA
Organism: Triticum urartu; assembly: GCF_056163025.1. Lineage (NCBI taxonomy): Eukaryota > Viridiplantae > Streptophyta > Magnoliopsida > Poales > Poaceae > Triticum > Triticum urartu. The sequence goes on along the minus strand of NC_141876.1, from coordinate 220,015,255 downwards.
TTTTTTGGGACTAACCTATTGAACCAGTGCCCAGTGCTAGTTGCTGTTTTTTGCTTGTTTTTTACATCGCAGGAAATCAATATTAAACAGAGTCCAAACACCATGAAACTTTTTGTGGATTTTTTATGGACCAGAAGACATCCATTGGGCCAGAGCAACACCTAGGGGGGGTGCCCCGAGGGGGGCACAACCCACCAGGGCGCGCCTGGGGGCCCAGGCGCGCCCAGGTGGGTTGTGCCCACCTCGGCGGCCCCCGCACCCCCTCTTCGCCCTATAAATTCCCAAATATTCCAAAAACCCTCAGGTTAACCCTAGATCAGAAGTTCCTCTGCCACTAGCCTCTGTAGCCACGAAAAACCAATCTAGACCTCATTCCGGCACTCCACCGGAGGGGGAAATCATCACCGGTGGCCATCTTCATCATCCCGGCGGCCACCATGATGAGGAGGGAGTAGTCCACCCTTGGGGCTGAGGGTTTGTACCAGTAGCTATGTGTTTAATCTCTCTCTCTCTCATGTTCTTGAGATTTCACAATCTTGATGTATCGCCGGCTTTGTCAATATAGTCGGATCATATGGTGTTTCTCCCTCTCTATCTTGTTGTGATGTATTGAGATTTCCCTTTGAAATTTTGTTTTATCGGATTGAATACTTTTATGGATTTGAGAGCACTTGATATATTTCTTGCATATGAATACCCATGGTGACAATGGAGTGTTATATTGATTCACTTGATATATGTTTTGGCACTAAACTCGTGGATTTCCGAGGTGACATTGGGGTAATCTATGCATAGGGGTTGATGCATGTTTTCGTCCTTGTTTCTCTGGAAGAAATATTGGGGCACTCTTTGAGGTTCTTTGTGTTGGATTGAGTATTATGAATCTAATTTGTTTTGGTGTTATTTTAGTACGAACTCTGGATAGATCGATCGAAAAGAATAACTTGTGTTATTTTAGTATGAACTCTTAATAGATCGATTGCAAAGAATAACTTGGTGTTATTTTAGTACGAACTCTTTGGATAGATCGATCGGAAAAAATAGCTACAAAAAATTTCTTCTTATGTTTTCCGCTAGATAGGAACTTCAGAGTGATTCTTCATCGCACATTGAGGGATGGTTATATGATCCAATTATATTAGCATTATTGATAGATTGCACTAGCGAAAGTACGGACCCTAGGCCTCATTTTCAAGCATCGCAATATCGTTTGTGCTCCATTTTATCAATTGCTACCTTGCTGTTTTTTATTGTTCCTATTACAAAAATCAATATCTACTATTATTACTACACTTGTATCACCATCTCTTTGACAAATTAGTGCACCTATACAAATTACCATTGTATTTGGTGTGTTGGGGACACAAGAGATTCTTTTTTATTTGGTTGCAGGGTCATTTGAGAGAGATCATCTTCATCCTACAACTCCCATGGATTGATAAACCTTAGGTCATCCACTTGAGGGAAAATTGCTACTGTCCTACAAAACTCTATGCTTGGAGGCCCAACACGAGTCTACAAGAATAAAGTTGCGTAGTAGACATCATATATATGGAATGAAAAAGGCGGACCAAGATAGAAAACCCTATGACAAATACAAATCCAACATCAGGAGTTTCAGTTTTTATTCTACAAATAAACACAACAATCTATATCAATCAGTAGCCCTCCCATGGGAAGGATAGAAGACAACAAGGTTATTCAGCATCCCTTTTCATAGATGCCAGCACCAGCAGAGTTGTTGAGTGCGTTGGGCCTTTCAACAAGACTAGCCTTCCTCTGTTCGTAGATCAACTTCTTAGATTACCTAAATCGAGAAGACAAGTTTACAATGCAGCTCATAAACAAGGTGGATAAAAACATAGTAGTCAAGAGTAAAGAGACTGAAGGCAGTATGAAGAGCTAGCTGTACATACCTCTTGTAACACCAACTGATCTATTGATTCATGTTTCCTTGCTTCTCCTTCTTTTCAAATATCCCGACGCTTTATCCCCCGCCCCAACTAGACTTCTTTGATGCTTCTGATTCTACGGATCCTTTCAGTTTCTCTAGAGCTTAAATTTTAACAGGACATCGAGGAAAAAAGCAACAGAAACAATATTAGAATGAATAAAAAAATTCAAAGGATGGCACACCAACATAATCTGATTAAAATAGGACTATTAACTCACCGATCTCAAAAGGTGGGCGAACCCTGTCTATTGATTCCTCGGACAGGGAGTGTAGGATGCAACGAGAAGCCTAGAACCATCTGCCTTCTTCAACAACTTGTTAAAAAAATTAACCTACACAAGATTTAACCGAGCAACTCAAATAACAAGATATGTATCACACTGATATTAATTTATACATCTGGTAGTAAAACATTTAACTCCAAAACAAATATCAAGGTGATTCATCGTTGATGAATTTGTAAGCCCGAACGCAAATTAGGAAGTCCCAACAGTGGCAGTTTTGTACACCAAATTATATATCATCAGAATACTCAATTCGTTTGTTCCCCAGCAATCCAATTAGCCAGCAATACTTGGACGAGATCAGTTGTTGTTTTGCATGTTCTTTACTCATATAGTCGTGCAATGTACATTATCATGGTGTATTAATCAATCAACCAAAGGAAGCACAATTCTAAAAATTAATGTTTCTATACTTTGTTCTATAGTTCTATTATATATGATGTTGGTGGTCAAATTCAATTACTCTCTCGCTGACTGAAACTTAACCTCCCTAAAGCATGAACCAGACCTGCTCTTAGGTGCAAGCTTTGTTGATCGAGCAAGTGCATGTATACTCTTTTTATGATTTTCCTTCCGATGTAATTGAGTTTTTACTACCTCATAACAGATACACACTAGGAGGCAACCTCATTCAGCAGTGTATCAGTACCTTACTCTCACAGAAAGCACATACTCCCTCCGTCCCAAAATAAGTGTCGCGGACGTAGTAAAACTTTGTACTACTAACTCTGCAACACTTATTTTGGGATGTAGGGAGTACATCATGCTGCATAATGTAACGAGAGCCGATGAAGCTTACATCGAGGTACATGCATGAGTATAGAGACGGTTCATGAAGAGTTAGATGAACCAAATGGAGTACAGAACACCAGCTGCAGAACACAAGAATAAAATTTATATCTATTGTTATGCAATAGTAATAAATCATGTTTGGCCAGACTCCAAACAAAGCCTCACTAAATTCTTAAGTCATTTAGTAACATGTGATGCAAAATAAAATGGAGCCTCATCAAAAGAAACTCATTTCATCCAACCAAAACAACTGTTATTTGCAATTAATGATAGATCTTCAAATGGTGACCTCTTATTAAATATCCAATGCTAGTTCATAAATTTATAGAGGTGTAGTCATGTAGGCCAAAAATAATATCAACATAGAATCTCATGCTTCATCCAATGGAACATAGATAATCTACCTAGATCCAAGTATGGAAGGAAGAAATACAATATTATCACCTATTTCTTTACATTGCATGCCACAACAAGTAAAAGCACAATCCTATTTCTTTACATTCGCCCTTTCCTTTAATACTTGAAGCTAAAAATGAAATCCCATGAATGATTTGGTAAAGAACTACGATTATCCTTGAAAAATGCGCAGGTACATATGCCAGAACAACACTTACTATTTCCTATTACCATATCCTTCATTAAGGAAAAAAAATCCATAGATAAGCTTGACCTAACCAAATGACTAACAAACATGTAGCCATGGTTAATACTGCGTGAATTATTCAGGAACTTCTCAGCACAAACTCTATCCACTTCACACTTCTCCTCCGGACTCTATAAATTAAAATATCACACATGCACATGCAAAGGTAGTAGAAGCAAAAAGAACTTACATTGGAAGGAGGCACAACGAATCCGCAGCATGCTTCAGAAGCAACCGAAAGGCAACAGAGCAGAAAAGAACAACTTGGACCGATGGACGACGATGAAGAAAGCAGAGATCTAAAGGAGGCAAAATGTAGTAGTCAGCGAGCAGGTAAATCAAAAACATAGCAAACAATGATGATGGACACACCTCAGCCAAACGGTTCCATGGCAGTCAACCAAAAGAGCGGCAGCAACAAAGAACTAGCAGAGCTGCAAAAGAAAAGAGAGGCAAAAATGAAAGCAAGGAGAAACCCAAATTAGTGCAAAGGAAATGGGGGCAAACCAGATCCATGCGTGAAAACCAAATTGACCCAATCCACGATGGCACTGCGAAAAAAAGCAAATCGACGGAAAGGAAATGGGAGGAGCAGATCCATGGCAAGGCAAGGAGGTCGGGTGGCTCGTGGGGCACCATCTAGGGTTGTCTCCACCACCGCCGCTACATGGGCTCCCTACCGTCGCACCACCGCGCTTTTCCTCGGCTAGCTGATGCGTCCAGGCGCGCCCGTCGCTGGTGATGAGGTGGGTGTGACAAGGAGATGAGGAGGCGAGCAGACAGACAAGGGAAAAAAGAAAGATGAAGACGGAAGGAGGGGGCTCTCTCCACCCCGTGCAGCACACCGACACACCCAACACGTCGAACAAAGACAAAGACCCACCAATGAGACATGGGCATGTGGCCCCGCAACGCAAATCGAGCCAACAGTCATACAGAGGGTAACCCAGTAACAAGGCTATGTTCAAGAGTGAGACTGACCTAACCGCTGGGTGTGGACTCGTAGACTCGGCACACTCCTTGCACAACAGGGGCCTGCACGCGGCGCTCGCACGCCCGTTTGGACAAGCCATGCATCAGCCATAGTAAGCAGCCAGCAATGGGATGCGATGCAGCGAAGCGCCTGGCACATAGACCAGCGGGGCCATATATCGCCACGGGCCCATGCTCAGTGTCAAGTAGAGACAAAATAAAAGGTAACGAATGATGCTGAAGAAAGGGAAACGTACCGGAAGAGACGCGACATGGCCTAGGAGCCTGCCCTGGCATGACGTTATGAATCGGTCAGCCCAACAACTCTGCGCAACCCAGACGAGACAAAATGACACGGATGAAAATAAGCCCACAAACTGACATGTAGGACCAAGAAACAACATGAACCATAGGTCATACTCCCTCCGTTCCGAATTACTTGTCCCAGGTATGGATGTATCTAGATGTATTTTAGTTCTAGATACATCCATTTCTACGACGAGTAATTTGGAACAGAGGGAGTACATGGGAAGGCACAGGTGGGTGTGCACGCGTTTGTCCACCCCTCTCTCCCTCTCTTGTCCAACCCATCGAGACACAAGAGGGAATAGAAAAACGCACCGTCAGTGTCCCATGCGAGGGAATCATGCGACGCGCACGCGACGTGTGAGGAGAGGCCGTGCGACCACCCAGAAAAGGCTAACCCAGACTATCACCATGAAGCATGAGCCCACAGGTCATTCGCCCCAGCAATTTCACCGCCCTGTCGAAACATAATGCAATGACGCCAGCGACGATCCAACATGAAGGAGCATGCCAACGACCTGTTTGACCAGCATCCGGCGGCTCAGAAGTGACAAAATCAAAGGAGCTCGGTGAGGCCAAGTTGCCCAACCTCCCTATTGGTTTAAATTGGTGGTGCTATGCATCGACCGACCGTCTCTGCATCCGTTTGATCGGGGGCCATCCAGCCAGCCCTTCCCTCACCATTGCAACAGAGTGAGTGTTGCAGAACCCTTTTGCAACAGTCCTGTTGTTGCAGAAATATTTGCAACAGAGGCTCTGTTGCAGATTTTCTTTTTGTGTGAACTCTTTTGAAACATGGGCGTCGTTGCGAAAGGATTTCTGCAACACAGATAATGTTGTAGAATTTCTCCTGTCTTAACTTTCTTACATCATGGGTGTTGTTTGCATATTTTTTTGTCTTAGCTTTCTTACAACATGGGTGTTGTTGCGGAAAGACTTCTACAACACAGATGATTTTGTAGAATATATTTGTCTTAACTTTTCTGTAACATGGGTGTTGTTGCGGGAGGACCTCTACAACACAGATGATGTTGCAGAAAAACTGTAGATGGCCGAGGCACGCGTCCAGTGGTGGAATTACTAGACGGTTGTGTGTCGCCGATCAAACTAATATCTAACGGCCGCGCATGCGGTGGAAGTGTACGCGTGATCGACCGGCTGCTTATAATCTTTTCCCATAGAATATACAACCAGAAAGAAGCATAAGGTCGATCAACCAATTAAATAAGAAATGAGAGGATCGAGTATCATCTAATATCTTATACACTATGCTCCCTAGTTTCTAAGGCCTCACAATCAATTGAGGTCTCTAAATTGGAATTGGGTCACCCAATTTTGACCAGGTCAACAATTTCACCAGGAGCTCTATCATTTAATTTTTAATACATTATGCACCCTAATTTTGGAGCTCTCCCATTTGATTGAGGTATACAATTTTAATGCCTTGATTTTGACTCAATCAATCTTTGGTTGTGGCAATGAAATCTCTAACTTTGTTAAGCTTCCTAATTTTAAAACCCCCCTCATTCAACTGAGGTCTTCAATTTGAATTGGATACATAATTGATTGGGTCGTTGACCCAGGCTTCGTGGTGGGATCCTTTGGTGAATGGGTCCCTTCGTAAGTGCCTGGATTGGTGTGGGCCTCCATTGACAAAAGGAAGTGCCACCTATGACACGTTTAGCACTATCATAGCATACGTGGCCAACAACATAGATATCTTTCTCATGAATTTGTATTAACTAAAAGATGCCCCACAATCACACTGTCAAAAATACCCACTCACAGACCACAATAAAAAAGAAAAATGATACTCTCATGGACGATTAGTTACGAATTGCTCATACCAAACAGTCTCCCACAAAACCACTTCCCTGATTTCACGTTGGGCCACTCTTCCCATAATCTCCGACCATAAATCGACACATCCATTCGTAACAATGATTCCATAAAGTTTGTCCGTAGGTGTAGCATTTTTGATAAAAAGAATACACTCCATTGCCCCCCCACCAAACCAACTAGCACGTAAATAATTTTCACAGCTTAAAAAATTACCATGTAAAAAATAAATGTCCAACCCCAAGAACATAAGCGGCGCAACAAAAGCGCGCACTGCCCTTCTAGTCCTCTATAACACCACACTCCTTAGTTTTAGAGGCCTCACAATCAATTGAGGTCTTCAAGTTGAAATTGGCTCACTCGATTTTGTCATGGTCAATAATTTCTTAAAGAGCTCTCCCATTCTACTAATACACTATACTCCCTCATTTTAGAGGCCTCACAATCAATTGAGGTCTTCAATTTGGAATCGGGTTACTCGATTTTGATCGGGTCAACAATTTCTTAAAGAGCTCTCTCATTCTATTATTTTAATTCATATGCTTCTTTTAAAGCTCTCCCATTCATTTGAGGTATTCAAATTTGAATTTGGTTCACATCTTGATTGGATCAACAATTTTTTCAAATCAATAGGCAACAAACCGGTCTATAAAAATATATCAATCTCACGTACCTCTTCGCCACATAGAAAAAAGAAGAAAAACATGTGATACTGTAGCACCAATATAGTACATGCAGCCACTGACGTAGAAAATTTTCTGACATAAGTATGGCTGATTAGTAGATAACTAAGAATCACAAGAATCACATTGCGAAAGGCCCACCAAAACACAACATTATAATTGTAAATAAAACTAAAACACACTCTGTCAACTCCCCAACTCGCCAAACCAAATACTCCATTTATTCCAAAATACAACGTGCATTAGTTTTTTAAAGGAAAAATTTATTTAACTTTGACCAAATTCATTTGATGGTGAATATAATGATACTGGTTTAATATTATAGATATTGATATATCTCTCTATAACTTTTGTAAAACTTAAAACGTTTGACTTCTCAAAAAACCAATGCATCTAGGGAATAAACAAATTATGAAAACCCAATAATACCCAACATCACAACAAAGCGCACGCAACCCTTCTAGTAAATCACTAAGCTCCCTATGGGTGCGAGTGCTGAGAATCAATTGAGGAGTCAATTTGATCGTCTATTTTGACTTGCTCATGTCGATGGGTGGACCCTACGATGGCTGGGGGTGTGGACTGGATTGTAGGTGGGGGAAAATCTTATCTCTTCTAGCACGCAGCTCGCACCCCGGTCGTCCTCCCCTTGCCCTGGATCTCTCTGCCGAATAGCCATCGACGTGCAGCTTGGCAACCTCAGCCACATCTCTCCTCCCTCGATCTGGGTGATAGGATCGTAGGCGGAGGACGTCGACGGCGCGTGCTGATGGGCACCGCGCTCCTGCCACAGATGCCACACCCTCTCCTTCCATCGGTGCCACACCACAACCTCCTTCTCCAGCCATTCTATTATCTGGCACCGCACCCCAATCCATCCCCAACCTCCTCCGCCTTGCCTTCCGCCTCCTCCACCTCGATCCAGGCTGATTATGGAACGAGGCAAGTGGGTTTTGTTCTTTCTTGACATGCTTCTTCTTGGTTTGTGCTCTTGTGTATATGTGTATGATTGTGCATTTAAATGTATGTCCTTGAAGTGTAATCAACGGTGGCCGGTGCCTGGTTTCTTAGCAAATTACGATTATGTCAAAAGAATTTGGTGGTTTGGGTATTGGAGACCTAAGAGCACACAATAGGGCTCTAATTTGCAAATTAGGAACAATGCTGCTTCAAGGGAGTGATCTAACTTGCTATAACTGGTTCAAGGACGCATACGCTAGTATTTTCAATCCTGGTAGGCACCGGCTGGACACAACTATGTGGCAAAATTTGAAGTCAATAATACGTGTAGTCATGAACGCTACAAGGTGCAGACTGGGAAGTGGATAAAATATTTCCTTCTGGACGGACGCTTGGTGCATGGAGCAAAGATTAATGGATATATTTTCAGTTTTGTTCACCTTCACCATGGATAAGTGCTGCTCTATTCAATCCCGGTTTTCAGATAACTCATGGCTATTAAGCTACGACTGGTTCTATCCACAATGGTTGCTCATCAATTGGCTTAGCTGTTGGTAACCCTAAAGACCCTAAGCCCCAGTATAGAGATGGACACAAGAATAGGCAGGATTTTTGGTACTACTACCAATGTCCGCTACTTCTATAGTCTTTTCACATTCTAAGGTGTGATCCCTCCTCTGGACAATTCATATGACTTCTGATCCTTCCTCTAGAGCACCAAGTGTTTCAATTAATTGGATTTCAAGGCAGACTTAGCACAAAGGAGAATATCACCAAAAAAATTTGGGTTACCGACCCATGGTGCAAAATTTTCCCCGCCACCGAGTCCATTGAATATATTCCATTTCATTGTAAAGTAGTGGAACACATCTGGAGGTGCCTAAATCTGCAATCCATGGCCAAGCAAGCTTCAGACATGCTTCAGTTTGCCAACATCATGCATCAGAGTATACAACAGTCTATGACCGATTATTTTTATAGCCTGTTCAGTTACTCTGTAGTAATGCAGAAATGACGGAGTGTTTAACAACAAAGTGTTGCCATGCCACCACATTTGATTTCAAAATGCATTAGTGAGGATCTGAAGCTCTGGGCGAACATGGAAATGAAGGAATCACAGAAGACTTCTCATCTTTCTTGGGCACATATCTGTTTACGCCCATGTACTCTCTTTTGTTACGTTTTTCTCTTCATTTCATTTTTGTTTCTACACGCTTTTGTTTGTTGATTCTTGTGTGCGCCCAGACCATGGTTGGCCTTTACACCGTTTTTTAATACAAGGTAGAGATCTATACCTTTCCCTTTAAAAAACTTTTATTCTTGTGTGCTTGCTTATTGTAGCATCTCTGCTGAGGTGATCCTCATGCGATTCATGAGCACTAAATGCAAGTATCTTAAGCATTCCGTCCCTCCAGCAGCTCTGCTGATCCAGTTGCACCGAGAAGGACAACAAGGGAAGAGGAAGGCGATAATAGTCTACGTCGCTTCTGGGAGTGAAGACGATCAGTTTGAGGTGGATATATAGTGTGGTGCAACTAATTTTGTGATGTTATTTGACCCTGAGTTTTAGGTCTAATTGCTTAAGAATAGATGAAATACTAAAATGAAATGTCCGGTTTTCTAGTTTTGTAAAACTTTGAGGATACCTGTTAGGGCCAATTTTCCGGGACATATAATCCCAACAAATGACCCCTGTGTCATCACCAACCCCAGGATTACTGTTAGCTGGTGGACACTTCCTTGATACAGAATTCCAAGCAATTATAAGAACTTGAGTACAAGACCACAAAGGTCCATTGAATATAACAAGGGTATCTAGTGGTCGATGACGGAAGCGACTTGTGGATCTCCGACGTTGATGTGACTCCATTCCCATAGGAACAACTAACCCAGCTAACTTCTATCTCGCAGAAGTGTCCACTTCCATGACGATAAATCGCGGGTCATAAAAGTGCTTTCGTTAAGGGTGACTGACATGTGGCATCCACCGTAACGGGTCGCCGTTAAGCTATCGGGTCTGGTTTTGGATCCAGTAACTCATTAACAGCCCAGACCAATAAGGATTTTCCACGTGTAAAGTTGTCATTGGCCGGAGGAAACACATGTTGGCTCACCGTTGGGATAGATGTCATCCATTCATTGGACAGGAGGCGCCTATGATACATCGACACGTCGCACGACCCAACAAAGGCCCATATAGCTTAAAAAGGCCGACCCAGTCAAAGGCCCATAGTACTTACTCAGGTACTAGTGGGCTAGCCCAATAATGACCTGTTTAATAAGGCCCATTTATGGCTCGAAGCCAGATCTGGCCCATTAATTGTTCGCCGAATATTTTGGCCCAATTACGTCCTAGTTACTTTCGGCCTGTTAGAGGCCCGATGTAGACATGGGCCCATTTCAGCCCAGTGTGTCTTTCGACCTGGGAATGGCCCGTGCTGCCCATGGGCCATATATAGTCTAATGCTACATACGGCCCACTAACGGCCCGTGATAAAGGTGGCAACAGTTCAGCCCAACATGACTTTGGGCCTGTTAAAGGCCTGTCGTATAATTCGGCCCGTTGATGCCTGTACTAAGCTTTCGGCCTCTTAAAGGCCCATGATATCAGTGGGCCAACTCAGGCCCGAAATATGTTTCGGCCTGGTAATGGCCCATCATATAACTGGGCCAAAAAAGGCCCGGTCTACCTTTCAGCCTGCTGAAGGCCGATCGACGACTAGTGAAAATTGAGGCCTAACATGAATTTCGGCCTGCTAAAGGCCCATGGTTTCTTCTGGGCCGTAACAGGCCACCAGAATATTCAGCTTGTTAATGGCCCAACGCTACATGGGACAAACTAAGCGCTGGGTCCACATAAGGCCCAACTAAAATTTGGGCCGAATATAGGCCGGAGTAAGTTGTGGGCCTGGCGCAAAGTGTGAAGGCCCCAATGGCCATTCAGGCCTAAGAAAGATGCAGGCCGGCCCAATTGTGGCCTGCTAAAAACCAGGACCGTTAGAGGTGAATGTTTTGGCCCGGTCGACTACATCAGATTTTTTCAGATAGCGAATGATAGCAGTAACTAGTAGGAATTAAGAACAAACCTACTCTGTACAATAAAGAAATTACGGCACAGTAACTTAGAATAAACCTACACTATACAATAAAGGATTTATGGTATATTACATCCACTGGGTATCAAAGCCCGCCACCAGTGATCATAAAGCGCAACGAAGAAGCAGATTACAAAAACTGGGCACCATTGCAGCGTAATAAAATAATACTGAACCGAGACCACTTCCAAGACAGTTCAAGAAAGGTTAGCCTTGCGCGGGAACTGCTGCGCAAGCTGCTAAGCAAGGCTGTGAGACCGGCCTAGCATGTCGGTCATAGCTTCCAGGTGTAGCTGTTTAGCAATGAGGTTCTCATGGTGTTCTCCGCAATCTTTCTTAGAGATAGGACTTCAAGTTGAAGTTGAGTTGCATAATGCCTTTCTTCTAGAACTTGGGACTGAAGAAGTCGAACTGATTCAGACAGCGAATTCTGTGAGTTTGTCTGACTGCTAGTCTCAAGTAACTTGAACATTGCAGACAAGACTGGGGTTGTCTCACTATCTTCAAGATGTTTTGCCTTCTTTGCTGCAATATATGTTGGGTTTGTGTCACAGCCTTTGGCGGACTTGTGCATGCCATCAGGCATATCACCCTGAAACAAGCAGAGAGATGACATGTTTTGCACGTGTATAAACAAAGATGATAACTGTGCTGTCAATTCCATCCAACTTCAAATTAGAAAATAAAGAGTAAGTTCAAATATCAATAGCATAATTTGGCATTGTTCATAATGCGGGGAGCTTCACCACACTACTGGATTACCATGTCAACATAACAAGCATAGATGAAGGGCAAAGACAATTATTGTATCTATTTTGGTTAATGTGCATGGCATGTTGTTCATATCATTAGCCACATCAGTAAGACAAAATAGGAGATGACAAGGTGCAAACGTGGGCTGCTTCACCACACACTGGATTATAGATCCACAAAAACAAGCATACATATAGGGAGTATTGAGTAATGTGCATGGTATGAATAAGGAATTTGGTTTTACAAGTAAAACTTGGAACTTACGGTTGTTGCGAACAAGCATTTTGATAGAAACAGCAAACTAAACAGCAGTAAACAATAGGGAGTATGAGCAAATTAAACAGCAATTGAGGATAAAGGCTTTAGAAGGACTGACTTACATTAACAGTTAACACCGGCTTTATAATGCCCTTCTCCATGTCAAGGGAAGGATAACTCAGAATTTCAGCACAAAATCTTCTTCATAAGCATTGCCTGTACTCTACATTTTGTAGAGAGTAATTATAGATATGATAATACTGGAAGGGATAGAGGATAATGAAGATAAGATGCAGATTCATGCTACATAATCAACTACCAATCCCTGGAAGTACAAGCTTTACAGGACAAAATGTACTAACAAGAGCAATGGGCTACACTTCTGCACCGACATTGTCTGTGTATTCAACTTTTTGGTAAGATTAAATATAGATCTGATATTTTTTAGTAAATGATGGGCGAGGGAGATAAGATGCAGAATGCTACACAATGAACCAATCCCTCTTCCCATAATACAAGAGTGTTTTGAACACTGGTGTACTACAAAAAAACGTTCTTATATTATGGGACGGAGGGAGTAGCTGTTAATGTAAGTACAATGATAGACGACGTTCAGTCCTTATAAGGGGACTGCGGAGATAAACCACTTCAAAAGCATTGGGTTGATTCTAAATTTATGGAAGAGTCCATACGGATCTTATAATAACCACCCACCAAATGGACGATAACGAGGCTAACATGTGCAGTGATGCTACACAATCAAACAACTATGAAAGTAAGTATGGTCATACAGGGCATGAGGTACTCACAAGAGCAATGTAGTGTGCAGTATAGTTGCGAGATTATGTGGTCCCTTAAGAATGAATGTGAGATGTACAAGTGAGACGTTAAGGCAAATGCAGAAATGTAGTTCAAATTATGATGTGATATCATAGATAGTACCTTATGCTGCAGACGAGACCGATGTGTAACAAGATTATTCCAGTCACTGTCTGATAAATGTAGCACCGGAGACTTTACAGAAATTTCGTTTAGAGGCTTGCCATCGAAGTGCGCTTGCCTCAGGTAGGAACGATACTTCATCAATGAGTACTTGAAAAGTGCAACCAACCCTTGCTCGTCTTGACAATCCAGTTTGGTCCTCGCCTATTTAAAAGAATGAAATCTCGTGTCTTCTGTCACTAGAAACATATGCAGTAATTACCATGAATAACATTAGTACATTACTTACGCATAAGTTGCGGACGAAGACTGGAAATTGTTCTGTGTCTGCAGTATAATCTTTCCATGAAGGAAAGATGCGCACAAAGTCCTGGCAACAATATAATCTTCATCTTCTAAACTGCGAAGAAATGGAACAGGGGTCCTATTTGCTGGATTTGGGGTTCTCTCTGGTTCGAAAATGGATTTGGTGTACTCTTTGCTGGAATGGGGGTTTTGCGTCGTAGAGCTGGTGCTATGTCAACTGGCATCATCATACTGTTTGCTACAGTTGGGGCATCAGAAATGACCAGCGTAGTAGGGCTAGAGTATGCTAGAGTTGGGGGTGTTTTGTGGGTCAGGTGATATTGCAACTACACCTAATGGGCTATTTGATTTATCAGATGTTACTACCTTTTCCAAATACTTTGCTCATGCTCCTCCGTGATCAGCAATCGCCCTCCTCCTTTTGAACGTCTGATACACAAGAACAACATTTGAATGGATAAATATGGTATGCCGACAGATGAAATATGTACTGAAAATGGATAGGCAGGGCGTATTCACATACACAATGTGTAAACTAAGCTAATGGCAGTGCAACAAAGTAGAAACAATGCAAAGTATCAGTTGCAAGATCTGTGCGACCAATATAATCTTGGAAAGTTATAGCAAGCACCTTGATGGGTGAATAAGATAGGGCATCTGCCTCTGACTCCTCCACTAGGGAGCTACATTGACCTAGGTCTCCCTCTAGCTCAGAATCATTGTTAGGATCATATTCCGAGCATGAATCTGTAGGTGGAGAGCGTTTGGATTGCATTGCATCCAGACTTGATTTCAGTCCCTTAATGCCAAGTTTGACAGCCATGGCATTGTTTTGCTTTATTGTTTTCATGCACGCAACCTCATAATCATTATTAAGCTGTTCAGAATATGAGATTCATGAAAACATAAAAAGTAAGATTATCTATGGAATACATTGCAGATTCAACTCAAGAGTGTCTCCCTATAAACCCCTGCATATGCAAAGTTCACCCCAACCGTGTTGACCAGACCGCACACAGAAATACAAAGCTCTTATGTCTCTATAACAGGCAGACACACATTTCAAAACTGAAGTAGGAACATTAGAATCATATCAAATTCATATTTGAACAAATAAACTAAGGAATTATCAGTGGCATAATGTTTAGCTTCAAGGGTGGAGTGCTGGTAGTGCGACACAAAGCAATTAGGCAGATTGTATTCCATGTAAAAGATCGTAGTCTATGTAAAAGCTGGAAATGACACTTTCTTTCTATACAATGCAGTGCTCGTTGCCCACACATGATGGAAGAGATCACACGGAGAAATACTATTCACTCATGTCTACGGTTCCAGTATTTTGAAACAGGGTGGTCCACCCTAAAATAATATTGACAACAAATACGGCAAGGCAAGCATAGATGTAGTGAATCAATCATTTACTTGTGAGCTTACTAGGACAAGTATGCAGAATTGTAACTTCAGTAAGAGACCGTCCAAAATCTGAATCAACAAGTTTGTCTAGCACTTATTGTTTGCAACTAATCGACGTGAATAATTGGATATTATAGCAAATGAGTAAGAAAGACAAGTAAAATTGTCAACAAACCTGGCCTGTAGTAGTAATCTGGGTCAATGTCACTACGACCAACAATCGAAAGTGACTAGTGTCTGTTCCTAGGGCTAGAATTTTGAAACCCTATGAACTTTATAGGTACTAAAGATTGCTGAAATACATCTGAACCATTAAGTGTAGGTAGCACTCAGCACACAACAAACCCTAATGACAGTCCTGCCTAATGAGTAATGAATCGATTAGAAAATGGGTGATGAGGAGTGGCTGCTGAGTGTTGAGGATGTATCTCAGGATAAATCGGGTTGGCTTAGTGGGTGTTGCACGCCTGAGCCCTGAATGGACTGGGAAGGTAGGCACGGCGGCACGCCCGGGCAGCGGTGACGCTGTTGGGTGAGCGGCTCCTGACCTCCTGTTAGTCCGGCGTCTCCTCCTAGATTCATGCCATCCGGGGACAGCAAGTAGCCGGCGAGGCAGGCGGCCGGGGGCGAGTAGAGATCGGAAGCGCGCAGCAGAACAGAGGGGAATCGGGGCCTAGGCTGACCCAAAATCCTAGGGTGGGCCGCGGCCCACCGTGGGCACCCTATAGAGATACACACCCGAGCGGCGAACATGCATTTTCGAAACTAAATTAGGAACATTTAGCTGACCAATTAAACGACTCTGTTTTAATAATATCAGATTCATATTTGAACAACTAAGCTTGTTTAGCTTGATGGGTGGAGCAGTGCTATTATGACACGTATAGTGATCATAAAAGGGGGAAACCCTAAGCAGTTTTTGAGCAAAAGAGGGTTTCCCCTTCGATTTCTATTAAAGAAACCACCACGGAACCAACATGATCAATTAAACCCTAAGCATGATCAATTAAACCCTATTATGACTGTGCCATGGCAGATTTGAAGCTGCAAACCGGGGAAATGCTATTTAGCATCCATTGTTTGCTTCGAACTAAGAACTAAATTCTAAGAGCTGAAAAGAAAGTACATTAACCAAGTTACGATCTATTTTCTGGTTGAGATCAAAAAGTTGTGGAGATATGAAGTACCACCTCTCTCACGGCGCCGTGTAGGCATCAGGGGTGCGATGACTATCGGTGGCGTTGAAGCAGATCTGCGATGGTAGATGGGTGCATCAGGGGATAAGTCCCGTTGCGGTGGAAGAGAAGGCCGTGTTAGCGGCCCCGACAAAGAGGACGACTGCGCCGATGAAGTGAGAGGACGCGATGCAAGGCTCTTGGTCCGTCGACGTGGATGAGAAACGTCCATCTATAGCAGTGGACGACACAGTCTTGGTAGGCGCTCCGGCATGGTGGAGGACGGTGGTGATGGATGGAGTGGAGGACGGCGGCGATGGATGGCTTGGAGGACAGCAGCGATGGATGGGGTGGCGGACGGAGGAGGCTTGTGTGGGGATGGTGTTCCAGCGTGCGCGGTGTATGAATGGGAAAAATGGAGGGAGAGGTACGGGGAACCATGTTTTTGGGACGCACCTGTCTGAAATATGGGAAAGTTACGAACTTAGCCCCCATTTAAAATTTTGACATCTCGTCGGTTGGGGATAGGATGGTAATCTCGCATCTCGCAAATATTTGCCCAGAGCGATTTCGGGTGAGGAGAGGGTGTTTTGGCGCCCATGGTTGGCGCCCACGGTGTATGAACGGGGCTCACAGGTAGGCCGATTGTGTCACGTCTGAGTGAAGTTACAAACCTGCCCCTATTGAAAATATTTGCCTACATCGATTTCTACCGAGTCGAGTTTGTTTTGCCGCCCACCGTGTATGAATGGGGAAATCGAGGGATAAACAGAGGTCTTTTGGACGAGCTTGAATCAAATGTGTTTTGCCGGCCATGTTTGGCACCCACCGTGTCAGAATGGGCTCAGAGGCGGTCGTGTCACGTCTAATTGAAGTTACTAACCTAACCTTATTGAGAGCCATGGAAATCGGGCCGATGGATTGTCTGTGTAAGGGGTAGACAATAATTTCCATCTGCCAAACACTTGGCTTCGGGCAACTGATGTGGGAGTGGACATTTTGCTGCTTCTTTCGAATTTTGGGACAATAAGCATCCATGTTTACCCTGGCAACTAAATCCGAATCCATTTTGTATTCCTATATGAATCTTTATAAATCATTCTATGTGTTTTTATATATCTTCAAAAGCATGACAAAGATGTATTCCACTGTCATATATGAATATGATTTACAAATGCCGATACTCGAATTCAGAAGCTAGAATCCAGTTTAAGGTGAATTCAAATATTTGGAACACTTTATGTCCAACTCAAATGTCACACGCTGCATAATGTGTACTCCCATTTAGATATGTACACAAGCGATGTATCAAGATTCAAATACCGAGTCAATCAACCAATAATGTACAAAACTAATACACATATAAACACTTATAGAGTATATGGATCAATAATATCAACTAACATACATAAGCTAGGCCGCTGTACTTTCTTTGGCTAGAAGAGCATCCTTTTTTTAGCGAAGCTAGGACATCATCTTGGCCCTTTCCGATGCGTGCCACTTATGGTCCATCTATACTACTATTATTGTTGAATGCACATGCAGCCCGATTGGCATATTTGTAGGTCTGGCACAACAATCAAAATGAAATGTCTCCAAGTCTTATCAATTAATACAGACTTGTGCTCAAATAAAATTACAAACCAAAAAACAAAACAAATTATTACATGATCTCTAAAACAAATGGTTTGATCGATTACATGAACAAACAACACAAAGGTTATTCAATGATGGAAAGAACATTTGACCTATGATCTACCAAGTGGGAATTTAATTTCCTTTTTCCTTCAGGACCTTAACAATGCGGTCAGTCTCAGCTTGCTTCGTTTTGAAATCCATCAAATATAATGGTTATCTTGAGTACTTCTTGTGATTGTGCTGTTTGCTTCCTCAACATGTCAACTTCATCTCTAAGTGCGGAAGCAGAATCTCTTTCTACCACTAGTTTAGCCTCTAGAGCATAAGCAGTTGGCAATTCATGATGCACAATTGGGCTGGTGCCACTGCTGTGGGATGATACAATGTCCATGGGGACCTCGCTCTTTGATCTTGGGCTAACCTGTTTTGCCATTATAGTTTCGATTGGATTCCGAAAAGTTGAAGTTAGCAAAACATCTAAACTAGGAGTTATAACAGCAAACCAGTTAAACAAACCAGGAAATAAAGAGTTTCAATTGGATGCTGAAAAGTAGTTATTAACATCATTGTAACAGGTTGTTGCAGCAGCAAAGCAGTTAAACAAACAAGTTTTGCAAAAGGTATCTGTTGTGGCATTGGAGTTTCTCTTGGATCCTGAAAAGTTGAGTATCCAGTAACGTGATTAGAGCAACCGGTTGCAGCAGCAAAGCAGTTAAACAAACAAGTTTTGCAAAAGGAACCTGTTGTGGCATTGGAATTTCTCTTGGATCCTGAAAAGTTGAGTAGTCAGTAACTTGATTAGAGCAACAAGTTACAACGGCAAACTTGTTACACAAATATATTTTTGAAAATGTACCTGCTGTGCAATTGGACTTCCAATTGGATCCTGAAAACTTGAAGTTGGTAAGATGATTACAGCAACAAGTTACAACAGCAAACCAGGTAAACAAGGAAGTTTATGAAAACATACCTGTTGTACCAACGGAGTTTCAGTTGGATCTTGCTAACTTGAATGTTAGCAATCAATAAATAAAGTTTTGCAAGAGCCATAAGAAACTAGCATCAAACTAGTAAAACTAACCAGTTTTGGCAACGTATTTAATTACACATGAACTAGTAAAACTAACAAGTTCTTGGCAACGTATTAAAGTAACAAGTCGGTACCGTTTACCAGCAACACAAACATTTGTAAATTTCTTTGATGTAAGCAAAATGATTCCAAAACAGATATAAGTTAAAAAGACGGTGTCCCTCATATAAACCTAACAGTTGTCTATCTATGAGCATGCAAACATTACTAGTGCTACAAGTGATAACAACAAACCATTTAAACAAACAGGGTATCAGAACGTAAATTACACGTGAATTCTGCTGCACCCTAGAAGTACATATGACCAACTATCTACATGCTTAAGTAGCTATTTAAGTTTAGGTAAACATGTAATTCTTAACAGTAAGTATCAAACACATAGATAGGTGCAGTCTATTATAGGATTAACAGGCTATGGCATTATGTAATCAGTAACAAACTAAATTAAGCCAAGCAACATAATTGAACAATTTTGCAATAAGTGGCTAACTAAAATTCCGAGAAGCAGGTAACTGAACTTACGCTAGCTCTTTATACAGGCACACTGCAACTTCTTTTTCACTTACAAGGTTCTACGAAGGAGTCCATGGCATCAATTGCTTGGATACGCAGTCCCAATACTTCTTTCTTTCCACACTGCATTGGTAAGTCGAATGGTTAATCTGGTAAGATGGTGTGTCCTTGATATGTTATATGAGGACATGTAGTCAGACTAGTTGTAGGCACACACATCACACTGGCTTTTACTGTATATTTCATGCGATTACAATTGGCATATCAAGATCTAAGCAATCTATAATAGGATGAAAGACTGGCATCCTACACATTATTGGCGAACCCAGTTCATAGAAACAAGCAATTCAACCATTCTGTGGGTAAATCAAAGTGCCACTAGAATATTTTTCACTACCCCAATCATATACGCAAAAGGGGCGATACCACCGTAGGGGCTGGTATGGGAGGCCGCCTCGGGTGCCTGGAAAGTGTGCACCTAGTTTGAGTCGTCTAGGTTGGCCTAGGCTAGTTATGTTCGTCCCAGTGCACGAGCAGGCAATGTAAAAAATGAAGAAAAACGTTTCAATTTGGATGGGCCAATAACGTAAGTGCAAGGCAGGCCCTATAGCAGGCTCGCGGCCCAAACGAGTGCCTCCCATATCGAGCGACAGCAGGAAAAATCCCAATTCGTTCCCTCCAGCCTCCAGTATGGTTCACTCCTAACCTAGCCGCCGCTGGACAGACCAACACAGCACTTCCTCGCGCCCTCGTTGGAGGGCGGTCGCCGGGCTTCAAGCGAATGGAAGGACAAGAAGATGAAGATCCAGCCCTGGGTGTAGCCTGTGTGGGAGGCAGCGGCGGCAGCATGGGCATGGCATCGAGCTTGCGCAAACGGACAGTCGCAGCTTGTAGGAGCAGCATGCGCAATGAGCAGGTACACACATCCCCGATTATATCTAATTCAACTGTTCAATTTCTGGCCAATAGTTAAACCTGACGGTGTTGTGAAACTGTTTGTATGTAGGGAATCTATGAGAAAATGAAACCAATTTCTGCTTATTTTATAACTCCCCCAATCAATACTGAACTGACTGAATCTGATGTATCTAATCAAGTTTCCGGTGCAAACATACAAGCTCATGTTGTTCTTGAGCCTGAAATGTTTAATGAATAGACTACTAATGAAGGATTTGATGCAAACATTTTACGTGCTCCTAGTGATGAACATATAGTGTCTAATGAGGGATCTAATGCAAGCATTTTGCAAGCTCCCATTGAAGGATTCAGTGTCTAATGATGATCTCCTATGTTGAGAGAGACATATAGATTTGCAGGCATTGATGACAAGCAAATTATAGTATATTTTCATGGCTTCAGGAAACGTCGAGGCCATCTACCAGAAAGTCCCTGTATTATGACAACATAGCATAAATACTTTTCTAATCTGTTGTTTGGAACTATTGGCATACTTGTGCAGGATAGATATATTGATATGCAGTTTGCGCACTGGTTATAGGTGCAATTACACTTCGATATTTTCAGCCAGAGAACGAATAATTCAAGCAGGTACAGACCATGTTAGTAGTCCTTGTACACCATGTTGCATTTTGTTTTTTTGGTGCTTGCATCATTTAGTGTTTTATAATCTGAACTACTTTGGATCATTAGCTGGTTTTCAAAGTGCATGTAGCTTCACATTTCTCAAGTTATGTTGATGTCCGGAGTGCAAGTGCCTTCGTATTTTTTAAGTTAAATGTTCGCCCCTAGTAACTTGAATTTGTGGATCCGCCACTACACACAAATCATACACGCAGGCCAGTACGAATTAAATGAAATGCAGGGACTTACGCTAGCTCGTTGTACAGGCTCACTGCAGCTCTGCTTGCGCTTGGGATGTTCCATGTACAAGTCCATGTTACCACTTTCTTGGATGTGCATGCCTTGTGCTCCTTGCATCCCCCTCTGCATTTTTGACACGGCGAATGGTTGATCAAATAAGACGAATCGACCTTGCTGTTGTACAGGAGGACAGATACTTACAAGGTTATACGGGTGTGCAGGATGTGTACCAGATCCCGTAGCGCCGTCATGCTTCGCTAAAAAATGGTTTTGCTTGTTTTAGATGATATCTCCAGAAGAAACAAGAGTTGGATAGGCGTGTAAGCTAAGAGAGCAGTGAAAGGATATCCAAACATCGTTGGAACAGTGCACAAGGGTAAGATGTGTGGATACCTAGTTCGGGCCGGCGTTTGGGCATGCTCTCCTAGCTGGAGTGCGGGTCACTTCAGAGCCGTTGAGGGTGTTGCGCTGGCGTTGGCTGGCCGTGCACGGATGTAGATCTAGAGTGGCAGCGGAGCGCTGCGATGCGGTGGACGAGACCGTTGGTGAAGCCCCAACGGCCTCGGGGGCCGGAGGTGCGATGATGTGCTCGGTGAAGTAGCCCCGGTGAGGTGGGAGACGGTGTCGGTGAAGCACACCTGATGCGGTGGAAGTCGGTGTCTGTGAGGCATGTCGGTTGCGGCGTCCGACATTGTCGGTGGACCACCCGGTGCGGTGGACAAGGGCGTAGATGAGGTAGCTCCGGTGCGGTGGTGAAGTGCGACCGTCGTCTTCGTTGTCATTGCCCGGCACAGAGGTGGGGAAAGAGACAAGAAGAGGGGCGATTCGAACTTTGGTTGGGTTGGCGGCGAATTAGGAATTTAAGCAATCTGGGCACGGAAGGGGGCGACGGAGAAGGGAGATTTTGCAGGGCTGGAATTGGGGCCGCTAGATATTTCAATCCGAAACGTGGAAGCACGAACTTATTTTGTCGTCGTTCTTTTTTTCTTGGGGAGGGGGAGGGGGGGAGGGAGGGAGGGGGTGGCTGGCTGGGTGCTAAGCGTCCGCACGACACACGCGACCACCACGACACGACCCTGGTCTGCCTGGTGCGCCTACATTTGAGAATGCAAACAAATCTTCTTTCATTTGCAAACGAATCTGTATGTATTACCATGCCCGTGTTTTCCTTGCAAATAATTAGTCATTCGAAACGAGATACTATTAATTAATTAATGAGGAGTTATTTGAAAAACAATCGAAATGGTATCCACAATATCCACGCTAATGTGGATTAGAGTGTGTGTCACATAATTATTTATTTAAATTAGAGTGTATGTCACATAGCAGTCTTCAATTCTAACATGGATTTAGAATTTCACGGTATCCACACTACTTTTTAATACAAATTCATATGTATATGATGAACACCATGGTAATGAGAAAACTTTGGATAGATTCAAACCTATGACCTAGAAAATAGCATAACAATCGAGTTAATGTCAACTTTTCCAAACCTAATATGGCACGGATTCGAAATAATTACCCATATGCATGGTCCTCAGTTCAAAGCTTACAATGTACATGGAATTGAAACATCGATATTAAGTCTCATACTATCTACATTAAAATGTTGTTTTTAGCCCGCCGGCACACACGCTACATACTTCCTGTATCAGCCAATCTTCCTGTCCTAACCACCTTAGGAAGCTATCGGTTTCCGACACACGTTCATTCTTTCTCTTCCTGTCCTAAACATGACCCATATCTAACTCTCTCAAATACACAACCCACTTTTTTCTACTTTGTTACCAAATGTATTTACCTCACACACCCGCCATTGCACCCCATGCCGAGCTCTCCCTCCCTCCCTCCCTCCCTCTCTCTCTCTCTCCCACCCTCTCTCGCTAGATACATGCATTGCCTATCTAGCCCCCAACCTCTCATGCGCACGCACATTGTCTATCTAGGTCACTACCTCGAGACTGTCTCACTCTTTCTTCTGCACGACGGGCCACACTCGCTCAATCTTGATCTCTTTATCTCAGTCTCGATTAACCTTGTTTTCTTTCACACACAAATGATATATCTCCTTGTTCGGGCCTCGATCGATACACTCTATACTCTCTCACGCAGATTGTCTATCTAGGCAAGTCCATCCAAGTTGCCCCCACTCTTACGACCTCATGGCGGGCTACGCTCGCTCAATCTCTCTCTCTCCCTCTCTCGCTCGCTCTCCTCTCTCTCTCTCTCTCTCTTTGTATGTCTCCATTAACCTCGCTCTTTCTTGGACACAAACGATATATCTCCATGTCTAAGCCCAAATTGACATATTCGTATTGTATACTCTCTCATGCACATTGTCTATCTAGGTCACTCTCTCCAACCCGTCTCACTCTTTCGATGGCACGACGACCCACACTCGCTCAATTTCTCTCCCTTTATACATGTAATCGATTGACCTTGCTTCCTCCAACGCACAAAATATATCTACATGTATGTGGCTGGATCTCTCAAGCTCTATCTTACAGCCCCCACCCTTCCCAAAAGCTCAAACCGACAATATCTCTCCAGAGCATATATATCTTTTCAATGAATATCTGACCACACTCACTTTGTCTCTCTATCTATATGTCTCTCGATTGACCTCGCTTTCTCACGCCATATCTTCCACACATTGAAGCTACCTCTCCATCCCTCGCAAAGCCGGAGCTATTTACATTGCAAGGGGGACTCCAACCTTGGATGAATTTGTGTAGGCATTTATTTCGGTGGGTTTAGATTATATTTTCGTAGCATTCGGCCCACAACTACTCCGAACACCGTTGCAACCCCCGCACCTCCCCCAATTGATTTCCCTCTGGCTCGGTCATTGCTCTCTCGCACGTCCTTTCTCGCCTTCAACGTTGCACCATAGTATTACTGCAAAAAACTCTGTTGTTCTCTTTAATTATTACAAATAACCTACAAAACTACACACCGATAGTCCACCTGGAATGGAACAAATTTTGACCCACAAATTAAAGTGCTACAAAATACACACCAAGGGCCCCACCTATCATGAAACAAATTTGGACACATATACAAATTAAAAAAATAAAGGATGAGGATCGAACATGCGACCAGGGCCTTCAAGCCGCACGTCAATAGGAAACATACGTAGAACAACAATGTTTGTTGTACCCCCCTTTGTTCATATAATGTTTTTATATTACCACATCCTATTTAATGGATACCATGTAATATTACTTTTAGTACATTAGTGGGACCGGCTCGTTAGCACGTACTACTATTTGCCTTCACTTACTGGTGGGTTCCATGTGTGCTCTCTCTCTCTCTCTCATCCCCTTCTGCGTTTAGACGCACAGGCAAACACAAAGAACTCACGGACGATGTTGCCATTGACCATATCTGGACGCGTTCACAAGTTACGGCACCAGTTTCATGTACTAGTAGTACTAGTCAATGTGTACGTGCAATGCACGTTAATTTGGAAGTATATCAAGTAGGATATTATTTGCGTGTTATTATGTGATTAGCACTATTTTGGCATGAAATTAACTGCACGCTAAACATGTTGAGCGCTCGACATTGAAGCAGTCTAGGTCGTTGGATGAGAAGGAATACATGTGGCTTCATGATGTTTTATATTTAATTTGATACGGCTCTAGCAGAACATTCAATCAATCAAACCATAGATTTCATTCAGTCTGACTCCGACTTTACATTCATACGACGATCGATCTAAAATAAACGGAAATGATAAACACTCAGATTTTAAGCATGGCAATCCGAATGTTTTTCATGGAAAATTTAGATTAGGTGGTGGCGGCGGGGGCGTCTTGCAGTGGGAAGATGCTCCTCTGCCGTGCTCTGTGTGTCATCGGGCCACTGACCGACGGCGACGTCTTGCGCCGCTGTTGGCGTACTCCTGGACGTTGGCCCTAGCTTCAAGAAAGGCCATAATGTTCTGGACTTTGGTGTCCAGGAGCGAGTCAACTGGCGGGAGGAGGCGACTGGCGTTGGTGCAAGGAAGCGGTCGACGACAACCATCCATGCTGCTGAGGGGGGCACTGGCATCCGCGCGGGGACAAGCGCTGGCAACGGCGCGGCGGAGAAATTCGTGTGCACGGGCACCGGCACGGGCGCGCACGTCAGTGCACGCGCAGGCGCAGGCGCTGGCAGGTGCACAGGTGCGTGAAAGTCGGCGAGGACCTCGTGGAACCCCGTGGCATCAATCTCGGCGACAATGTGCAGCTCCCAGCCCATCAATGCCACGGGGATGGGCACTGGCGTAGTCAGGGCGAGGGAGCCAGAACGGGAGCGGGGACAGGCACAACGTCTTCCTGCAAGGTCGGTTCAAGCTCGTCGAAATGCGCCTTATGTTCTTGTGACTCCAGCTGGGTGTCTTCCTCAGGAAACTGGAAGACTAAGGGCAGACCATCGTGATGCAGCATGGTGTATGGTTAGGACAGGCTGGTTGTAGGTAGACAACAGGAGAATAGGAGAGGAAGAGAGAAGATTGTAGCGATACTGGGTAATGCGGGGTTGATTTTAAACTATGGTGCCGGCGACATTAAAAGTGGGAGTAGTTGGGACGAAGGTGGGCGGCGGAGCCTGGTCAAAGGGCTCGCCTCCCGGTGAGCCTGAGAAGCGGTCTGCTCGCACGCCTCCTGTCAGCCGGCGCAGCGGTCTGCTCGCACGCCTCCCGTCGACTCACACGCTTGCTCAGATGACACCTGCCGATGAGAAGCGGGACTCGTGGCGGCACGTAAACGCCCACAGTTTCAATAAATACCTTGGCTCTTCACTTGTGCAACTTCGCATAAGCAACCTGTCTCAAATTGAAGAAAAAAATTACGTAGGAATATTTGTGCCATATCACGTGACCATGCTCAGTTTCATGAATTTCTGGTCACTTTTGGATTTTCTGAAATTTCAAATCCAGGATTCGAAACAATATCATAACCTACATCATGCAATAAATTTTCAAGCAATACATCTTTCCTGTTGTATTTCTTAAGAAAGGATTTGGTCAAATATTTTGCTTAGTTAGACTTCAGACAAGTTATATATGCAGAGTAAAAGGATAATCCCTCCGTACCAGTGCATTGCCTGATATATTAAGTCAAGTACTAGGCACGAACAAACGGGCTCAATTCTGTGCTCATCCTGGTGTAGTACTCCTATTAGTACTAGGCAATGCAGTTGACGGGTGACCTTGGGTAGCGGCGACCGAGGGAATTGAACCGTGCTCCGCACGGTAGGTAACGTTGTCTAGTTACTAAAGCATCCCTCCATTGTTCATCGGTAGTCACTATGGACCGGGGACATGACAGGAATTTCCTAGGGCTAGAATTCTGGCCGCCAGATATTTCGAATCGAAATGTGGAGGCTCGATTGGTTGGGGTTGGCTAATGTGCATACCACGCACGCCACCAGAAGGACACGAGCCCGGTTTTTTTGGAGGATCAACACGAGCTCGGTTTTTTCTTCTTTTTTTTGAGGATCTACACGAGCCAAGGTCTAGCTGGTACGCCATTGGGTCCTACCATTCGATTATACGAAATGAATCTTTCAAATTGTCAAACGAATCTATGTGTATTACAATGCCCGTATTTTCCTTGCAAATAGTAATCTCAACATGGTAATTGATTTATGATGAGTTCTTGAATTAGCGTGAGTTTGTGATATAGTGATCTCAACATGGATTTCACATTTCATGGTATCCCTAGTAAGTTTTTCATTGCAAATTCGAATTTAAAAGATGAAGGGTATGGTGGTGAGAAAACTTTCTATGTATCAAGCATATGACCACACACACACACACGAACACAACAACAATCCAATAAGTATAGTGCATCTATTTTTCCAAACCATGCATGTATGACATGAATTAAAAAATACTCCTTCTGTTCCTAAATATTAGTCTTTTAGAGATTTCAACAAGTGACTACATATGGAGCAAAATGAGTGAATCCACACTCTAAAATATGTCTATATACATCCGTGTGTGGCAGTCCATTTGAAGTCTCTAAAAAGACTAATATTTAGGAACAAAGGGAGTAAAATGTAAGACATGCATGGTCCTCAATTCAATATTCAAAATGAACATGAAACTGAACAAGCATATTAAGTCTAGTGCTACAGTACATGCAAATGTTGTGTTTAGGCGGAGCTATGACTGGGGGTGAGCCACTGATGATACATCAAGTCGAATATGCTCTCGTTGACAAAACTCTTTCATAGCACCCTTGGACAGATTAGTGTCATTATTTGTTATAATGCTGTGGGGAAAACCAAAATGGAAAATCACCTTTTTGATGAATTGAACCATTGTTGCCGCGTCACACTTACTAACCGGCTCTTCTTTGACCCACTTTGTGAATTTGTCAACCGCCACCAAAAGGTGTGTCTTTTTATCCTTGGACCTTTTGAAAGGCCCAACCATATCAAGCCCCCAGACTGCAAATGGACAAGCAATTGGAATCATCCTCAACTCTTGAGCCGACACATGAGCTCGTCTTGAAAATTTCTGACAACCATCACATTTACTGACCAAATCCTCTGCATCAACATGAGCCGTCAGTGTAGGATCGAAAGTAGATTAGACTACTTGGCCAAGTAAAAATCTAGCCTTTTCCCAATTTTAAGTCTTGGAAGATTTTAACAACTTGGCACAGTTCAAGTAATCAACCTACACATGCAATTCTAAGAGTATGGCAGCAGAATGTAAAACAATTGCATATGAAGGTAAAGGGAGGAGTTTGGAGGGAGCAAACGCAATGTAGACACGGAGATTTTTGGCGTGGTTCCGATAGGTGGTGCTATCGTACATCCACGTTGATGGAGACTTCAACCCATAAAGAGTAACGATTGCGCGAGTCCACGGAGGGCTCCACCCACGAAGGGTCCACGAAGAAGCAACCTTGTCTATCCCACCATGGCCATCGCCCACGAAGGATTTGCCTCACTAGGGTAGATATTCATGAAGTAGGCGATCTCCTTGCCTGTACAAACTCCTTGGTTCAACTCCACAATCTTGACGGAGGCTCCCAAGTGACACCTAACCAATCTAGGAGACACCACTCTCCAAAAGGTAATAGATGGTGTGTTGATGATGAACTCCTTGCTCTTGTGCTTCAAATGATAGTGTCCCCAACACTCAACTCTATCTCATAGGATTGGATTTGGTAGAAAGATGATTTGAGTGGAAAGCAACTTGGGGAAGGCTAGAGATCAAGATTTATGTGGTTGGAATGGAATATCTTGACCTTAACACAAGTGTAGGTGGTTCTCTCTCAGAAAATGTATGTTGGAAGTGTAGGCATGTTCTGATGGCTCTCTCTTCGAATGAAGAGTGGGTGGAGGGGTATATATAGCCTCCACACAAAATCTAACCGTTATACACAAATCACCAAACTCGGTGGGACCGAATTATAAAACTTGGTCAGACCGATCTAGTTCAAAATGTGAACGTTAGGATTTTCGGTGGGACCGACATGTCAACTTGGTGACCGATTTCACTAGGGTTAAGGCATAACATAATCTCAGTGAGACCGATCACACAAACTCAGTGGGACCGATTTTGGTAATAGACAAACAGAGAGTTGGTCAGGCAAACTTGGTGGAACCGATTCGCTCATCTCGGTTAGACTGAAACGTTACGAAGGGGAAACAGAGA
Organism: Triticum urartu; assembly: GCF_056163025.1. NCBI lineage: Eukaryota > Viridiplantae > Streptophyta > Magnoliopsida > Poales > Poaceae > Triticum > Triticum urartu. The sequence continues at coordinate 219,986,155 of NC_141876.1, read as the reverse complement.
GTTTGCATTGCAATCTCGGTGGGACAGATCGCTCATCTCGGTTGTACCGAAACGTTAGAAGGGAAATAGAGAGGTTGCAATCCCATCTTGGTGAGACCGAGATCCCTATCGGTGAGACCAAAGTCACTAGGGTTTGTGGCAGTGGCTATGTCAAGAGAACTCGATGGCGCTGTATAGAAGATTTCGGTGGGGCCGAGTTTGACGTTTGGTTTGGAACATATGTGGATATGAGAAAGCAGTTGAAGGTTTTTGGAGCATATCACTAAGCATTTTGAGCAAGTAACTCATTAAGCAACACCTCACCCCCTTTTAATAGTATTGGCTTTTCCTATGGACTCAATGTGATCTTGGATCACTAAAAGTAAAATGTAGAGTCTTGTGCTTTGAGCTTGAGCCAATCTTTTGTCCTTAGCATTTTGAGGGGTCCACTTCCTAATCCATGCCATGCCAATCATTGAGCTTTCCTGAAATATTTATCTTGAAATAGTATTAGCTCAATGAGCTATATGTTGTTAGGAATTACCAAAACCACCCAGGGATAGTTGCACTTTCAATCTCCCCCTTTTTGGTAATTGATGACAACATATAGATCAAGGCTTCAACAAATGATAATAAGATTGAAATACATCGTCGCTTTGAGAAGTATGTGATAAGTAAGAGCTACCCCTAAATTTGTGCATTATTTAAGATTTGCTTTTGAATGCAAATGTACAATCGATTAAGATCATGGGTTACTCTTCCATGTCACATACATCTTGGTGGAGCGCTTAAAATGATAGAAATTAAAAGCATGCACTCATCACCAAGCAAGTTAATGATCATATATGAGATATAAAAGATAGTGTCATCCAAACAAGCATTAAGGTAGCAAATGATCAACCACATGATCAAACAAGTATCTCACAAGGACATAAAGTATCTCACACAATAAAAGGTTCAACCAAAAGCAAGAGAGATAAAAAGCAAGACACTCTCTCTCGAAGCCTATGATCTATACATATTTCTCCCCCTTTGGCAACAAGTCACCAAAAAGTTCAAATATGCATAGTGATATGCGTCTCTCAGGCTTGGTCTTTGGGAGGTGGTGTAGAGAGAACTCCAAGGACGAAGGCATCTGTCGATGTAATTGGAGCTGGTGGAGTGGGTGCTGGAGGTGGCACTAGAGCTGTAGCTGCTGGTGCTGACAATGTAGCTCTAGCATCTGAAACTGGCACTGCAGCAGACCTCGAACCTCATGGCACACGCTGAAAAGCATCAGTAGTTGCCTTCCCTCTCCTCTCTTCTGCTTCCTCCTGAAGCTGCTCAACTGCAGTCTGTATCTCAGTTACCTTCAAATCAAGATCATAAAATTTTGTCTCAACAATCCTCTCCAGGCTCTCCTGATTGTGAGTCAGGGTGGCCAAGCCCTTCTCAATCCTCAGTGTAGCTTGAATCAGATAGCCCAATTGATCTTGTTTTGACTTGAGGAACACCTGAGATGCTTCTTCTGCGCTTGTCATCCTTGCAGCTTTCTCAGCCTTAGCTTTGGCTCTCTTCTCCTGTGCTTGAGCTGATGATGGTTCCTCCTCATTCATCACTACTGTGTTGTCTTCAAATTCAGGATATAAGGGTAGATGCTCCTTGTCCAGCAAATATGTTCCTGTGCCCATCTTGGAGTTGATGAGATCCTGAATGTGTGGAGCATACCCACAGCTTCTCTTCTGACTAGCAGCTATCCTCTTGATTGTTTCTACAATCAAACTCATAACCTTGAACTTCTGAGGGACATCAAAGATTTGCAGCATGTTGATGGAGTGTCCTCTAATCATCTTGTGATCTCCTGACTTGGGTAGCAATGTGTGCCTTAAGATCCAATTAATAGTAGGCAGACCAGACAATAGGAAATGTAGAAACCCAAGCGTGTGTGTCTCCAAAGATTTATCAGGGATCTCTTTGTACATGTTTTCCATGGAGTTGTGGTCTTTCTTCTTGGTGGCATACACATCCAATTCATCTTCATGTTTCTCCGGGGGCATTGATTAGCTTGGCCCACTCCTCAACTGTGGATTGGTACCTAGTACCCTCAGACATCCATACTATCCTTCCATCTACATAGAAGTGGGCAGTGGAGTAAAACTCCATGATCAACTCATCATTCCATTTGGTGAGCTTCTGTCCAACAAATTCATCTATTCCACATGCCTTGAAGCTATCATATACTCCTGGGAAGTGATCTTCATTCTCCTTGATGTATTCCCAATCAACCCATTTCATGTCACATATAATGGGCTTCTTGTCAAGCAAAATTGTCTCATAGAAGTCTTGCTGTTCCTTTGTGTGGAACCTGTAATCAACTGCAGTCCTCCTAACAACATAGGGATCAGACTCTCTCCACAATCTCAGTCCCGCATCTTTCCTGATGTGCATGTCCTCAACGACTAGATGAGCATCATTATGGTCAGGAATTTTGGGCTTCAACTTCCTCAACACATGGGATTCATCATGCTCTTCTTCAGCTTCAGGCACTGGGGCCTTGTTCTTTTCCTCAGCAGGTATACTCCTGGTGTTCCTCATGGGTTTAGAAGGCTTCTGAGCAGCAGCCTTGGGAGCAGATTTGGGCTTAGATGGAGCAGCCCCTGACTTAATTGCATCTCCCATAAGCTTCTGAGCTTTGGGAGCTGGTGCAGCATCCTCTTCCTCTTCCTCTTCTTCTGGATCTCTCATAATGGAGGATCTACCAAGCACTCTAGCAGTGGTATTCTTGACCCTTTCCTTCCTCTTCTTTCCTTCTCCAACAACCTCTCCAGTTGGCTTGGAGGTTTCACAGTTGAGGCTCTAACCTTTAAGGTTGGCACCCTCTTGGCAGGGGCCTTCTTGTGCAAGCCAGGCTTAGTTGTAGCAGCCGACCCATATTCTTTCTTCAACACCTTCTTCTTGGAGCCGACTTCCACCTCAACAGCTACATAGTCCTCATCTTCAGAATCTGAGGTTTTCTTCTTCCTTGACCTGGTGGCTGCTTTGGGCAAGTTGCTTGGTGTGCTCCTGCTGCCCTCATCAGAAGTGCTAGAGGGACTAGTGGCCTCACTCAATTGCACTTGTTCTTCAGACCTATTCTGGCTGTCACTTTGATCAGACATCTCTGCAAACTTACTGACAACAGACCCTGTGAATGGATATAGATGAGGTAGAGTGGATGAGCATCACAAAGTGCAGAGTTTTTGCAAAACAGATGACTTAAAAACTTAGTTTTAGTTCTCCACAGAAAGCATTTTGGAGCTACCGATTTGTAAACTTGGTGCTACCGAAGCAGCTTTTGGAACCTAAACTAGTGAACTCGGTCAGACCGAGTCACAGTTCGGTGGCACCGAGACTGCTAGGGTTTCATAAAGAATTGAACTCGGTCACACCAATTTGCAATTTCCGGTCAGATCGAAAATGCATGTGCTATGGCCTAAGCCAAATCGGTGAGACCGATTTCTATAATTCGGTCGGTCCGAGATGAGTCTGGCGGAGACCTAACCCTAAATTTTCAAATCCAATCTAATCTAAAGGAAGTTTTGAGTGGATGGATTGTTTGCATATGTGGTCATGATCATGGCAAAGTAATGTGCTATGAATCAGAGTTAAAAGAATAGCACAAAGGATCGAACTCATGCCCTAGTTCGGCGGAGTTCGCTACGGCGACAACAGAGGGGCAGAATTCCGTTGACGGCGATGGAAACCAGCGGCGGGAGGTCGCTGGCGCCAAGAAGACAATCCGGAGACCCGAGGCGGCAGAGCAGGATACGCGCGGGCTGAGAGGTTTTGAAGAAATTTCCAAAATCTCACCCATGGGTTTATATATCCTGACCCTATCGGTGTGACCGAGTGGAACAACTCGGTGGCACCGAGATGCAGAATCGCAAGTGGTTACTGCAACTCGATGTGACCGAAAAGTTCAAATCGGTTGCACCGAGATTGAAACCTAGATCAACTTAGTCATCTCGGTGTGACCGAAATGGATGACTCGGTCATACCGAAATACACAAAGAGGTTTTGGAATTTTAAGTCTATGACAAATCGGGGACTCCAAGTGCTCCTCACACAAAGTGGTTCGAATCTGACTTGATCAAACTTTTTGATGTAGCATGAATAGAGTTTGAGACGAGAAAAGCATAGATAGCTAGAGGGAGTTCTTAGGCATTCTTGTCCATCCATTTGGCAAAAGAGAAAAACCCAAACAATCAAAGCAACAAATGGGTGTCCTTGAATGAGTAAAATATGCATCCAACATGCTCACACAATAAAATGACAAATGAAATATGTGACAAAGCATGCACAATCACTCTAGCATCTATCAAGCAATTTGGCGATGACTAGGTCATCTATATATAAGTATATTGACTTAGGAGTCAAATGAGAACATTTGATCATAGGTCATACTCATCGTTTAAGCACAAGTGGGGTTGCCACTTTTACATAAAGCATTGTTGTGCTCACATCATTAGAGTTTCTTTAGCTCAATTGATTAGAGTAAAGCTCCCCCTAGATGTGATGTCCCACCTAAGAGGGATGAACTAACCTTGGGTTTTGTCGATGATGACTTCATGTAGGTGTTGAAGATGTAGATCATTCGGAGAAATCCTTTGGAGTGAGTTGCACTTTGAATACCTACACGGGTTAGTCCCACAAGGAACAAACAAGGATATCCATAGACATTGAGTGATATTCACATGAGATGATGTCCATGAATGCATCAGGTTACCTTGTCCCTTGTCTTACCAACAAGAGGGTTTGTGACTCCTTGAACTAGTGCAAGATATGGAAGTTGTTTGCACTTATCCTTGCCAAGATGATAAGAGTGAAGTATGTTGGCGGAGTCACCCTCAAGAACTCTCTAGTTCTTAGGGATCCACACCATCTTGATGTGAATCCTTGGAGTTGTAGTCGTACTTGATGAGGTGGAACTTGATGTAGTCTTGGGAACCCACTTGACCAAGGCCTTAGGTGCTTCTTCAAATGCATCAATCTCCTCTTGAAGCTTGTCCTTGCCTTTTAGCTTGTGGTCTTGTGCTGGAAGATCATCTTGAGCTTGTGTTCCTTGGAAAGAAGTAGGATCATACTTCTCTTGTTGAGGAACAAACTTCGTCTTGGGGTATTGAACTTCTTCCCACTCAACTCCATTGGCATTGAACTTTTGTTGAAAACCAACACCTTGATTCTTCCGGTGTCTTCCTTGCTTGCGTACAATTTCCTCAAATTTCTTACTTCCGGCAAGACTCTTGTAAACACCTTTCTCTATAATTCCCTTCAATAAGCTATTTTCTTTCTCAACTGTAACTTGGCTAAGAGAATCATTAGTGGAATCAAGAGAACTACTAGAAGCAACAACATTGGATTTAGCATGATTGTTGTTACTACTAGAGGAAGAATATTTCTTGTTCTTGTTGCTAGATTTAACTTGTGGCATGTAAGTAGACAAGAGTAAACGCTTGGCAATGTAAGAAGAACTTTTCTTGTGAAGATCATCATTGATTGCTTTTAAGAACTCATGCTCTTGCTCAAGGTTGAGCTTTTCAAAGTGTAGCTTCTCATGAGTCTTTAGAAGTTCTCAATGATCTTCCAAGGTAGTTTTATGTCTACTACACAACCTTCTTATTGTAGACGTTGTTGGGCCTCCAAGTGCAGAGGTTTGTAGGACAGTAGCAAATTTCCCTCAAGTTGATGACCTAAGGTTTATCAATCCGTAGGAGGCGTAGGATGAAGATGGTCTCTCTCAAGCAACCCTGCAACCAAATAACAAAGAGTCTCTTGTGTCCCCAACACACCCAATACAATGGTAAATTGTATAGGTGCACTAGTTCGGCGAAGAGATAGTGAAACAAGTGGTATATGGATAGTAGATAATAGTTTTGGTAATCTGAAATAATAAAAACAGCAAGGTAGCAAGTGATAAAAGTGAGCGTAAACAGTATTGCAATGTGTGGAAATAAGGCATAGGGTTCATACTTTCTCTAGTGTAAGTTCCCTCAACAAACATAATTGGATCACATAACTATCCCTCAACATGCAACAAAGAGTCACTCCAAAGTCACTAATAGCGGAGAACGAACAAAGAGATTATGGTAGGGTACGAAACCACCTCAAAGTTATTCTTTCCAATCAATCCGTTGGGCTATTCCTATAAGTGTCACAAACAGCCCTAGAGTTCGTACTGGAATAACACCTTAAGACACAAATCAACCAAAACCCTAATGTCACCTAGATACTCCAATGTCACCTCAAGCATCCGTGGGTATGATTATACGATATGCGTCACACAATCTCAGATTCATCTATTCAACCAACACAAAGGACCTCAAAGAGTGCCCCAAAGTTCTACCGGAGAATCACGACGAAAACGTGTGCCAACCCCTATGCATAGGTTCCCAATGTCACGAAACCCGCAAGTTGATCACCAAGACATACATCAAGTGGCACGTGGTATCCCATTGTCACCACAGATATCCATGACAAGACATACATCAAGTGTTCTCAAATCTTTAAAGACTCAATCCGATAAGATTACTTCAAAGGGGAAACTCCATTCATTACAAGAGAGAAGAGGGGGAGGAGAAACATAAGATCCAACTATAATAGCAAAGCTCGCGATACATCAAGATCGTGCCAAATCAAGAACCCGAGAGAGAGAGATCAAACACATAGCTACTGGTACATACCCTCAGCCCCGAAGGAGAACTACTCCCTCTTCATCATGGAGAGCACCGGGATGATGAAGATGGCCACCGGAGAAGGATTGCCCCCTCCGGCAGGGTGCCGGAACGGGTCTAGATTGCTTTTTGGTGGCTACGGAGGCTTCTGGCGGTGGAACTCCCGATCTATGTTGCCTTCCGGAAGTTTTAGGTCACATGGAGTTATATAGGCGGAAGAAGCACGTCAGGGGAGCCACGGGGGCCCCACGAGGCAGGGGGCGCGCCCTAGGGGGGGGGGGGCGCCCCCACCCTCGTGGGAAGCTCCGGTATCTTCTGACGTGGGGTCCAAGTCCATCAGGTGTGTTTCTTTCCAAAAATAACTTCTCCAGTTGATTTCGTTCCGTTTCGACTCCGTCTGGTATTCCTTTTCTTCAAAACAGTGAAATAGGCATAAAACAGCAAATCTGGGCCGGGCCTCCGGTTAATAGGTTAGTCCCAAAAGTAATATAAAAGTGGATAATAAAGCCCAATATTGCCCAAAACAGTAGATAATATAGCATGGAGCAATCAAAAATTATAGATACGTTGGAGACGTATCAAGCATCCCCAAGCTTAATTCGTGCTCGTCCTCGAGTAGGTAAATGATAAAAAAGAATTTTTGACATGGAGTGCTACTTGGCATAATTTCAATGTAATTCTTCTTAATTGTGGCATGAATATTCAGATCCATAAGATTCAACACAAAAGTTCATATTGACATAAGAATAATAATACTTCAATCATACTAACAAAGCAATTATGTCTTCTCAAAATAACATAGCCAAAGAAAGTTATCCCTACAAAATCATATAGTTTGGCTATGCTCCATCTTCACCACACAAAATATTTAAATCATGCACAACCCCGATGGCAAGCCAAGCAATTGTTTCATACTTTTGATGTTCTCAAACTTTTTCAATCTTCACGCAATACATGAGCGTGAGCCATGGATATAGCACTATAGGTGGAATAGAATGGTGGTTGTGGAGAAGACAAAAAGGGAGAAGATAGTCTCACATCGACTAGGCGTATCAACGGGCTATGGAGATGCCCATCGATAGATATCAATGTGAGTGAGTTGGGATTGCCATGCAACGGATGCAATAGAGCTATAAATGTATGAAAGCTCAACAAAAGAAACTAGTGGGTGTGCATCCAACTTGCTTGCTCACGAAGACCTAGGGCAATTTTTGAGGAAGCCCATCATTGGAATATACAAGCCAAGTTCTATAACGTAAAATTCCCACTAGTATATGAAAGTGAAAACATATGAGACTCTCTATATGAAGAACATGGTGCTACTTTGAAGCACAATATATGAGACTTGCTATATCATGGTGCTACTTTGAAGCACAAGTGTGGAAAAAGGATAGTAGCATTGCCCCTTTTTTATTTTTTATTTGGACTTTCTTTTTTATGGCCTTCCCCCCTTTTTTTGGGACAATGCTCTATTGAATGATGATCATCACACTTCTATTTATTTACAGCTCAATGATTACAACTCGATACTAGAACAAAGATGACTCTATATGAATGCCTCCGGCGGTGTACCGGGATGTGCAATGATGCATGAGTGACATGTATGAAAGAATTATGAATGGTGGCTTTGCCACAAATACGATGTCAACTACATGATCATGCTAAGCAATATGACAATGATGGAGTGTGTCATAAACGGAATGGTGGAAAGTTGCATGGCAATATATCTCGGAATGGCTATGGAAATGCCATAATAGGTAGGTATGGTGGCTGTTTTGAGGAAGGTAAATGGTGGGTTTATGGTACCGGCGAAAGTTGCGCGGCACTAGAGAGGCTAGCAATGGTGGAAGGGTGAGAGTGCGTATAATCCATGGACTCAACATTAGTCATAAAGAACTCACATACTTATTGCAAAAATCTATTAGTTATCGAAACAAAGTACTACGCGCATGCTCCTAGGGGGATAGATTGGTAGGAAAAGACCATCGCTCGTCCCCGTCCGCCACTCATAAGGAAGGCAGTCAATAAATAAATCATGCTCCAACTTCATCACATAACGGTTCACCATACGTGCATGCTATGGGAATCACAAACTTCAACACAAGTATTTCTCAAATTCATAAACACTCAACTAGCATGACTCTAATATCACCATCTCCATATCTCAAAACAATCATCAAGTATCAAACTTCTCTTAGTATTCAACACACTCATAAGAGAATTTTATTATTCTTGAATACCTAGCATATTAGGATTTTAAGCAAATTACCATGCTATTTAGACTCTCAAAAAAATATAAGTGAAGCATGAGAGTTCATCTATTTCTTCAAAATAAAACTACCACCATGATCTAAAAGATATAAGTGAAGCACTAGAGCAAACGACAAACTACTCCGAAAGATATAAGTGAAGATCAATGAGTAGTCGAATAATTATGCAACTATCTGAAGACTCTCTAACATTTAATAATTTAAGATCTTGGTACTCTATTCAAACAGCAAGCAAAGCAAAATAAAATGACAGCTAAGAATAGCAAACATCATGTGAAGAAGCAAAAACTTAGGATCAACCGATACTAACCGATAGTTGTTGAAGAAGAAAGGTGGGATGCCAACCGGGGCATCCCCAAGCTTAGACGCTTGAGCCTTCTTGAAATATTATATTGGGGTGCCTTGGGAATCCCCAAGCTTGAGCTTTTGTGTCTCCTTAATTCCTCTCATATCACGGTCTCCCTAAATCTCAAAAGCTTCATCCACACAAAACTAAACAAGGACTCGTGAGATAAGTTAGTATAAACCATTGCCAAAACCTTATCATACTCTACTGTATCAAATCACTAAAATTATTATTCAACATTGCATACTAAATTCCTCTGCATATTTAATAGTCCTATCCTCAAATAGAATCATTAAAGAACCAAACATATGCAAACAATGCAAACATAATAGCAATCTGCCTAAACAGGACAATCTGTAAAGAATTCTGCAACATCCATACTTCCCTAGCTCCAAAAATTATGAAATAAAATTCCCACTGTATTAAATTTATCAGAGCTTAATATGCAAAAGGTTTCAACATTTTATCACATTCTGACTTTTCTAGGGAATTATTGCAACAGCGGTAAACTTTCTGTTTTCAAACAGCAACATGTATACTTGTAACATAGGCATAGTAAAGGCTATCAATGCCACTTTTATTGAAATAAAAGATGCAAAACATTTTTCTAAATAACAGCAAGCAAATCCTAACAAAATAAATTGATGCTCCAAGCAAAACACATATCATGTGGTGAATAAATATATAGCTCCAAGTAAAGTTACCGATGAACGAAGATGAAAGAGGGGATGCCTTCCGGGGCATCCCCAAGCTTAGGATCTTGGCTATCCTTGAATATTACCTTGGGGTGCCTTGGTCATCCCCAAGCTTAGGCTCTTGCCACTCCTTATTCCATAGTCCATCGAATCCTTACCCAAAACTTGAAAACTTCACAACACAAAACTTAACAGAAAACTCGTAAGCTCCGTTAGTATAAGAAAATAAATCACCACTTCAAGGTACTGTAATGAACTCATTATTAATTTATATTGGTGTTAAACCTACTGTATTCCAACTTCTCTATGGTTTATAAACTATTTTACTAGCCATAGATTCATCAAAATAAGCAAACAACACAATGAAAACAGAATCTGTCAAAAACAGAACAGTCTGTAGTAATATGGATCAAACGTATACTTCTGGAACTCATAAAATTCTCAAATACATTGATGGACCTGAGGAATTTATCTATTAATCATCTTAAAAAAGAATTAACTAAATAGCTGTAACGCCCTCGATGCGGCTATATCTCCCACGTGTCGAAGCATGACTTAGAGGCATAACCGCATTGAAAGCAATGTCGCAAGTGAGGTAATCTTCACACAACCCATGTAATACATAAGGGAAAAGATACATAGTTGGCTTACAATCGCCACTTCACACAATTACAGGAATAAATCATTACATCACCCAGATACAATCAAGGTCCGACTACGGAACCAAAATAAAAGAAGAACCCCAAATGCGACAAGGTTCCCCGATCGACCCCAACTGGGCTCCACTACTGATCAACTAGAACGAAACAACACAAAGGACAAGATCTTCATCGAGCTCCTCCTTGAGCTTGGTTGCGTCATCTGCACAGACTCATCGGCACCTGCAAGCTGGTTTTGGAAGTATCTGTGAGTCACGGGGACTCAGCAATCTCGCACCCTCGCGATCAAGACTATTTAAGCTTATGGGTAAGGAAAAAAGGTATGAGGTGGAGCTGCAGCAAGCGACTAGCATATATGGTGGCTAACATACGCAAATGAGAGCGAGAAGAGAAGGCAAAGCACGTTCGAGAATCTATGATCAAGAAGTGATCCTAGAACAACCTACGTCAAGCATAACTCCAACACCATGTTCACTTACCAGACTCCGCCGGAAAGAGACCATCATGGTTACACACGCGGTTGATGCATTTTAATTAATGTCAACTACAGGTTTTCTACAACTGGACGTTAACAAATTCCCATCTTCCCATAACCGCGGGCACGGCTTTCGAAAGTTCAAAACCCTGCAGGGGTGTCCCAACTTAGCCCATCACAAGCTCTCACGGTCAACGAAGGAATAGACCTCCTCCCGAGACGTTCCGATCAGACTCGGTATCTCGGTTCTTCAAGACACTTCGACAGGTTAAAACAAGTCCAGCAACACCGCCCGAATGTGCCGACAAATCCTGATAGGAGCTGCACATATCTCGTTCTCAGGGCACACTCAGATGAGACATCCTACGAGTAAAACCAAACCTCAAGTTGCCCCAAGGTGGCCCCGCAGTCTGCTCGGTCGGACCAACACTCGGAGGAGCACTGGCCCGGGGGGGGGGGGTTAGAATAAAGATGACCCTTGAGTCTGCAGAACACAAGGGAAGGTGGTAGGTTATTAGTGCAAATGGTAAAACCAAGGTTGGGCATTGCTGGAGGAGTTTTATTCAAGGCGAACTGTCAAGGGGTTCCCATTATTACCCAACCGCGTATGGAACGCAAAATCCGGGAACATAACACCGATATGACGGAAACTAGGGCGGCAAGAGTGGAACAAAACACCAGGCATAAGGCCGAGCCTTCCACCCTTTACCAAGTATATAGAAGCATTAATTAAATAAGATATATTGTGACATCTCCATGCTCCAACAAGGAACAAACTTCAATCTTCACCTGCAACTAACAACACTATAAGAGGGGCTGAGCAAAGCGGTAACATAGCCAAACAACGGTTTGCTAGGACAAGGTGGGTTAGAGGCTTGGTTCAACAATATAGGAGGCATGATAAGCAAGTGGTAGGTATCGCAGCATAGGCATAGCAAAAGAGCGAGCAACTAAGCAAGCAAAGATAGAAGTGATTTTGAGGGTATGATCATCTTGCCTGAGATCCCGCAAGGGAGAAGAACGAGTCCATGAAGAAGACAAATGGACGTAGACGAACGGGTCCTCACAAACGCGACGTTATCGGAACCAACCCGAAGAAGCAACACCGGAAAGAAGCAAGCACCATAGTAAACAACCACCACATAACATGGCATGATGCACAACCAAGTATGATGCATGTCCGGTTTAAATATGCATGGCATGGCAAAGTGCACAAACAACCCTACAAATTAAATGGGGCTCAATATGCAACGGGTTGCATATTGACGAAACACCACATCAAGTTATTAAGTTCGATCTCGTTTATGTACCCAACAATATTAAATGTTGTTGAACATGGCAAGAGGGTGAAGCAAAGAAAACTACCTATCTAGTCAAGTTTAAATGAGGCCGGAAACAACAAACAAGTCCGGAAGCTCCTCATGTGCATATTTTAAGGTTTGGTACTATTCTGCCCTAAACCATGTTTTAGAGTTGTTAAACATGCAAGATGAGTGCATCATGTTAAACTACGCATTTTTCCACCCCATTTACATATAAAGATTATTTAATTCGGAGCTACGGTTATTTAGTTATGAATTAAAGCATTTAAGCATGACATAGGAGCAAATTTAAACAAACAGCCTTTTAAACATTTTGAACATGGATGAAAGTTGGATATTATGAATCTAGACAAAATTCTAAGAAAGTTTCATATATAAAACATTTTAATCTGATGCACAATTGTGAAGTTATTAAATGCATGAAGAATAGGGACTTTTTTGTAAAACAGTCATCTCTGGAATAATAGACAAATTCGAAGGGCACAGAAAAAAACAGCTATGGGCTGAATCTGAGAAGAACTGGGCTGCTCACCGCGGGCCTTAGCAGGCCGGCTGGCCTAGCGGATCTGGTGCGGTTGCTAGGTCTGCGCGGATGGGCCAAGGGTAGGTTGGGCCTTGGAGAGGCAAGGAGGTCCACGCGAGGCGAAGGAACTGGGCAGGCCGACTGCTGGGCTCGGCTCGCTGGATCTGGACCAAGTCAACGAGGGGCGGCCTCGTTCGTGAAGCAGGGCCGACGGCTGCGGTCAACGGGCAGGGGCAGTTGGATCGAACGAAGAGGAAGGGGGCGCAGTCAACAGCGAAGCGAGACCAGGCACTGGGGTCGTCCTCCTCGCGTGCGATGACGAATCAAAAGGGGGCGGCGCAGGGACTTGCTCCGGGAGGCGAGGAACGGCGCAAGAATGGAGGCAGCGACGGGGATCTCTGGTGGCAGAGCTCGACGCGGAGGCCGGCGGTGGCTTGACTCCGGTGGCGCGGGGCTGATGCAGGGCTCGGGCGCGAGGGCGCCATGGCAGGGAACGGCAGCAGCGCTTCGACGAGGGGCTCCTTGGGAGGCGCGGGCATGGCCCAGGTTGAAGAGGCCGGTTCCCGTCCGGATCGAGCCGATGCGAGGTGGTCGGGCGGCAAGCTCCTGTTTAGAACAGAGAAAGAGAGGCAGTGAGGTAAGAGGAGGGAGGCACATAAACAGCAGCAGGAGGAGAAGGGTAGCTGTGCTCATCTCGTGATCGCTGGCAGCGGCGCCGGTCACCGGATGACGAGGCACGGTGGAGGAGCATGGGGAGGCTCGTGGCTCCAAGGATACTGGCGCGGTGAGGAGATTGGGACTCGGGCAACCCGATTGACCAAGCGCGCAAGACAAGGGAGACGGTCGGGGAGGATTTTGGATCGGGGAAGATGGAGGTCGCTGGTTGGATCGATGGGGATCCCGAGGTGGAAGCGACCAGGCGGCGGCATGCGGAATGGGTGGATGGATGGGACAAGGCTAGGGTTCCGGCTATTTATATAGCAACGGAGATTTTTGGTTAGGGGTATTTGGAGCCTCCGATCAAAATCGGACGGTCACGAATAAAATCGCTAGGGAGTCCAAATAAGAAAACGGTGACGTTTTGTAGACGTTTGGGGATGATCCGGATCCAACGGTGACGACTGCCCGGGTCGGGTCCGGAACAATTTCGGACGCACACGTGAGGGGTTTGATGCACTGTGCAGAGAGGGTTTCGGACCGTGCGGTCGCATCGGACAACTCCGGAAGCGAAGAGGGGAAGGAGGATGGACTAGGTGGGCTGTGGCGAGACTGCGAGGGGGAGAAAAAAGAGAGAGGGCCCGGCATCTGTTTCCGGAGACCGAAAACGTCCGACGATAGACCGGCTATAGTGCCGCTATAGTTTAACGTTTGGGCTATCAAACGAACCCCGAATGCGATGAAACTTGACAGGCGGTCTATCTACACTATAATAAGACCACACGCCAACTCTCATCCCATTCCAGGAACATTTTTCTGGCCACTTATAAAATAATATTTCGGACATGTCGCAAGCGTGTGCAAGTGTGTCTGGGCTCAGGACGGACAACGGAGAGAGACTGAGGGAATCCGGACGAATGCAAGTTTTAAAACATGATAATGCAATGCACATGATGACATGACAAGATGCAACACGCAAGCAAATGACATGGCAACGACGGTGAATAACTGGAAGACACCTGGCACATCAGTCTCGGGGCGTTACAATAGCACTCTCCAAATAAAAATGGCAGCAATTCTCGTGAGCGCTAAAGTTTCTGTTTTTGACAGCATGATCAACAAGACTTTCCCAAAGTCTTCCCAAAGGTTCTACTTGGCACAAACACTAATTAAAAGCATAAAACCACATCTAAACAGAGGATAGATGAATTATTTATTACTTAACAGGAGCAAAAAGCAATGAACAAGAATAAAATTGGGTTGCCTCCCAACAAGCGCTATCGTTTAATGCCCCTAGCTAGGCATGATAATTTAAACGATGCTCACATAAAAGATAAGAATTGTAACATAAAGAGAGCATCATGAAGAATATGACTAACACATTTAAGTCTAACCAACTTCCTATGCATTGGGATTTTGTGAGCAAACAACTTACGGGAACAAGAATCAACTTGCATAGGAAAGGAAAACATTCATAACTTCAAAACTTTAAGCACATAGAGAGGAAACTTGATATTATTGCAATTCCTACAAGCATATATTCCTCCCTCATAATAATTTTCAGTAGCATCATGAATGAATTCAACAATATAACCAACACCTAAAGCATTCTTTTCATGATGTACTAGCATAGAAAATTTACTACTCTCCACATTAGCAAAATTCTTCTCATGAATAATAGTGGGAGCAAACTCAACAAAATAACTATCATTTGATTGAAAATTAAGATCAAGATGACAAGTTTCATGGTTATTATTATTCTTTAAAGCATACGTGTCATCACAATAATCATCATAGATAGGAGGCATTTCATCATAATAAATTTTCTCATCAAAACTTGGGGGACAAAAAATATCATCTTCATCAAACATAGCTTCCCCAAGCTTGTGGCTTTGCATATCATTAGCATCATGGATATTCAAGGAATTCATGCTAACAACATTGCAATCATGCTCATCATTAAAATATTTAGTGCCAAACATTTTATAGATTTCTTGTTCTAGCACTTGAGCACAATTATCCTTTCCATCATACCCACGAAAGATATTAAAAAGGTGAAGCGTATGAGACAAACTCAATTCCATTTTTTATAGTTTTCTTTTATAAACTAAACTAGTGATAAAACAAGAAACTAAAAGACTCGATTGCAAGATCTAAAGATATACCTTCAAGCGCTAACCTCCCCGGCAACGACGCCAAAAAAGAGCTTGATGTCTACTACACAACCTTCTTCTTGTAGACGTTGTTGGGCCTCCAAGTGCAGAGGTTTGTAGGACAGTAGCAAATTTCTCTCAAGTGGATGACCTAAGGTTTATCAATCCATAGGAGGCGTAGGATGAAGATGGTCTCTCTCAAGCAACCCTGCAACCAAATAACAAAGAGTCTCTTGTGTCCTCAACACACCCAATACAATGGTAAATTGTATAGGTGCACTAGTTCGGCGAAGAGATAGTGAAACAAGTGGTATATGGATAGTAGATAATAGTTTTTGTAATCTGAAATAATAAAAACAGCAAGGTAGCAAGTGATAAAAGTGAGCGTAAACGGTATTGCAATGTGTGGAAATAAGGCCTAGGGTTCATACTTTCGCTAGTGTAAGTTCCCTCAACAATACTAACATAATTGGATCACATAACTATCCCTCAATATGCAACAAAGAGTCACTCCAAAGTCACTAATAGCGGAGAATGAACAAAGAGATTATGGTAGGGTACGAAACCACCTCAAAGTTATTCTTTCCAATCAATCCGTTGGGCTATTCCTATAAGTGTCACAAACAGCCCTAGAGTTCGTACTAGAATAACACCTTAAGACACAAATCAACCAAAACCCTAATATCACCTAGATACTCTAATGTCACCTCAAGTATCCGTGGGTATGATTATACGATATGCATCACACAATCTCAGATTCATCTATTCAACCCACACAAAGGACCTCAAAGAGTGCCCCAAAGTTCTACCGGAGAATCACGACGAAAACGTGTGCCAACCCCTATGCATAGGTTCCCAATGTCACGAAACCCGCAAGTTGATCACCAAGACATACATCAAGTGGCACGTGGTATCCCATTGTCACCACAGATATCCACGGCAAGACATACATCAAGTGTTCTCAAATCTTTAAAGACTCAATCCGATAAGATTACTTCAAAGGGGAAACTCGATTCATTACAAGAGAGAAGAGGGGAAGGAGAAACATAAGATCCAACTATAATAGCAAAGCTCGCGATACATCAAGATCGTGCCAAATCAAGAACACGAGAGAGAGAGAGATCAAACACATAGCTACTGGTACATACCCTCAGCCCTGAAGGAGAACTACTCCCTCCTCGTCATGGAGAGCACCGGGATGATGAAGATGGCCACTGGAGAAGGATTGCCCCCTCCGGCAGGGTGCCGGAACGGGTCTAGATTGGTTTTTGGTGGCTACGGAGGCTTCTGGCGGCGGAACTCCCGATCTATGTTGCGTTCCGGAAGTTTTAGGTCACGTGGAGTTATATAGGCAGAAGAAGCACGTCAGGGGAGCCACGGGGGCCCCACGAGGCAGGGGGCGCGCCCTAGGGGGGGCGCCCCCACCCTCGTGGGAAGCTCCCGTATCTTCTGACGTGGGGTCCAAGTCCATCAGGTGTGTTTCCTTCCAAAAATAACTTCTCCAGTTGATTTCGTTCTGTTTCGACTCCGTCTGATATTCCTTTTCTTCAAAACACTGAAATAGGCATAAAACAACTAATCTGGGCTGGGCCTCCGGTTAATAGGTTAGTCCCAAAAGTAATATAAAAGTGGATAATAAAGCCCAATATTGCCCAAAACAGTAGATAATATAGCATGGAGCAATCAAAAATTATAGATACGTTGGAGACATATCATAGTTTCATGAGCTAACTTAAGAGTGTTTAGTTCTTTAGTTAGACGCTCAATCTCCTTCTTATCATTGTCATTCATTTTATCTCAATTAGCATGATTAATAGCAAGTTAATCATAGTTTTCATAACTAGAGTTGTCAACAAGTAAATCATCATCTCCTAGAAAATCATCTTCATCACTATTAAAATCATCATTCTCGGGGTATGTTACCTTTGGACCTTTAGCCATGAAGCATCTTCTAATTCCTTCATTTGGTGAGTCAAATATGTCGTAGGAGTTGGTTGACACAAGTGCTAGACCGGCAACACCTTCATCTTGAGTATATTCGGAGTCGGAGTGATAACTTCTTTCGGAGTGATTGTCGGAGTCGGAGCCGGATACCCATTCACCAACATGAGCTTGATGTCTTCGTTTCGTGTAGCTCTTTGATGACTTGTCCTTCCTTTCCGAATCCTTACTTCTCTCTGATGTTGTTCGTTCATAACGGTCATCTCTACTCCTTCTCTCTCTTGGTGGTGATTCTTCTCTTCTACTTCTTCTTTTGGGAGAATCTTCTCTTCTTTTGTAGGGAGCCATACACTCATTGGAATAGTGTCCGGGTCTTCCACAATTGTAGAAATTGTGCTCACGACTAGAAGATCTTTTGTCATTGTAGGACCTTGACTTGGAACTTCTTTCCTTGCTTCTACTCTTGTAAAACTTGTTGAAGTTCTTCACTATTCGGCTCAATTCTTCATTGAAGGTTTTTTCTCACTTGATTATGTGGGAGCATCACATGAGTGTAACGCCTCGAACCAATGTGCCAGGTGTCGTCTAGTTATTCGCTGTTGTTGCCTTGTCATTTCTTGCGTGTCATGCATCTCATATCATGTCATCATGTGCATTTCATTTGCATACATGTTCATCTCATGCATCCGAGAATTTTCCCCGTTGTCCATTTTGCAATCCGGCGCTCCTATGTCACCCGGTGTCCCTTTCTACCTCTTTTCATGTGCGGGTGTTAAATGTTTCGGATTGGACCGAGACTTGTCATGCGGCCTTGGTTTACTACCGGTAGACCGCCTGTCAAGTTTCGTGTCATTTGGACTTCGTTTGATACTCCAATGGTTAACCGAGGAACCAAAAAGGCCTCGTGTGTGTTGCAGCCCAACACCCCTCCAAAGTGGCCCAAAACCCACCTAAACCCTCTATATCATCTCGGTCGTTCGATCACGATCGCGTGGCCGAAAACCACACCTCATTTGGACTCTCCTAGCTCCCTCTACCTATAAATATGTGGCTCTCCCCGATTTTTCGCGCAATCCAAACCCTAGTCTTCTTCATCCTCGCGCCGCCGGACACGTCCCCGCCGAGCCGGACAATGTCCCGCCGCCGCCGCCACCTCACTCCGTCCAATCAAAAGGCGCCACGTCAGCTCTGCCGCCCCTCTCCTCCACTCAGGCGCCGCCACTTGGCACCGCCGCCAACCTCCACCGCGCGGGCCCGCGGCCCCCAGATCCGGCCCGCCCGGGCCCGGATCCCCACCGCCCATCTCCGTGTTCCGCCGCCGCCTGAGCGCAGGAGCTCGCCCGCGCTGCCTCGAGGATTCTGCAGAGTTCTCCCGCCGGCGACCACCCCCACCTCGCTGCTCCGTTCGCCCCGGTCGCCACCACCGCACGCCTCGCCGCGCCTCCTCCCTGCCAAGCGCCACCTTCCCTCACCGCACTTCGCCTCGCGCCACCGCATCGGCCATCGCCGGAGTTTCGACGCTGCCTCACCGGAGTTTCGCTGCCGCCTCATCCGGAGTGCTCCGCCTCCACCTCGTCGCACCCCGGGCTCGCCGACCTCTCTGCCCGGGCCCCTCCGACCAGATCCGCCACGGATCGGGCCAGATCCGGCGGATCCCGGCCACCGTCGCCCTTCTCCTTGCTCGCCGCCGACCGTCGTCGCCATGGCCTCCTGCCCGAGAGGAGCACGGGAGGACGACGTCCCGGACCATCCTCCGCGTGGGCCGCAGCCGCACACCAGCTCCCTGGCCCAGCTCAGCATCTAGCCGGCCCAGTCTCCCGGCCCAGATCCACTTCCTCCGGCCGACATATTTTTTTCGCGAGGGTATATTTCTCTAAGTCCTAGTTTTCCAGTAAGTTTTTTGCATATTTCATCGCATTGTATCTCTGCATCCGTGGCTCCGATTCGTGCGTGTAGCATATCAAAATGTTCGACCCAAAGAGTACATCATTTCATCTCATTGCACCATTTTCATTTGAGCTCATCTTGGTGCCCGAAATGCTGTTGGAAGAGGGCTATGTGAGTAATTTGGCAGATCTGTTTCAGCAAATGGCATTTTGTCATTTTTGCCATGATTAATGTGTGCATGATATGACCCTGAGCTCTACATGTGTTTTGTTATATGTCATGCCATCTTTACAGTGATGTATGCCATGTATTTTTGTGATGTTTGTGGTGACTAGCACAAGCTTGCAAAGTAGCGTAACCAGTAATGCTGATTTCAGGGACTTAGAATTTCACTAAGTCCTTGTCCTGTTTTTGTCGTTATGCCATATGTTCATGTTGTTTCCTAGTGATCCGTGCCTCTTTTGAGGATGATAAGTAAGGATGTTTTGTTAACATTGTGGTGCTCTATCCATCCATGTCTTTTTTTGCAATTATGGAGCAACCTAGCTTGAGTCAATCGAGCTCTACTTTTGCTATATCGTGAATCCTGGCAGATTGTTGACTTGTTAGCGATTTTGCTGAGGATGTTGCTATTGATCCATGCATTCTATGTTGTTGTTCTTGCCATGTATAGCTCCTATGCCATGTCTTATTGATGGGTGTATGCTTGGTTTGTCATGCCATGCTCTGTAGTGAGTGCGTCGAGCTCGTAAACATGCCTACGCGTTAACTGATTTGCATGCTCCAGTTTTTCACTAAGTCTGAATCTGTTTATGTTTTTGCCATGTTCACATGCTTGCAATTGTATTTTCTGATCCTTTTTGGCTCAAGGTCACTAAGGGACTTTTGTTAAGTGCTTTGAGTAGCTTCATGCCATGCCTTGCTTTGCCATGTTAAGTTCCTGTAGCGTGTAGTTTTCATGCTCTAAAGTGTGCTTCCTGATGATAAATTCCAGACTTGTGTTAATTTCACTTAGTCTGGAACCTGTTATCATTTGCACTTTTGCCATGCTTGTTTGAACATGTTAATGAGTGAATTAGCCGTAGCTCAGTGTTCATCTTATGTCAAGCTTCTTGAGTGGATCCCTGCCATGTATTTTGTTGCCATGTTTGAGTGCTGTAGCATACTTATTTTGATGCATCTAGATGGCTACTTGCTATTTATCGCAGACCGGTGCCATATTTGTTTTGCTTGCCATTTCCAAACCGTGCATCCGATTCCGGCGATCTTTATATCGATTTGAACCGAAATCACCTCACCTTTCCAGTGTCACTCTTGGATTTCCATGTTGAGGCCAGGTTCAATCATTTCTTTGCAAATCATGCATATGCATCACATACCGCATCCCGCATATCATACCATGTTCATGTGTTGCTTGTTTACTATGTTGTGTGCTTCTTTTCCGGTGTTGCTTCTTCGGGTTGGTTCCATTAACGTCGTGATTGTGAGGACTCGTTCGTCTATGTCCGTTTGTCTTCTTCATGGACTTGTTCTTCTTCCTTGCAGGATCTCAGGTAAGATGACCATACCCTCGAAATCACTTCTATCTTTGCTTGCTAGATGCTCGCTCTTTTGCTATGCCTATGCTGCGATACCTACCACTTGCTTATCATGCCTCCCATATTGTTAAGCCAAGCTTCTAACCCACCTTGTCCTAACAAACCATTGTTTGGCTATGTTACCGCTTTGCTCAGCCCCTCTTATAGCGTTGTTAGTTGCAGGTGAAGATTGAAGTTTGTTCCTTGTTGGAACATGGAGATGTTGTTCCTTGTTGGAACATGTTTATTGTTGGGATATCACAATATCTCTTATTTAATTAATGCATCTATATACTTGGTAAAGGGTGGAAGGCTCGGCCTTATGCCTGGTGTTTTGTTCCACTCTTGCCGCCCTAGTTTCCGTCATATCGGTGTTATGTTTCCGGATTTTGCGTTCCTTATGCGGTTGGGTTATAATGGGAACCCCTTGACAGTTCGCTTTGAATAAAACTCCTCCAGCAAGGACCAACCTTGGTTTTACCATTCGCCACGTAGCCTTTTTCCCTTGGGAGTCGCGCATCCCGAGGGTCATCTTTATTTTTAAACCCCGGGGCCAGTGCTTGTCTAAGTGTTGGTCCAACCCAGAGCACCGTGCGGGGTCGTCCCTTGGCAACTTGGGTTACGTTGGCTCCCGTACGCTTAGCTTATCCGATGTACCCTGAGAACGAGATATGTGCAGCTCCTATCGGGATGTCGGCGCATCGGGTGGTCTTGCTGGACTTGTTTTACCATTGTCGAGGATGTCTTGTAACCGGGATTCCGAGTCTGATCGGGTCTTCCCGCTAGAAGGAATATCCTTCATTGACCGTGAGAGCTTGTGATGGGCTAAGTTGGGACACCCCTGCAGGGATTTGAACTTTCGAAAGCCGTGCCCGCGGTTATGGGCAGATGGGAATTTGTTAACGTCCGGTTGTAGAAAACCTGAAGTTGATCTTAATTAAAATACATCAACCGCGTGTGTAACCGTGATGGTCTCTTCCCGGCGGAGTTCGGGAAGTGAACACGGTGTTGGAGTAATGTTTGACGTAGGTTGTTCTAGGATCACTTCTTGATCATAGTTGTTCGACCGTGCTTTTGCCTTCTCTTCTCGCTCTCATTTGCGTATGTTAGCCACCATATATGCTATTCGCTTGCGGCAGCTCCACCTCATACCTTTACCTTACCAATAAGCTTAAATAGTCTTGATCGCGAGGGTGTGAGATTGCTGAGTCCCCGTGACTCACAGATACTTTCAAAACCAGCTTGCAGGTGCTGTTGAATCGTGCAGATGACGCAACCAAGCTCAAGGAGGAGCTCTATGAAGATCGTGTTCTTTATGTTGTTCCGTTTTCTAGTTGATCAGCAGTGGAGCCTAGTTGGGACGATCGGGGATCTGTGTAGCATTTGGGGTAGTCTTCTTTTATTTTGGTTCCGTAGTCGGACCTTGATTGTATCTGGATGATGTAATGCTTTATTCATGTTTTGTGTGAAGTGGCGATTGTAAGCCAACTATGTATCTCTTTCCCTTATGTATTACATGGGTTGTGTGAAGATTACCTCACTTGCGACATTGCTTTCAATGCGGTTATGCCTCTAAGTCGTGCTTCGACACGTGGGAGATATAGCCGCATCGAGGGCGTTATAAGTTGGTAATCAAAGCCTTCCCCGACCTTAGGAGCCCCTGCTTGATCGAATAGCTGGCGTTGTTGAGTCTAGAAAAAATGTTTCGAGTCATTTAGGATTATATATATCAGAGAGTTAGGAATTCTTTTTACTCCCTAGTCCCTTCATCGCTCTGGCAAGGCATCCTGACGTAGAGTTTTGGCTCCTCTCTTCTCAAATTTCACTAAATTTTTTTCTTAGGATCACGCGGGTATCTTGGAATCGTTTCGATGGTTTTGTGATGAGAACATTGTTCTTGGTGCCTCCTGTCATTTAGGGGTTGTGGCAGTGTCTCAGGGAGTTGAGCTCCGAGGTGCTGTCGTCACAATCTTATCGTTGCAGTTCTGGAATACCTGAGTTTAGTTTCGCCGACATCGAAAATCTCTTTTATGCAGTTTTTGGTGAGATAACCTCGACGCCACCCAGTACTGGGGCGGGAGTTCGGGAGTATTGCCATAACTCGTATAACGGATGCTTTTCGAAGGTTGAGGTAAATGATTTCTGAAGGTTTCTTGGTTATGTGTTGAAGGATGGATACAACTGGATGTAGGATTTGCTAGTTTTGGGTGAGATATTATGCTTCCCCTGTATCCCCAACACCTGATTGCATAACCGGGAAATTTTTGGGAGTTTATGAGTGGGAATTCAAGTAGATCTTAGGATATCTTTCCGAACAGATGTATGATATGAAATTGGGGTTCGACGTCTAGTGGTCCACCTATTCACGGTTGGTTTTACAGTGGTCTCGTTGTGTCTTAAAGAGTCCTTGGCTATGCCGACTTGGGGACGCTTCGTATGTCATGTGCACTGCCTTGTACATGATGGTGCTGTACGATCGAGCCCGTGTAGGCCCCACCACGAAAACTTCGGACGAAATCTCTATCATATGTTTGTTCCGGCTTATTCTGCAAGCCAACCCTTTGTTTTTGTTTTGAGTTGTGGTATTCGAGTTGCTTCAATGTCAAGTGTTGATTCCATACCTTTCTTAAATGGTGTTCTCATACTCCGATGTGAATACTAATCCCTCTTGATCATCGAGATTGTTTTGTCAATCCTTTTTAACCGGTGTGTTTCTCTTCAAGTGGATCCAATCTTTGTCAACATCCGCAAGATCAACTCAAGTCCTCTCAACGGTGTTCATTTCATTCGTCCCAAGCTGCCTTTGTTTTTCCCGCTCACCCACCCTTTTTCTTCAAGGACTCAGATTTCTTATTCAAGTATCCTTTTATTGATGGGAAGTCTCTCCATTCTTTTCTGTCAATGTTCTTATCCGGTGATTCTCATGAAGATTCTAACTGAGCTTCAAGTTCTTCATTCTTCATTCTTTTCATCTCCGGTGGTTTCAATTAAAGCTTTTGGTGTTGATCATATCCCTTTCCCTCGTTTCCAATGCTTTCTCATGCCGGTGCACCTCGTAATCATCCACTTCTCGCTATTCAATTGTTCCGGAGTGCTCAAGATATCCCAAAGATTCATGTTTCTACTCTACATTCATTCAAGATCTTTCGAGGATGTTACCTCATTCAAGCCATTTATTTCAACCGGCGCAATCTATCTTCTAAATCATTCTACGGTGTTTCTTTTGAGTGGGCCCTAACCCACATGTTTTTCCCCAGGATCTTACCTGACTCTTCTTATTTTCCCGGAGTTTTTCAAATACATTTCAAAGTTTGACGTAAGAATGAATTGACATCAGTCAAATGCCTTTCTCCTAGATTTTCCAAATTCTTTTCATCGTTGGCTCAACCTTTCCATTCGTCATTCCGGAGAATCTCAACAATTCATGGTGGTGTTTCTCATCGTCATTCTCAACATTTGAAGACCGAAGAAGAGTTTTACCTCTATATCTTATCCGTTCTCTCAGAGATTCGTGGTTCTAATTCGAGGCCATCCTCTCATAATTGTTTTGATCGTGAGAATTATTTTCACCCATCCGGAGCATTTCTTGAGTTATTTTCCATTTCTTTCCTCCGAAGGCCATCTTTTCAAACATTATTCATTTCAGCTCGCAGCTCACATTCGCCAAATCTTACCGGTGCATCGATCAAATAGCCTCTAATCAGTTCTTGATCTCTTTGTACTCATGTATCTAAATCCCTTCAAGCTTCTTCGTTCATTTGCTAATTCTTTCCGGTGTTTCTTTATATTTTTTTCATTGTTCTTTTTCAATTCTTACCGGTGGCTCGTTCAAGATTTCTCTTCCTTTGTTATTGTATCGATTCATTCATTCTTTCATCCTACCGATGGTTCGTTGAAGACCTTCTCAAGTTTGCGCTATATCTATCTTAATCCTTTCTATGAGAATAAGTAGTATGCCAAATCCATTGCTTGTCATCAATTAAATTGGTGAAGGTTAAGCATAATGTAATTCTTATTCTTGTTTCATCCATATGTTAATCTTTTCTTCCGGAGTTTGTTCACGATGATTAAATTCTTGGTTTCAAGTGCTCGTCTTTCTTTCCCGGAGTTCCAAGCTCTAATTATCACGAAGGTCCATGCAAATCATTACAAGGTTTCACCTTGTGTTTTCAACTTCTCTTTCCTTTTTGTTTGATCATCCTTTTGTTACTGGAGTTCTTCACGAAGATTCTACATGTTGGTTCATAAAGGATTTAATTCTGTCTAGAACTTTTTCATTGAGATTCTTTTCTGAGGAGCTCATGCTTTCTTCATCCTATAATCCGGAGTGCAATTGTTTCCCCCTTATCTTTTGAGGTGGTAATATATCATTCTTCATTCACAAGATTGAGATATTTAAATCCGTCAATCTCTTCATTGGAATTACATTGGGTTATATTTCACCTAAAGCCTTCCGTGAGGATGCTGCTATTTGTGGTGTTTATCAATGATCCAAGTTCTTCATTTATCCTCCCGGTGAAATAGCTTTCTCGTCTCCTTGTTCTTATCAATCCAATTCTTCTTCCCGTGAGTGGCAGGTTGTCACCTCATAATTTGAGATGTATTCCATTAGACCATATCAAGATTATCCTTTTCGTTGTTGGTTTTCCAACAACTCTGTCCGACCCTTCTCCTGAGGATGCCTTCTCAAGCTCAATTGTGTCACAAGTTGGCATTTTCTTCCCCATTCTTTTATTTCAATTATCTATCTTCTATTCTTTTGTTCCGGAGCCATTGTGATGTTGCTCTTTTCTCTCATCATCTAGGATCATGTTTCTTTTCCTTGCTTATCCCGTTTAACCGGAGTGTGTGCCCGCTGCTCAAATTCTTTTCGCCTTATCAAGCCTTGCATATCTTTCCAACCGGAGTGCCATTCGAATTTGTTCTTCCTTGTCCCTCTTTTCTAACGGAGTGTTTTCAACTTCATTCATCTCCGTTGTATTTTTTCTCTCGAAATGGTTTAACCTCTCAAGGTTCTATGGTTTCACTCATTTGTCAAAGAAGCAACTTACTTTTACCACTTCTTTACCTCTTCCGTTGTCCCTCCGGTGCCATTCTAGATCTCGGGACGAGATCCTCTCGTAGTGGTGGAGTGTTGTAACGCCCCGAGACCGATGTGCCAGGTGTCGTCCAGTTATTCGCTGTCGTTACCTTGTCATTGCTTGCGTGTCATGCATCTCATATCATGTCATCATGTGCATTTCATTTGCATACATGTTCGTCTCATGCATCCGAGCATTTTCCCCGTTGTCCGTTTTGCAATCCGGCTTTCCTATGTCACCCGGTGTCCCTTTCTACCTCTTTTCATGTGAGGGTGTTAAACATTTCGGATTGGACCGTGACTTGTCATGCGGCCTTGGTTTACTACCGGTAGACCGCCTGTCAAGTTTCGTGTCATTTGGACTTCGTTTGATACTCCAGCGGTTAACCGAGGAACCAAAAAGGCCTCGTGTGTGTTGCAGCCCAACACCCCTCCAAAGTGGCCCAAAACCCACCTAAACCCTCTCTATCATCTCGGTCGTTCGATCACGATCGCGTGGCCAAAAACCGCACCTCATTTGGACTCTCCTAGCTCCCTCTACCTATAAATATGTGGCTCTCCCCGATTTTCCGCGCAGTCCAAACCCTAGTCTTCTTCATCCTCGTGCCGCCGGACACGTCCGCGCCGAGCCGGACAATGTCCGCCGCCGCCGCCACCTCACTCCGTCCAATCGAAAGGCGCCACATCAGCTCCGCCGCCCTCTCCTCCACTCAGGCGCCGCCACTTGGCACCGCCGCCTACCTCCACCGCGCGGGCCGGCGGCCCCCAGATCCGGCCCGCCCGGGCCCGGATCCCCACCGCCCGTCTCTGCATTCCGCTGCCGCCCGAGCGCAGGAGCTCGCCCGCGCCGCCTCGAGGTTTCCGCCGGAGTTCTCCCGCCGGTGACCCCGCGCCACGTTGCCGGAGACCTCCACCTCGCTGCTCCATTCGACCCGATCGCCACCACCGCGCGCCTCGCCGCGCCTCCTCCCTGCCGAGCGCCGCCTTCCCTCACCGCACTTCGCCTCACGCCACCGCATCGGCCATCGCCGGAGTTTCGACGCCGCCTCACCAGAGTTTCGTCGCCGCCTCATCCGGAGTGCCCCGCCTCCACCTCGTCGCACCCCGGGCTCGCCGACCTCTCTGCCCGGGCCCCTCCGACCAGATCCACCGCGGATAGGGCCAGATTCGGCGGATCCCGGCCGCCGTCGCCCTTCTCCTTGCTCGCCGCCGGCCGTCGTCGCCATGGCCTCCTGCCCGAGAGGAGCACGGGAGGACGACGTCCCGGTCCATCCTCCGCGTGGGCCGCAGCCGCACCCCAGCTCCCTGGCCCAGCTCAGCGTCTAGCCGGCCCAGTCTCCCGGCCCAGATCCACTTCCTCCGGCCCGACATATTTTTTTCGTGAGGGTATATTTCTCTAAGTCCCAGTTTTCCAGTAATTTTTTGCATATTTAATCGCATTGTATCTCTGCATCCGTGGCTCGGATTCGTGCGTGTAGCATATCAAAATGTTCGTCTCAAAGAGTACATCATTTCATCTCATTGCATCATTTTCATTTGAGATCATCTTGATGCCCGAAATGCTGTTGGAAGAGGGCTATGTGAGTAATTTGGCAGATCTGTTTCAGCAAATGGCATTTTGTCATTTTTGCCATGATTAATGTGTGCATGATATGACCCTGAGCTCTACATGTGTTTTGTTATATGCCATGCCATCTTTACGGTGGTGTATGCCATGTATTTGTGTGATGTTTGTGGTGACTAGCACAAGCTTGCAAAGTAGCATAATCGGTAATGCTGATTTCAGGGACTTAGAATTTCACTAAGTCCTTGTCCTGTTTTTGTCGTTATGCCATATGTTCATGTTGTTTCCTAGTGATCCGTGCCTCTTTTGAGGATGATCAGTCAGGATGTTTTGTTAACATTGTGGTGCTCTTTCCATCCATGTATTTTTTTTCATTTATGGAGCAACCTAGCTTGAGTCAATCGAGCTCTACTTTTGCTATATCGTGAATCCTGGCAGATTGTTGACATGTTAGCGATTTTGCTGAGGATGTTGCTATTGATCCGTGCATGCTATGTTGTTGTTCTTGCCATGTGTAGCTCCTATGCCATGTCTTCTTGATGGGTGTATGCTTAGTTTGTCATGCCATACTCTGTAGTGAGTGCGTCGAGCTCGTAAACATGCCTACGCGTTAACTGATTTGCATGCTCCAGTTTTTCATTAAGTCTGAATCTGTTTATGTTTTTGCCATGTTCACATGCTTGCAATTGTATTTTCTGATCCTTTTTGGCTCAAGGTCACTAAGGGACTTTTGTTAAGTGCTTTGAGTAGCTTCATGCCATGCCTTGCTTTGCCATGTTAAGTTCCTGTAGTGTGTAGTTTTCATGCTCTAAAGTGTGCTTCCTGATGATAAATTCTAGACTTGTGTTAATTTCACTAAGTCTGGAACCTGTTATCATTTGCATTTTTGCCATGCTTGTTTGAACACGTTAATGAGTGATTTAGCCGTTGCTCAGTGTTCATCTTCTGTCAAGCTTCTTGAGTGGATCCCTGCCATGTATTTTGTTGCCATGTTGGAGTGCTGTAGCATACTTATTTTGATGCATCTAGATGGCTACTTGCTGTTTATCGCAGACCGGTGCCATATTTGTTTTGCTTGCCATTTCCAAACCGTGCATCCAATTCCGGCGATCTTTATATCGATTTGAACCAAAATCACCTCACCTTTCCAGTGGCACTCTTGGATTTCCATGTAAGGTTCAATCATTTCTTTGCAAATCATGCATATGCATCGCATACCGCATCCCACATATCATACCATGTTCATGTGTTGCTCGTTTACTATGTTGTGTGCTTCTTTTCCGGTGTTGCTTCTTCGGGTTGGTTCTGTTAACGTAGTGATTGTGAGGACCCGTTCGTCTACGTCTGTTTGTCTTCTTCATGGACTCGTTCTTCTTCCTTGCGGGATCTCAGGCAAGATGACCATACCCTCGAAATCACTTCTATCTTTGCTTGCTAGATGCTCGCTCTTTTGCTATGCCTATGCTGCGATACCTACCACTTGCTTATCATGCCTCCCATATTGTTAAACCAAGATTCTAACCCACCTTGTCCTAGCAAACCGTTGTTTGGCTATGTTACCGCTTTGCTCAGCGCCTCTTATAGCGTTGTTAGTTGCAGGTGAAGATTGAAGTTTGTTCCTTGTTGGAACATGGAGATGTTGTTCCTTGTTGGAACATGTTTATTGTTGGGATATCACAATATCTCTTATTTAATTAATGCATCTATATACTTGGTAAAGGGTGGAAGGCTCGGCCTTATGCCTGGTGTTTTGTTCCACTCTTGCCGCCCTAGTTTCCGTCATATCGGTGTTATGTTCCCGGATTTTGCGTTCCTTACGCGGTTGGGTTATAATGGGAACCCCTTGACAGTTCGCTTTGAATAAAACTCCTCCAGCAAAGCCCAACCTTGGTTTTACCATTCGCCACCTAGCCTTTTTCCCTTGGGAGTCGTGCATCCCGAGGGTCATCTTTATTTTTAAACCCCCGGGCCAGTGCTTGTCTAAGTGTTGGTCCAACCCAGAGCACCGTGCGGGGCCGTCCCTTGGCAACTTGGGTTACGTTGGCTCCCGTACGCTTAGCTTATCCGGTGTACCCTGAGAATGAGATATGTGCAGCTCCTATTGGGATGTCGGCGCATCGGGTGGTCTTGCTGGACTTGTCTTACCATTGTCGAGGATCTCTTGTAACCAGGATTCCGAGTCTGATCGGGTCTTCCCGCTAGAAGGAATATCCTTCGTTGACCGTGAGAGCTTGTGATGGGCTAAGTTGGGACACCCCTGCAGGGATTTGAACTTTCGAAAGCCGTGCCCGCAGTTATGGGCAGATAGGAATTTGTTAACGTCCGGTTGTAGAAAACCTGAAGTTGATCTTAATTAAAATACATCAACCGCGTGTGTAACCGTGATGGTCTCTTCCCGGCGGAGTTCGGGAAGTGAACATGGTGTTGGAGTAATGTTTGACGTAGGTTGTTCTAGGATCACTTCTTGATCATAGTTGTTCGACCATGCTTTTGCCTTCTCTTCTCGCTCTCATTTGCATGTGTTAGCCACCATATATGCTAGTCGCTTGCGGCAGCTCCACCTCATACCTTTACCTTACCCATAAGCTTAAATAGTCTTGATCGCGAGGGTGTGAGATTGCTGAGTCCCCGTGACTCACAGATACTTTCAAAACCAGCTTGCAGGCAAGGTTGTCAGAATCGCGATTCTGTTAGACGATTCTACGACTTTACGATCCAAACTAACCCTTATGATTCTACGACTTTAGTTCTTAGGATCTACGTTTCTACGATCCTGATAGTGAAGATTCTATGATTTGCGATCCTACCATCGACGCTCCGATCCGATTCAAAATCACGATTCTGACAACCTTGCTTGCAGGTGCCGTTGAATCGTGCAGATGACGCAACCAAGCTCAAGGAGGAGCTCTATGAAGATCGTGTTCTTTATGTTGTTCCGTTTTCCAGTTGATCAGTAGTGGAGCCCAGTTGGGACAATTGGGGATATGTGTAGCATTTGGGGTAGTCTTCTTTTATTTTGGTTCCGTAGTGGGACCTTGATTGTATCTGGATGATGTAATGCTTTATTCATGTTTTGTGCGAAGTGGCGATTGTAAGACAACTATGTATCTCTTTCCCTTATGTATTACATGGGTTGTGTGAAGATTACCTCACTTGCGACATTGCTTTCAATGCGGTTATGCCTCTAAGTCGTGCTTCGACACGTGGGAGATATAGCCGCATCGAGGGCGTTATAATGAGGCTTTGTAAGCACCACTTGACTTGTTGTGAAGCTCTTCCTTATCCTTGAGTGACATCTCATGAGCAACAATTCTTCCAATGACTTCCGTTGGCTTGAGATCTTTGTAATTGGGCATCATTTGGATCAATGTACACACGGTATCATATTTTCCATTGTCGGTGTACAAAAAGAGGGGTACACTTTTTGTACCCCTATAACTATGCATGGGCAGTCTGAGCCACGGGCACCACCACACCAAGCAGGGCAAGGGAGGTGAGCCAGGGTAGGACCGAAGCTCAAGAGAACTAGAACAACGCCAAGGCCAAGACCACTAAGAGCAAAGGGGACGAAGCGGACTCCCCCGGCAAGATCCTTGCCGGGAGACAGTTCTAGCAGCCCCGGCAAGACCCTTGCCGCGGCGACTCGTCCCGCGCCTATGGAGCAAACCACCCTTGAGTCCACTGCCCCCAAAGGGCAAGGATTCGGGAGACATCCCCGTGGCAGCATGCAGATCTTTGTGAAGACATTCAAGATCAGATACACACTAAGGAGACGACAACCCTTGGCGGGATCCCAGTCGAGGAAGACCACAAGGCCCCCGGCAAGCGCCTTGCCGGGGATGACAGCAGGCGCCTCGGCAAGACCCTTGCCGGGGCCCCGGCAAGGCCCTTGGCGAGGACATCCGCAGGACCACCATCAGGCCCACACTGACTAAACCTCCACCGCCGTTTGCATGCAGCTGCCGACCCAACCAGCTGGGCAGGCACCTGCGTGGCGGCATGCAGATCTTCGTGAAGACCCACCACTGCGCCACCTCAGCTGCCTGCCTACCTACATGGCATCGCAGGCATCGCTGGCCAGGGCGCGTGTCGACACAAGAAGGAGCGGCGACGGACGAGACAGGTTTCTCCCTCGTCCCCGATAAAGCGAGGACACCTAAGCAAGACGCATTAAATGCGCCTTGTCATGTAATGCGAGGGATAACCTCGCACCACTGTACCCTTTCCACCTCCTGTGTGCCACTGTGGCAACCCCTTTTTCTATAAAAGAAGGCCCGAGGCGACCAGAGGAAGGATTCGGCTTTTTGGAGCTCCTCACGCCCCATAGCTAGCTCAAGAACATAGATATACAATCCACCAAAGCAGGAGTAGGGTTTTACGCATCCTCGCGGCCCGAACCTGGATAAACGAACCGTGTGCTATCTGTTTGATCCGCTCTTCTCACGACCCCGCGCCCCGCTAACCACAGTAGGGATTCTTGTGATCCCATAGGTGTCGTTCCTGCCGACATCTCTGGCGCTGCAGGTAGGGGAAGCAGTTGTGAGAATCGGCTTTAGCAGTTAGTTCGGCGCTTCTTCATCATCATGGCGCCCAAGAATAAGACGACGGTGGCGGTTGGCCAGTCGGAAGCCAGACAGCCCGTCCTGACGCGGGCGAGCAGCGGACCGGTCGCAGAAAGGACCCGGGGCGCTGCTCGTGAACACCAACACCATCCCAGCAGCCGGAGTTTGGGAGGCGGCGATGTTTGTGCACCTGGTAACGGGCCACACGTTGCCAAATCCAAAGGCGGAGC
The DNA here is from genome assembly GCF_056163025.1 of Triticum urartu. Lineage (NCBI taxonomy): Eukaryota > Viridiplantae > Streptophyta > Magnoliopsida > Poales > Poaceae > Triticum > Triticum urartu. The sequence goes on along the minus strand of NC_141876.1, from coordinate 219,953,546 downwards.
CAAGCCCTTCGCGGGTAGAGCGGAGCCTACCAGGGTCATCGCCGCCCCACCCGAAGGCGACGCAAGGGCCTCCAAGACTCCCACGCCGACGCCAACAGCGCGCTCCTCCCAGGCAGCGTGCGACGAACGTCGTAATCATGCCGAAGATCCCTGGCATCGCCGCGGGAAGAGTCCTGAGCGCCACTCCCGGGACGTAGAAGACCTGCCCACTCGCCGAGGCGCTGGTGAAAACGGCATGCAACCGCGGGGTCGTTATAGAGCTCCTTCTGAGATGGTCAGAAGGCGAAGCGCGTCGCGATCCGTGCAGGTTTCGCTGCCACCGACGCCAGCAGAGGCCCTGGCGCGCGCGCAGTTGCTCCTCGATTTTCCTCCCACTACGGGGAAACTTGACGAATGGAGAGCCACTATCCGAAGCCTTGTTGCGGTGGCCAAAAAAGACGAACCAAGTCCGGTGGGGCCCCTGGGTCGACGCTCCGATGGAGTCCCGCGGACCAGTGGCGGAAAAGCCGGCGGCGCCGCGACCATGGTGCATTCACCTCTTCCCCATCCAGTACCGCGGACGCCGGCTCGTTGCGACGTCGCGGGCGACGACATCTCCATAGCATCGTCTGACCCGCGGACCCACTGTGACCAGTGCCAAGTTCTTCGGGAACGAGCCCATGAAGACGCTCGAAGCACTATAGAGCGCCGGCGCAGAGCGCGCCACCTGTCAGACAGGCGAGCAGGGCCTACTATGAACCACCCGACCCTGGAGAGCCCTGGAGGCCTACCTTACGAGGTAGGCTGTCCGGCTTTTACCCGTGAGCTGCGGCAGTTCCAGTGGCCCACTCACTGCACCTTCAAACCTGACGTTGGCGAAAAGTACAACGGCAAGACTCACCCGTCTGAGTTCCTCAGCATCTACACCATCGCGATGCAAGCCGCCGGAGCCCGCGATGATAAGGTGCTTGCGAATTACTTTCCATTGGCTCTTAAACCCAACGCCATGTCACGGTTGATGCACTTGCCGGTAGACTCTATTTCCTCCTGGTCGGATTTGTGCCATGAGTTTGTGGGCGCCTTTACTGGAGGTCACCAAGCCCATGGCCAAGCAAGCGACCTGCATGTCATTCCCCAGAAGGGAGGCGAGAGTCTGCGCAAGTATATACAGAGGTTCAGCCGGGTACAGTACAATATCCCTGATGTTCACCCTGCCGCCATCATCAGCGCGTTCCATCAGAACGTGCGTAACCGCAAGATGCGCGAAGAACTGGCAATGAACAAGGTGAAAGATGTGGCAGAACTCTATGTTCTTGCTGACAGATGTGCTCGAGCTGAAGAGGGAAGGAAGTACCCCGGCAAAGATGCCGGCGTGGAAACCGACTCCTCAGATGAGGATACTGCTGACCTGGCGAAGAAAGGCCGGTGCCACAACAGGAAGCGCAAAGGTAAGGCTGTGCTTGCCGTCGAGGGATCTGACGACGCCGGCTCCGCCAAGAAAACCAAGGCAGATGACCCCGGCAAGGAAATTGTCGGATGTGTCGCCTGCCGGGCCTTGGCGGCTGCCGAGAAGCCAGGAAACTCCGACAAGCAATACTGCAAGATCCATCGCACCAAAAGCCATGATCTCCAGAACTGCCGACAGGTTGAGCTCCTTGCTGAGAAGCAGAGGGCTGAATATGAGAGGCGGGACAAGGAGAAAGGCCAGGACGGTGCTGAGGGGTCCGGCAAGAAGCGTAATGGCCAGGCGGGCCATCGCGGCAAAGATAAACAGCAGGAGAGGCCCGCCCGGGGCCGTGAAAAAAAGCCAGAAGACGATGATCACGAAGAGGACGATGAGTCTGGTGACCAAGAATTTCAGAAAGTTATAGAGGCCATGTGCGTCGATGGCGGCGCCTCGCTGCATACCTCTCACCGCCAGCTTAAACAGTGAGCGCGTGAGATTATAGCGACGGAACCGTCATTTGATGCCCAAAGGCCGCCGAAGTGGTCTAGCACACCTATCATTTTTGACACTGAGGATCACCCTGATTGCACTACTGCAGTCGGGTGCTTGCCATTGTTGGTTTCACCAACAATACGCAACCTCAAGGTGACAAAGATGCTAGTCAATGGCGGGGCCGGTCTGAACTTAATATCGCCTGCCGTGATCGAGAAATTGCAGATTCCTGATGAAGACCTCGAAGAGACGGGCACGTTTCAGGGGGTCAACCCGGGAATAAGTCAACCAAAGGGAAAGGTCACGTTGCCCATGACTTTTGGGAGTGATCTGAACTACAAGACAGAAAGGATTGTGTTCGACGTTGCCAAGATCCCCTTGCCTTACAACGGGATCCTTGGCCGCCCAGCGCTGGCCAAGTTCATGGCGGCGTCACATTACGCCTACAACACCTTGAAGATGCCGGGGCCTGTGGCGATCATCACCGTCCCGTCAGACAAGAAGGATGCGCTAATTTGCGCTGACCAATTCTACCAACAAGCAGTTGCAGCAGCCGCCACTGCTAAGGTGCTTGCTCCTGCCACTGGAGCCCCGGGAAGGCAAAAGAAGAAGACCGGTGAGACCTTAGGCACCCACTCCGGCAAGCACACCTCTTCGGAGTGTAGCGCTCCCGTCGAGGACGTGCCAGAGAGCTCCACCGACAGAAACAAGAAGTCCAGGGCCACACCGCCGGGAACCAAGAAGGTTTCTGTCAAGGAGGACGGCACGGGAGGAGCTTTTACCATAAGCTCCACCCTTGACGACAAATAGGAGGACGCGCTCGTCACCTTCCTGCGGGCGAATGTCGATGTGTTTGGATGGCAAGCATCCGACATCCCTGGCGTTCCCAGGGAGGTGATTGAGCACCACCTTGGTGTCTGTCCTTATGCGCGGCCCGTCAAGCAGAAGGTCAGAAAGCAAGATTTGGAACGACAAGAGTTCATCACAGAGGAGATCCGAAAACTCGAAGCAACGGGTTTGGTAAGAGGAGTGCTCCATCCAACGTGGTTGGCCAATCCGGTGGTAGTGCGCAAGGCAAATGGGAAGTGGAGGATGTGTATTGATTACACATATATTAATAAGGCTTGTCCCAAAGACCCCTTCCCGTTGCCGCGCATCGACCAGATTGTTGACTCCACAGCTAGGTGTGATCTGTTGTCATTCCTTGATGCCTACTCCGGCTACCACCAGATCTTCATGACAAGGGAAGATGAAGAGAAAATGGCATTCATCACCCCATGTGGTACATATTGCTTTATATGGATGCCTTTCGGATTGAAGAGTGCTGGTTCAATGTTTGCAAGGGCAGTCCAGATTGGTTTTGAACCCCAGCTCCATAGAAATATGGAAGCTTATATGGATGATATAGTGGTCAAAACCAAGAACAGGGCAACCCTCATATCAGATTTACAAGAAACATTTGCAAACCTACGCAAGATCAATCTCAAGCTGAACCCTAAGAAGTGCGTCTTCGGCGTCCCGTCTGGCAAGCTTCTCGGGTTCTTTGTGTCACAACATGGGATAGAGGCCAATCCGGACAAGATCAAAGCTATAGAGAAGATTGAAGCGCCCAAGCGAGTCAAGGATGTGCGTCGGCTTGCTGGTTGCGTTGCCGCCATGAGCAGGTTCATTTCCAAGTCTGCCGAGCGCGCCCTTCCCTTTTTCAAGATTTTGAAAAAGGCGGGCCCGATGGAGTGGACGCCAGAAGCTGAAGCAACATTGCAAGATTTGAAGAGGTACCTCTCCTCCGCGCCAATACTAGTTGCGCCTAGGCCACAGGAACCATTGCTGATGTACCTGGCGGCAACGAACCAGGTGGTCAGCGCCGCACTAGTGGTGCAGAGAGAAATTGATGATGAGGTAATAGCAGCGACGGAGCCCGATGCCACCGATGCCGAGACGACACAGCCAATTGAAGTGCCGCCGAAGAAGAAAATGATGCAGCACCCGGTCTACTTTGTTAGTTCCCTCCTACAGGGGGCTAGATCGAGGTACTCCGGTGTGCAAAAACTGCTCTTCGGCCTTCTTATGGCCTCGAGGAAGCTGCGTCACTACTTCCAGGCACACGAAATCACTGTCGTCACTCGCCTCCCTCTGCAATGGATATTGCACAATCCAGACGCAATGGGAAGGATCATAGAGTGGGCACTGGAACTGTCCAGCTTTGGCCTCAAGTTTGAGAGTACCTCGACGATTCAAAGCCGAGTCCTGGAGGAGTTCATTGCAGAATGGACCGCGACGCCTGACGAAGAAACCCAAGAGACTGCTCTCCCCGGCAAGGAGGCAAGTTGCGACTGGATCATGTACTTTGATGGAGCTTTCTCCTTACAGGGTGCCAGGGCTGGCGTACTGCTTGTCGCGCCCACCGGAGAGCACCTCAAGTACGTGATCCAAATGCACTTCCCCAGGGAGGTGTCAACAAACAATACGGCTGAGTACGAAGGGCTGCTTGCCGGTCTTAGGATCGTGGCGGACCTCGGAATCAAGAAACTCGTCGTCAGAGGCGACTCGCAACTTGTCGTCAAGCAAGTCAACAAGGATTACCAGAGCCCGTTGATGAAGGCCTACGTTGATGAAGTGAGAAAGCTGGAAGAGCGTTTTGACGGTATACAGGCATAATACGTTCCCCGAGCGGAGAATGATATTGCCGATTACCTGTCAAAACGCGCTGCCCTCAAGCTACCTGTGGAACCAGGTACCTTTGTGCTTCGGCTAACTCAGCCATCCGTTGATCCATCAACAGAGCATAATAAGAGGAGAAAATCAGGGCCCAACAAGTACTTTCCCGCCGAGCTCCCCGAAGCCGTCGGCAAGGATGTTGCCGGAGACACTAAGCCCGCCACGGGACGGCTAGCTCCGACAGAGCATCAAGCTCTTGCCATGGAGACAGCCGCTCCGATAGCGGAGGAAATGCCTTTAGTCCTCGCCGTCGAGCCCCAGGCTCCAGCGTGGGCACAACATACCGCCCGATTCCTCCAAACAGGGGAACTTCCTGAGGTGAAGGAAGAAGCGGAAAAAGTAGCCCGTCGCTCTACTATGTACCAGTTCGTCGATGACGTCCTGTACAGAAAGAGGCCAAACGACGTGAAATTGAAGTGTATCCCTCGAGAGGAAGGACTGTTGCTGTTGGCGGAGATATATGGAGGCATATGTGGATCCCACATCGGGTCAAGGGCCCTTGCCGGCAAAGCGTTTCGGCAAGGCTTCTTCTGGTCCACCGCTCTCTAGGATACGACGACACTAGTCACCAGGTGTGAAGCGTGTCAGTTCCATTCAAAGAAGCTTCATCAGCCAGCTCAAGCCCTTCAAACCATTCCTCTCTCCTGGCCTTTCTCGGTCTGGGGGCTCGACATACTGGGCCCTTTCCCCCGCGCTGTCGGGGGCTTTGAGTACTTGTACGTTGCAATCGACAAGTTCACAAAGTGGCCAGAAGTGGAAGCAGTGAGGAAGGTCACATCACAGTCAGCCGTCAAGTTCTTCAAAGGACTGGTGTGCCGTTTTGGTGTACCCAATAGGGTTATCACCGACAACGGCACGCAGTTCACAAGCCACACCTTCATGCAATATATTCAAGACCTCGACAACAAGGTCTGTTTCGCTTCCGTTGCTCACCCATGAAGCAATGGTCAAGCTGAGAGGGCAAATGCTGAAGTACTGCGAGGCCTGAGGACAAAGACCTTTGACAGACTGCACAAGAGTGGAAGGCGCTGGATTGATGAATTGCCGATGGTTCTTTGGTCAATCAAAACGACACCAAATCGAGCCACCGGCCAGACACCCTTTGCCCTGGTATACGGGGCAGAAGTAGTTCTCCCCATGGAACTCATATACGGCTCACCTCGAGTACTCGCTTATGATGAGCTTGAGCAAGAAAAATTGCGACAAGATGACGCAACGCTCCTCGAGGAAGATCATCTTCGGGCGGCTGTGAGAGCAGCGCGCTACCAGCAAGCCTTGCGCCACTACCATAGCCGCAAGGTTCATGCCCGAAGCTTTGAGGAAGGCGACCTTGTTCTTCGGCGCGTTCAATTGGCCCAGAATTCCAACAAGTTGACGCCAAAGTGGGAAGGCCCTTATCGGGTAATACTAGTCACTAGGCCTGGTGCAGTCCGCCTGGAGACCGAAGATGCCATTCCGGTGAGTAACTCTTGGAACATTGAGCATCTTCGCAAGTTTTACCCGTGAGGCGTGGCTTGCCGGGCCCCCCGGCAAGCCACCTTTTGTACGAGCCTTGCTGATGATGCATGTAACCCTCTGTACAAAGCCAGGCGCAGACTATGAGCATAAATAAATGAAGCGCTGGCGCCCTAAGTTATAGCATGCATGCTAGGTCGAGTCTCATCCTTGGTTAGGGTTGATAGTGCTTAGCGGCGACTAACCCCTAGCTTAGATGTCGAGTGTGCATCTCTTTGTCTTTCTTTTGTCTTCTTTGGTTCACAGGACACACAGATATCCATGTCGAACCACTTGGGGAGAAAAAAAAGAGGAACAGACCAGCATCTAGCCCCCGGCAAGCCAGTATTGCCGGGGGCTGCAAGAGCAAAGATTCACCCACGGCGAACCAGGGTTGCCGGGGACTGCAGCTTCAGATAAGTTCTTCATCCCTTATCTTGCATTCCATTATGGACTGAGGTATGTGAAACCTCGTTTTCCCCTAAGCTACCGTGCTCCCATAACTCTAGGCCCTAGGGCTCGTTCCTGGGGCCAAGTTTGGTCATAGTTGCGGCAGCGAAAGGATGAAACAAGGAGCCTGAACCCGCTTCATGCCTGCCTCTGCCAAAGGCGTGAGGAAGGTCGAGCGAAGTGGGGAGACGGCAAGGCCTGTTGCCGCACAAGGAAATGTTTATCTCGAAGATATCAAGGATTTACTCCTTGTTGTGGGTTCCACCCGCAAACAAATGACCCGACAAGCATCCCTTTTTCATTAAAAAACATTCCACTCAAGTACAATCCATAGGGAATGAAAAACATGAATGATGGGATTACAAGTTTTAAATTCAACAAAAGCCCGAAGGCTTACGAACTAAAAAGAGATAAGGTGCCCATAATCCCTTTCTTGTCCCTCTTTTCAGGAGGTAGGTCAAGGAGGTGAAAGGGACAAAAGGAGCGCCTAGGCGAGCTACGGGTGGTAGAAGACACCAAGAGAACATCTTGGTGGCCGTCCAAAGGCTGGATGGTGATGGCGGCGTCGGAAGCAGAGCTCAAAGACGAGGCGGCAGGACGTCAGCACACATCGAAGGCGTCGGTGTCCGCGTACTCCGACTTGACGGCCTTGCCGCCCGCCCTCTTCCTCTTCCGCAGCCTCCCAACGCCAGCCGCCCAAGGAGACGACCCCGAGAAGTTCAAGGAGCCGGCGACACGGATGATGGGGTCGCCGGTGCCGCACGGAGCGGCACCCGACACCTAGTCGGACCCGTCATCTTGCCGCCTACTACCCTCGTCGTTGCTGCCGCTGTCCTCCTCGTCACTCCCGCCCGAGGAGGAGTCTTCACTATCAGAAGAGCTCTCCACGCAGCACCTTGCACGGGTCCCAAAGCACCCGAAGACCTTGACGGAGAGAAGGCCACCCTCCATCAGCTTAAAATGGAGAGTGAGCCCCTCCGTCAAGCGGTGGATATGAGAAACGTCTTCCATCCCCGACAAAGATACATCACGTGAGGGGCGGGGAAGTCGACGCGGACCCGCATGCCACTGATCCCGCAGCCCCTCATGTGCAGCCGCAACGATTCCGGCGGATCCAGCTCCATCTCCCGCGCAAATAGAGTCGGGAGACGAAGTCGCCGGCGCGGCGACCGGCGCAGCCTGACGAAGAACTCACAAGGGTCATCCCCAACATGGCCCTCCATTGGAGGAGGAGCTGCTGGCGGAGGCGAGGCCGGCGCGCCGCCCCGTCCTCCTCTTTCCTGAGCGCCCCGGCCTCGCCCATGGCCTCGCCCCCTCCCCCTTCCCCTCGCGGCTGGCTCTGCCACCGCAGGAGCAGGAGAAGGAGGGACGCGTTGTCGAGCGGCGACCCTCGCCGGCACTATTGAAGGACCGGGATTCCCTCTCTCCATGACGGATGGAAGGGAGGAGCAGAAGCTGAAGGAAGAAGAAGATGAAAGAATGCGGGACGCCATCCCCCCTCCCGCTCTTTATAAAGGATCGGGGTTGGGGATCGGCCGCCCCGCTCGGACAATCAAGATACGGAAGGTGCAGGGAGCCAGGACCGATCCGCCACCCCAACCAGCGACGGCCCGGTTTCCCGCATCCACCATTTGCCACCCCAGGTGCATGGGAGACACGTGGCGGACGTGCAGAACCGAGGGGACGGGTGAGACGACCACTCCCCACCCCGTGATCGTGGGGAGTGGACGCCTTGAAGACCGCGCCTCAGCCCCATTCAGTAAATGGGCCACGCCTCCACGCCTCCCTCCGTTTATGGGGAAGGCGTGAACCGCCCCTTTACTACGATGTGACGCATGCCTGCGGGAACCAACCCCACGCATGCCGCCCACGTCACACGCGCCTCCCCACGCCGCGCCACGCGCGGGAGTCGTGGGAAGCACAGCGCGCGAAGAACCTTACCACGGTAAAAACCGCCCCGCCTGCCCGCGCACCGTCTTTGGGCCTAGCCCAACAACGTGTTGCGCTTATGTGTGTCCCAGGCCCGGGGGCTCCTGTCGGTGTAAAAAAAGAGGGGTACGCTTTTTGTACCCCTATAACTATGCACGGGTAGTCTGAGCCACGGGCACCACCACACCAAGCAAGGCAAGGGACGTGAGCCAGGGTAGGACCAAAGCTCAAGAGAACTAGAACAACGCCAAGGCCAAGACCATGAAGAGCAAAGGGGACGAAGCGGACTCCCCCGACAAGATCCTTGCCGGGAGAAAGTTCTAGTAGCCCCGGCAAGACCCTTGCCGCGGCGACTCGTCCCGCGCCTATGGAGCAAACCACCCTTGAGTCCACTGCCCCCAAAGGGCAAGGATTCGGGAGACATCCCCGTGGCGGCATGCAGATCTTTGTGAAGACATTCAAGATCAGATACGCACTAAGGAGACGACAACCCTTGGCGGGATCCCAGCCGAGGAAGACCACAAGGCCCCCGGCAAGCGCCTTGCAGGGGATGACAGCAGGCGCCTCGGCAAGACCCTTGCCGGGGCCCCGGCAAGGCCCTTGCCGAGGACATCCGCAGGACCACCATCAGGCCCACACTGACTAAACCTCCACCGCCGTTCGCATGCAGCTGCCGACCCAACTAGCTGGGCAGGCACCTGCGTGGCGGCATGCAGATCCTCGTGAAGACCCACCACTGCGCCACCTCAGCTGCCTGCCTACCTACATGGCATCGCAGGCGTCGCTGGCCAGGGCGCGTGTCGACACAAGAAGGAGCAGCGACGGACGAGACAGGTTTCTCCCCCGTCCCCGATAAAGCAAACACACCTAAGCAAGACGCATTAAATGCGCCTTGTCATGTAATGCGAGGGATAACCTCGCATCACTGTACCCTTTCCACCTCCTGTGTGCCACTGTGGCAACCCCTTTTTTATAAAAGGAGGCCCGAGGCGACCAGAGGAAGGATTCGGCTTTTTGGAGCTCCTCACGCCCCATAGCTAGCTCAAGAACACAGATATACAATCCACCAAAGCAGGAGTAGGGTTTTACGCATCCTCGCGGCCCGAACCTGGATAAACGAACCGTGTGCTATCTGTTTGATCCGCTCTTCTCATGACCCCCGCACCCCGCTAACCACAGTAGGGATTCTTGTGATCCCATAGGTGCCGTTCCCACCGACATCCATCGAAGGCTCTTATTTTCTTCTTGATGATGAATCTATTGGTCATCTTTTCACTTCCTAAGCCGGCAATCTCATATCTCATTTGTGATGAGAGCAAGCATAGAGTATGTTTCAGCGACACCTTCACCATCCTTCATCTTGAACTTGTCAAGTTGACTTTGAAGCACATCCAATTTGGATTCCTTGACGGAGTCGGTACCTTCATGCATATCAATCAAAGTATCCCAAATTTCCTTTGCATTCTCAAGACGGCTGATTTTGTTGAATTCTTCAGGGCACAATCCGTTGAAGAGAATATCACAAGCTTGAGCATTGTATTGCAGCATCTTCAACTCTTCCACGGTAGCTTCACGGTTCGGTTCTCTCCCATCAAATAATTTACCTTGCAAGCCAATACACACAATAGCCCAAACAGCAGGGTTATGTCTAAGAATATGCATTTTCATCTTATGCTTCCAACTAGCAAAATTAGTACCATCAAAGTAAGGACCTCTACGGTGGTAATTTCCCTCACTAGACGCCATACTCTCCTAGGTTGTGAAACCAAGGCTATGATCACCAAAAGCTATGGAAATTAAAGCAAATGGAGACCTTGTCTATCCCACCATGGCCATCGGCCACGAAGCACTTGCCTCACTAGGGTAGATATTCGCGAAGTAGGTGATCTCCTTGCCTGTACAAACTCCTTGGTTCAACTCCACAATCTTGACGGAGGCTCCCAAGTGACACCTAACAAATCTAGGAGACACCACTCTCCAAAAGGTAATAGATGGTGTGTTGATGATGAACTCCTTGCTCTTGTGCTTCAAATGATAGTGTCCCCAACACTCAACTCTCTCTCATAGGATTGGATTTGGTAGAAAGATGATTTGAGTGGAAAGCAACTTGGGGAAGGCTAGAGATCAAGATTTATGTGGTTGGAATGGAATATCTTGACCTCAACACAAGTGTAGGTGGTTCTCTCTCAGAAAATGTATGTTGGAAGTGTAGGCATGTTCTGATGGCTCTCTCTTCCAATGAAGAGTGGGTGGAGGGGTATATATAGCCTCCACAAAAAATCTAACCATTATACACAAATCACCAAACTCGGTGGGATCGAATTATAAAACTCAGTAAGACCGATTTAGTTCAAACTCTGAACGTTAGGATTTTCGGTGGGACCGACATGTCAACTCGGTGGGACCGATTTCATTAGGGTTAAGGCATAACGTAATCTCGGTGAGACCGATTACACAAACTCGGTGGGACCGATTTTGGTAATAGACAAACAGAGAGTTGGTCAGGTATACTCGGTGGGACCGATTCGCTCATCTCGGTTAGACCAAAACATTACGAAGGGGAAACAGAGAGTTTGCATTGCAATCTCGGTGGGACCGATCGCTCATCTCGGTTGGACCGAAATGTTACGAAGGGAAATAGAGAGGATGCAATCCCATCTCGGTGAGACCGAGATCCCTATCGGTGAGACTGAAGTGACTAGGGTTTGTGGCAGTGGCTATGTCAAGAGAACTCGGTGGCGCCGGATAGAAGATTTTGGTGGGGCCGAGTTTGACTTTTGGTTTGGGACATATGTGGATATGAGAAAGCAGTTGAGGGTTTTTGGAGCATATCACTAAGCATTTTGAGCAAGTAACTCATTAAGAAACACCTCACTCTCTTTTAATAGTATTGGCTTTTCCTATGGACTCGATGTGATCTTGGATCACTAAAAGTAAAATGTAGAGTCTTGTGCTTTGAGCTTGAACCAGTCTTTTGTCCTTAGCATTTTGAGGGGTCCACTTTCTAATCCATGCCATGCCAATCATTGAGCTTTCCTGAAATATTTATCTTGAAATAGTTTTAGCTCAATGAGCTATATGTTGTTAGGAATTACCAAAACCACCCAGGGATAGTTGCACTTTCAGTCAGCCAATAAAATCCATGACGAAAAGCCTTGTCCACAAGAGACTTAGAGCCGGCATGATGACCACAATCTCCTTCATGAATCTCTCATAGGATCTCACAACCTTATTTGGGAGAAACACAATGTTGAAGCGCCCCTATAACACTGCGATGATGCAACTCTCCATTGACAATAGTCATTGACTTGGACCACCGGGTTACCTGCCTGGCCAAAGCTTCATCTTCACGCAACTCGCCCCGGGTCATATACACCAAATATGGAACTTTCCAATCAAGAATAGCATGAAGAGCCGCCACCAGCCGCGCCTCCAGGTCAGGAATAGCAAGATCTTCCTTTGTAGGCAGTTTGACTAAAGGATTATGCAGAATATCAAGGAAAATATTGGGTGGCACTGGCTTATGCTTCGATCTCAACCGGCTCAACGCATCATCCGCCTTGTTTTTCCTTCGATCAACATGCTCTACTTGATAGCCCTCGAAATGACCAGCAATAGCATCAACCTCTTGGAGATAAGCGGCCATGAGTGGGTCTTTAGAATCCCAAGTGCCAGAAACTTGCTGGGCTACCAAATCCGAGTCACCAAAACACCTTACCCGTCTTAAGTTCATCTCCTTAGCCATCCGAAGACCGTGGAGCAAGGCATCATACTCAGCTGCATTATTAGTACAAGGGAACATCAACCTTAAAACATAACAAAATTTATCGCCTCGTGGGGATGTCAAGATACCTCCAGCCCCCGAGCCTTCCAACTGCCTGGATCCATCAAAAGTGAATAGTCCAATATGTGCTATTCGGCTTCTCCTCAGGCATCTGCAACTCTGTCCAATCATTGGTAAAATCCACAAGTGCTTGAGACTTGATGGCTGTGCGAGGCATGTACTTCAAACCATGGGCTCCAAGCTCAATGGCCCACTTGGCTACCCGACCCGTGGCTTCTCTGTTTTGAATAATATCCCCTAAAGGAGCAAAACTAACCATAGTGATGGGATGACCCAGAAAATATTGCTTGAGCTTTCAACTAGCCATGAACACCCCATATACAAGCTTCTGCCAATGCGGATACCTCTGCTTGGACTCAATGAGCACCTCACTAATGTAGTAAACCAGCCTCTGAACCATATATTCCTTGCCTGACTCCTTCCTTTCCACCACAATTGCCATGCTGACAGCTCGGCTGTTGGTAGCCACATATAACAACAAAGGCTCTTTATCAATGGGAGCAGCGAGAACCGGCGGCTCATTAAGCTGCATACAAAGTCTAAATTTCCGTCGGCCTTACGCTTACCATTACCACCTTGGCTTGTCGTATTATACTACTGCCCCTTTGTATTACCACTCTTCTTCCCCTTACCAGCTTTCTCTTCATCAGATTCAGGGTCTTTGGTACTATCAGAGTCGACATACTTGACAAGAGCTGCCATGAGCTCCCCCATGTCATTGTAGTGGCGCTTAAGCCGTCCAAGCTTCTTCTTGAGGGGGAGGAAATGGTAATTTTTCTCCAACATCAAAACGCTGAGTCGACGTCGATGTTGTCTGACGAGTGTATAATAGTTGAGATCTGGCGCACCCAATGGGTTGTTGACTCGCCCTCACCTTGGACACAAGAATCCAAATCCAGGATTGACATAGGTTACTTGCATGTGTCTTTGAAATTTTGGATAAAACGGGCCTTTAGCTCCGCCCATGACCCAATGGAGTTGGCGGGCATCCCCTTCAACCAAGTGCGAGCCGGCCCATCCAACATCATGGTGATATACTTAGCACATGCGGCATCGCTAACATCCAGCATCTCCATGGCCATCTCATAACTTTCAATCCAAGCTTCAGGGGGTTGATCTGCTGTGTAATTAGGCACCTTGCGAGGACCCTTGTAATCCTTGGGTAAATGATCGTTACGCAGAGTCGGTACTAAACATGGCACACCCAAGGTTCTAGAGATCACGCCTGCCTCCACCGAAGCTGACGGATAAGCCGGAGAGTGTTGATGAGCCGCTTGCTGAGCCGCCAGCTCGTCCTCCCGACGCGCTCTACCATGATCCACCAGAGTCTGAGCATTGGCACCACCGCACACCGGGTCATGTCCACGAGGCTGGTTATGGTGTTGTTCATTCCTTGAAACCGCCAGTGAGTCAATGTGCCTGCTGTAACTCCGGCTTGGACGAGGGGTTGAGTGAATTCGCTCGCGACTGTAAGAATAAGCCGCCTACTGAGCCACAACTGTCTGAAAAAGTTCTCTGGCCCTCCGTGTCTCTATCATTGTTGGAGACTCGCCTTCAACCGGTAGAGCCGTCAATTGCGTCGCCGTAGAAATCATATTGTCCAACTTGTTAGAATAATGACCCGGAGGTATTGGAAGATGCTAAGGCGGAGTATTACTCAAACATGGCGGGTCCATTGCCCATGGCTGAACTGGCACTCCGGTCCCAAGTGCTTCGGGCACCTGGTTCACCACCGGCGGGTCATTGGTCCCTGCTCCAAGCGTGTTGAAGAGGTTCCTCAGCTCATAAACTAGGGGTAGATGACTCCAATGCCTCATCCTCATGACCTCATTTGAAGCGTTCTGATCTAACTTAAGCCGGAAGGAATCTGCTTGGATCCGCTGTGCCTAGGCATCCAAACCAGCCTGCTCTGCCACCATCCTAGCGTTCTCAGCCGCCAGCTCTTCCTTGGCTTGAGCTATCTCATCTCGCAACTTCGCCAGATCCACCTTGTGCTGTTCCTGGTTGTCTAGAGTTACCTCCACCCCATCAGAGTCGCTAGAGGCTCCAATAACTCTGTGAGAATTTGAGCCAGCGGGCATGCAGGATCGCCACCACCAGCCACTGCTGCAGCCATTGAACTGGAGGTCATAGCCGCGGCGGTTGTTGAACCAAGCACCGGTTGTGTACCGGACATGAAGATCGCGACCCTATTCGGCGGCTCTTAGGGGTCCGGAATACTATCGCCATCGGAACAGCCCCCAAGCCGGCCATCTTGCAATTGATACATTGAATTGGTCTCGCCGGTGGATGACTCACCATCAGAGTAGATGACTGTCTCACCACCAGACACGGATCCTTCTCCAATTTCCACCCCATGGGTGAAACCAACAAAGGCACGCTTCATGGCGGGTTGAACTCGGGCGGATCGTGCACACTGAGCCGTCTCGACGATGTCGATGTAGATGTCCGACTCAGGGCCCGGTACGCCGATCTTGCCGATGAAGACATGGATTCCACTAAAGGGGACCCGGTACCCGTACTCAATTGAGTCGGCCTCGGGGCCCCATCCTGCATCAGCGATGTAGAGCTTGCCGCGATGACTCTTGGTCATCCGACCCACAGCATATCCCTTGATCCCTTCAAAGCTTCCCTTCAAGAACTCGAAACCTCCATGCGCGAGCCCCACGGTGGGTGCGAACTGTCATGGAATTGTCACGGCAGATGTCCTAGCAGAAGGACTTAGTCGCAGGGCCATCACAGCTAGGTTAGCTTAAAGGGGTTAAATGGGACAAAGGACACAGATAGTTTATACTAGTTCGTCCCCTTACGATGAAGGTAAAGGCCTACTCTAGTTTGGGATTGTATCGCTAGGGTTTCAATTACCAGGGAGCGAACACGCTTGACCTAATTCTCGATCTCTTGTTTCTTGCCCTAAGCCGCCGTCGGGTCGTCCCTTTATATACACAGGTTGACGCCCGGCGGTTCACAGAGTCCCGGCCGGCTCATATAGAACGTGCCCGGCTCGGTGACTAACTACGCATGCCTTACAACACAAGTCATACATACATGACGGTTTATCCTCCCGGGCCTTAAGCCTCTTCTGGGCCTTGGACCATCAATGGGCTCATATGATCCGCTATCTTCATTGGTAAACCACCAATGGTATGACCCGGCCCCTCTTGGGCGGTTCATACCCAATAGTCATATCCCCAACAAGTACAATGATGATCCAGGAGTAGATTACTGGACATCGGTCAAAATTATCCTTAGTTACCTAAGAGGAGTAAGGAAATGTTTCTCGGTTATGGAGGAGATAAAGAGTAGGTGGTAAAAGGTTACATCAATGCAAGCTTTAACACCGATTCAGATGACTCTGAGCCTTCATCTGGATACATATTGAATGTGGGAGGAATTAGCTGGAGTAGCTCCATGCAGAGCATTGTAGACATAGAAATTTGCAAAATACATACGGATCTGAATTTGACAGACCCGTTGACTAAACCTCTATCACAATCAAAACATGATCACACCTTAGTACTCTTTGGGTGTTAATAACATATCGATGTGAACTAGATTATTGAGTCTAGTAAACTCTTTGGGTGTTCGTCACATAGCGATGTGAACTATGGGTGTTAAATCACATGGTGATGTGAACTAGATTATTGACTCTAGTGCAAGTGGGAGACTGAAGTAAATATGCCCTAGAGGAAATAATAAAGTTGTTATTTTATATTTCCTTATATCATGATAAATGTTTATTATTCATGCTAGAATTGTATTGACCGGAAACCTTAATACATGTGTGATTACATAGACAGAACACAGAGTCCCTAGTGAGCCTCTACTTGACTAGCTCGTTGATCAAAGATGGTTAAGGTTTCCTAACCATTGAAATGAGTTGTCATTAGAATATTTACACAAAGTTTTACCAAAGGGGAATTTTTTGCCTCGTTGCGTAGATGAGGCGAAGAAGATCGTGTGTCCGCTTGATCGCATGTAAGATATCACTCATGCATAAATGATTGCATCTTATATAGGAATGAGCATGAGAACAACACTGACCGTCGAACTTGCAACGAACCCCGATACAAGCCTGGACAGAAGGAACCTCGAAAGGTTGTATGGTACCTTCCATTGATTCCTCGCTTGCAGCATTATTTCGCTGACCCGAAGGAAGCAAAGAACATGACTTGGCACAAGACAAGAAAGTCTAGAAGTGATGGGATTCTGAGACATATCGCAGATGGTTGTCAGTGGAAGCACTGGACAATTTAGAAGCATAATTCGTAGCAAAAGCAAGAAACGCTAGGTTGGGTGTCAGTAGTGATGGACTAAATCCATTTGGCAACCAGAGTAGGACACATAGTACATGGCCCGTATTTGTATGGTGGCGCTGCATGAAACAAAAGTACATACACATGGTTCTGCTAACTCAAGGGCCAACCCAACCTGACAATGATATCAACACATATCTTGAGATATTGAAGGAGGAGTTAGAAATATTATGGAAGCCCAAAGGGGTCAAAACTAGGGATGCTAGCACAGGAAATTATTTTCACACGAGAGCAGCATTGCTCACGACCGTTCATGAATATCTGGGTTATGGACATATTTCCGCACAAGCGTGACATGGACACTGCGGTTGTGTTAAATGTATTGATGAAAACTCTTTTCGGTAGCTATTGAAAAAGGGCAGTAGCAAAATAGTGTTCATGGGCCATAGAAGGTGGCTTCACAAAGATGACGAGTGGAGAACTCATGGAGATCTATTCAACAATACTGATGATAACCGAGGGACACCGAGTAAGAGGCCTGGAGCAGAAATCATGGAAATGTTAATGAATTGGGAAGATTTCCCTAAGGTAAGAAAGAAAATAAATAAGTCCTCTAACAAAATGCCGCTAAAAGTATGGAAAAGGAAGTATGTTTTCTAGTGCTTGCGGTATTGGGAACTACTTAGTACTCCTCATTCTCTTGATATGATGCATATCACAAAGAATGTGTGCAGAGCTTCCTTCACACACTGTTTGAGATGCTCGAAAACAGTAAAGATGATCTGAGGGTTAGACAAGACTTGAAATATATCGGTATTAGGGAAGAGCTTCAACCTTCATCGTCCATTACAACCAAGGACAAGGTGAAGGGAAAAAGCCAAAGCTAACGAGTCAGCCCAGGGAAAAACTGTGTCCAAAACAAAAGATGATTATTGCCCCCCAGCTTGCTTCACTCTCGACGAGGATGAGCTTTCTCAAGTTTTCAAATGCCTCGACGGAATGAAAGTTCCTTCCGGCTACTTGGGACTCATACGCAGGTATCTTGACTTGAAAAAGCAAAGGTTTAGCAACATGAAGTCACATGACTGTCATGTGATGATGAGACAATTACTTCCGGTAGCTCTCAGAGGGATAATGGACGATCACGTCCGCAACACACTTATTGACTTCTACAACTTTTTCAATGCTATGTCTCGAAAGTCGATTAGTGTGCGGCATCTGACATGACTACAAGAGGAGATCATTTCCATACTATGTGAACTTGAGATATATTTCCCACTGTCATTGTTTGATGTCATGGTCCATCTACTAGTTCATATGGTTGCGGAGGTGAAAGACCTTGGACCGACATTCTTGCGTACCATGTTCCCGTTTGAATGGATGAATGGAACTGTGAAGGGATACGTTCATAACAAAGCCCATCCAGATGGAAGCATCGTGTAGGCCTATCTAATCGAGGAGTGTATATCATTCTGCAAGAATGTCATAAATGATGGTCAATCTCTTGGTTTTCCCTTGAAGAAACATGTTGATAGGCTCGAATGAGTGGGTCACTCACAGCTGAAGCGTGATTTAAATATGGATATAAAAAACCGCCGTGACGACTTCGAAAGAGCGCACACAGTAGTGTTACAACACACAGATATAATCAGTCCTTGGCTGCAAACTGACAAGGAGACCTTAAGGAGAGAGCACGGAATGGCAGGGAGGCAGAGGACCGAGGCCCAGATCATTAGAGAGCACAACTCCAAATTTGCTTCCTAGTTCAAAGAGCGAATTTCGGACAAACCACTACCGACCGGTATAGCCAATGCAAATCTCATATATGCAATAGCAGCAGGCCCCACTTGCACTGTCGCCACATACCAATCATATGATATAAATGGATACACATTCTATACTGAAGCGAAGGAGAAAAACTGTGATTACCAGAACTCAGGTGTGACGATGCTGCAGTTGACCGAGAATGAGAGTAATAAATACTATGGTAGGATCGAATAGATATGGGAACTTGAGTATGGCGAAGATTACACGGTGCCATTGTTCATGTTCAGATGGGAGAATAATGTCGAGCATGAAGAACGTAGTTTCATTACCATGTCTTTGCCCGAAGCACAACCTGTTGGTGCAAAAACAGTGAAAGGAATCACTACCAAATATGAGCCTTGGGTATTCGGTAAGGATGTGGCACAATGCTTCTATTTAACTGAACCTTCAAAGCCGAGTTGTGTTATCATCCGGAGAGGCAAAAGGAGAATTGTCGGGATGGACAGAGTCACCAACGAGTATGACTATGATCACTTTGGCATGGACCTAATAGAAGAGGAGATGTATGAAGAGCAAGACTACACCACTAGAAGGAGCAGAATTACCTTGCCAGCGACAGGACGCCCCTTCCTGAGAAAGAGTCATAGCGCTGGCTGAAAGTACTAAAGCAAGAATAAGAAGACCCAAACCATCGTCGACAGGGTTCTCAAACGACGTCGTACTTCATGATTCATTTTATGTACTTATTTTCTGTGTGTACTGTGTACATACCCTAAATTAACCGTACCATATTTATGTACTCTGAACCACGAGAAGAATTTGTGTCGCTGTAAATATCTGTATTATGCATGTCGTCGCTCAAAGTGCCATCCATGAATATTTGGCCAACCCTATTTTAAAAACCTATTGTTGGCGTTTTCCACGTCAGCTATGCCAGCACTAACAATGAACAGCTAGGCTTAATTACCCACTGAGAGTGAAAATGAACTCGTTTTCACTTTCACCCATCTCGCGCTGCCGCCCTTGTCCCCGCCCTACCCTCCGTCGTCACCCCCGCCATTCCCCCCACCTCGCCATGCCCTCCGCCGCCGCCCCCGCCTTGCCACCGGCCGCTGTTCCCCCCACCTCGCCCTGCCCTCCGCCGCGGCCCCCGCCTTGCCACTAGCCGCCTTCCCCCCACCCCGCCTTGCCCCCACCGTGCCACCGCCCCCACCCTGCCTTGCCCCCGCTGTGCCAGCGCTGCCCTGCCCCCTCGCCCCGCCGTTCCACTCCACAACTCATCATGTCTGACCTACTCCGTCGGCGTCCCTCTCGGTCCGGACGGTATAGGACCTTCCTCTACCAATTTATTTTCATGTAGATTTGTTCTAGTGTTCATATTATTGTGATGAAATGCACACATTATGTGTACCTATGAATTGATGAAATGTATTACATCTTACCAAATGTGTCTAATGTTTATTTATATATATGTGATAATTATGAATTGATCGACTTTTTTGGTGTGTGCTTGTTTTAGTCAATGCAACATTGCATTGTTTTGCTCTCGGGAAGTGTCTCGCCCTATGTTTTATTTTTGCAGGGAATGTCTATAGAGTTGCCAATGTTCTGGTGAAACGTAGCTTTACTTCCGTTTCGTCAAATTTCCGGCACTCAATATATATGTCCATTTTTAGCAAAGCTCATGCCGATTTTTTATGTTGATTTAAATTATATGAATGCAACACAAAATGGAAGAGTGCCCCTACTGTTGCGACACTAGGTGAATGTGCAACGATCCTCACCTTGGCAACAATAATGGCTTCTCCCTCATGCTTCAAAGTGACTACAAATATTATATGGTAATAATCAGTTTAAATATTTGTTGGCACATATATTTCATTCTTAGGCATGTATTATATATGGTTTCTGTGCTTCAAAGTGTAATTTCTATTTTTTACATTTGACTAGTGTATCCCTTGCCCTGCCTTTTGTCCAAGACAAGTTTTTCCTCCATATTGATCGCTTTCATATACACATTCTTCTTTCAACTCATAGTATACACATGTGTTACTATATTTGCTTACTATGTCACTATCATGTTCAAGAATAGAAGCTCCCTAGATGTGTTGTGACTCATGTGATGGATGACTACTGCGACGAGAGGCACGACTCGAAGTAAATGAATGAAGACAACTACAGAGAGACTGCAAGTTCAAGATCGGAGATCGGTGGATCTTTGTCCTACACTATGGACATGTAGGAGTTTTCCTATTCTTCAAAAAAATCCTAAAGGAGAGGAGTACCGTGCTAGAATTAACGATGATTGAATTAACAAGATGCAATATGCATGCATGGTTTAGTTTAGCGAATGTTTAGTTAGTCATGATCGACAGAACTAGCTATAGTGTGTGGCTAATATTTGTACGCATGTGAATAAACGGTGTCTATGTATATATTAATGCAAATATCTTACCGAAATCAATGTGGGACAAAAACGTGTTTATATAAATTGGTAATAAATGACGCTGTCGTGGTAGCGATTTTCTGCTGCCCTGGCAGCATTTTTTTATAGCTTTCAAAAAACTAGTAATGCCGTCGGACAATGTGCGACACCGGAGAAGATTTATCTTATGACTGTCATTACACTATGTCACACACCATTTCTATGGCTGATATTGCCGTCGATTGGTTAAACCCAACACTATAGGTATACAAAATAGTGCTGGCGTAGGCTCCAATGCCACCACTATTTTTTAACACTGCAACCATATTGGTGGCGTGGGGCTCCTACGCCAGCAAGGTTGTATTTGGCATGCCATAGCTAGGGTTTTCTGCACTATTGGTGTAATGACCCTTTTGCCACTATGGCCACCCCCTTGAGCTATAAAAGGAGGGCTAGGGCAACCTTTACAAGGGTTCGAATCTGTTCTAACCCCATGCATATGTACCTGTGTAGCAGCCCTCTCCTTGTGCCTTGCCGAGGAAGAGCACTCTATGTACTTGTGCACACACACATCCAATACACCAAAGCAGGAGGAGGGTTTTACGCTTCTCAGTGGCCTGAACCTGGGTAAATCTTGTTGCACCCTTTGTCGTCTACTCTTTGCGTCGTGTGCAATCCCCTCGCCGAATCATAAAGGGGTTGAGCCACCCCATAGATCGTCGGTCCATGCTAACATCTTTGGCATGCCAAGTAGGGGGCTCACTGGCATGAACCTGGATGGCAGGTGGTGCGTCAATTCCATCGAGTTCTTCATCATCATCACCACCCATGACGCCCAAGAAGAAGGGCACCATTGCTGCAAAACCTTCCATGTCCAATCTTCCATTGCACACATCTACAAACCGCACAGGTGGTGCTGTCGCCGCGGACAGTGCGAATGCCACAGTGAGCATGACCAACGCAGGACGGCGTGGACATTCTGCCCGCCACGACAAGAGCGACCGGTGGAGAGTACGGAGGCGGACATCTACTCCAGCCCTCTCGCGAAGACATCAACGATGACGTGGCTGACGTGGGCGCATAGCTCCCACCTCCCCAGCGTACTAGCGAGCACGTCCACCAGGGCAACCCCGCCCGGTCAGGCACGAGCCGAGATCTTCCTGTTGCATCTACCCCAACGGCTACAAGGGAGACGACATCGAAGTGCACTCCTGTAACGCCCTCGATGCGGCTATATCTCCTACGTGTCGAAGCACGACTTAGAGGCATAACCGCATTGAAAGCAATGTCGCAAGTAAGGTAATCTTCACAACAACCCATGTAATATATAAGAGGGGAAAGGATACATAGTTGGCTTACACTCGCCACGTCACACAAATACATGAATAACATTACAATCATCCAATACACTCATGGTCCGACTACGGTACCAAAATAAAAGATCAACCCCAACATGCGACATGGTCCCCGATCGCCCCAACTGGGCACCACTACTGATCATCTGGGAAAGACACATAGTAACGGCGAGAGTCTTCATCGAACTCCCACTTGAGCTCAAGCACATCATCTGGAACGGTATCATCGGTCCCTGCATCTGGTTTTGGAAGTAAACTGTGAGTCACGGGGACTCAGCAATCTCGCACCCTCGCGATCAAGACTATTTAATCTTATAGGTAAAGCAAGGTAATATGTGGAGCTGCAGCAAGCGCCTAGCATATATGGTGGCTAACCTATTCGCAAAAGAGAGCGAGAAGAGAAGGCAAAAGCACGGTCGAACAACTATGATCACGAAGTGATCCTAGAACAACCTACGTCAAGCATTACTCCAATACCGTGTTCATTTTCCGGACTTCGCCGAGAGGAGACCATCACGGTAACACACGCGGTTGATTCATTTTAATTAAGTTAAGTTTCATGTTATCTACAACCGGACGTTAACAAATTCCCATCTGCCCATAACCGCGGGCACGGCTTTCGAAAGTTCAAATCCCTGCAGGGGAGTCCCAACTTAGCCCATCACAAGCTCTCACGGTCAACGAAGGATATTCCTTCTCCCGAGACATTCCGATCAGACTCGGCATCCCGGTTCTACAAGGCATCCCACAACACCGCCCGAATGTGCCAACAAATCCCGATAGGAGCTGCACATATCTCGTTCTCAGGGCACACTCAGATAGGTTAAGCTACGAGTAAAACCAACCCTCGAGTTTCCCCGAGGTGGCCCCGCAGGCTGCCCAGGTCGGACCAACACTCAGAGGAGCACTGGCCCAGGGGGGTTTAAATAAGATGACCCTCGGGCTCCGGAAACCCAAGGGAAAAAGAGGCTAGGTGGCAAATGGTAAAACCAAGGTTGGGCATTGCTGGAGGAGTTTTATTCAAGGTGAACTGTCAAGGGGTTCCCATTATAACCCAACCGCGTAAGGAACGCAAAATCCGGGAACATAACACCGATATGACGGAAACTAGGGCGGCAAGAGTGGAACAAAACACTAGGCAAAAGGCCGAGCCTTCCTCCCTTTACCAAGTATATAGGTGCATTAAGATAACAAGATAATATAGTGATATCCCAAAAATAAACAATGTGCCAACAAGAAACGATCTCCAATGTTCACCTGCAACTAGCAACACTATAAGAGGGGCTGAGCAAAGCGGTAACATAGCCAATCAATGGTTTGCTAGGACATGGTGGGTTAGAGGTTTTACATGGCAATTTGGGAGGCATGATAAGCAAGTGGCAGGCATCGTAGCATAGGCATAGCAAAAGAGTGAGTATCTAGCAAGCAAAGATAGAAGTGATTTCGAGGGTATGATCATCTTGCCTGCAAAGTTGTCAGAGTTGACTTGATCCTCGTAAGCAAACTCAACGGGCTCCTCGTTAGCGAACTCGTCTCCCGGCTCTACCCAAACAAGACAAACAAGTAAAAGGAACATAATCAACCACGTGCAATGCTCGAACAACATGATGCAAACATGGTATGCTATGCGGGATGCGATATGTGATGCATATGCAAGATTTGACAAGGAATGATTGAACCTGGCCTCAACATGGAAATCCAAGAGTGCCACTGGAAAGGTGAGGTGATTTCGGTTGAAATCGATATAAAGATCACCGGAATCGGATGCACGGTTTGGAAATGGCAAGCAAAACAAATATGGCACCGGTCTGCGATAATCAGCAAGTAGTCATTTAATGCATCAAGATAATTATGCCACAGCACTCAAACATGACAACAAAATACATGGCAGAGATCCACTCATGATGCTTGACAAAAGATGAACACTGAGCTACGGCCAATTCATCCATTAACAGGTTCAAACAAGCAAGGCAAAAGTGCAAATGATAACAGGTTTCAGACTTAGTGAAGTTAACACAAGTCTGGAATTTAACATCAGGAAGCACACTTTAGAGCATGAAAAACTACATGCTACAGGAACTTAACATGGCAAAGCAAGGCATGGCATGAAGCTACTCAAAACACTTAACAAAAGTCCCTTAGTGACCTTGAGACAAAAGGGATCATAAAATACAATTGCAAGCATGTGAACATGGCAAAAACATAATCAGATTATAGACTTAGTGAAAAACTAGAGCATGCAAATCTGTTAACGAGTAGGCATGTTTACGAGCTCGATGCACTCACCACAGAGCATGGTATGACAAACTAAGCATACACCCATCAAGAATACATGTCATGTAAGCTATACATGGCAAGAACAACAACATAGCATGCACGGATCAATAACAACATCCTCGGCAAAATCGCTAACAAGTCAACAATCTGCCAGGAATCACGAAATAGCAAAAGTAGAGCTCGATTGACTCATGCTAGGGTGCTCCATAAATGCAAACAAAGACATGGATGGATAGAGCACCACAATGCTAACAAATCATCCTTACTGATCATTCTCAAAAGAGGCACAGATAACTAGGAAACAACATGAACATATGGCATAACGACAAAAACAGAACAAGGACTTTGTGAAATTCTAAGTCCCTGAAATCAGCATTACCGACTACACTACTTTGCAAGCTTGTGCTAGTCACCACACATATCACAAAAATACATGGTAAGTACCTATGTAAAGATGGCATGGCATATAACAAAACTTATGTAGAGCTCAGGAGCATATCATGCACACATTAATCATGGCAAAAATGACAAATAGCTATTTGATGAAACAGATCTGACAATTTTATCACATAGCCCTCTTCCAATAGCATTTCAGGCATCAAGATGAGCTCAAATGAAAATGATGCAATGAGATGAAATGATGTACTCGTTGAGACGAACATTTTTATATGCTACACGCGCAAATCGAAGCTACGGATGCAGAGTTATGATGCGTCAAAAATTGCAAAAAAATTACTAAGAGGAGAGGGAAATCAAACGAAATCCAAATGACACGAAACTTGACAGGCGGTCTACCGGTAGTAAACCAAGGCCGTTTGGCAAATCTCGGTCCAATCCGGAAATGTTTACCCGCACACATGAAAAGAGGTAGAGAGGGGCACCGGAGGAGATAGGAGCGCCGGAATGCAAAACGGACAACAAGGAAAATGCTCGGATGCATGAGACGAACACGTATGCAAATGCAAAGGACATGATGACATGATATGAGATGCATGACAAGGCAACAATACACGGAGACAAAAACCCGAACCCGAGGAAAATAAAATAACTTAGCGCCGGAAACGGCAAGAGTTGGGATACTTATAAGGTAAATTACATCCGGGGTGTTACAACACTCCACCACTACGAAAGGATCTCGTCCTGAGATCTAGGACTGGAAAAACGCCGGGTACTCAGAACGGAGGTGATCCTCGCGTTCCCAGGTGGCTTCACGGTCGGAATGGTGTGACCACTTTACTTTGAGGAATTTGATTGACTTATTGTGAGTCTTGCGTTCAATCTCTTCAAGAATAGCAACTGGGTGCTCACGATAAGAGAGGTCTTCTTGGAGATCAATGTCTTCGAAGTTGACGGTGCGGTCAGGGGTCTTGAAGCACTTGCGGAGCTGAGAGACATGGAACACGTCGTGCACGTTTGCAAAGTTGGAGGGAAGCTCGAGTTGATAGGAGAGATCGCCTCTCTTGCTGACGATCTTGAAAGGACCCACGTATCTAGGGGCAAGCTTCCCTTTGATACCGAAGCGACGAGTACCTTTCATTGGAGAGACGCGGAGGTACACATGGTCTCCGATCTCGGAAGTCAAATCACGATGCTTACTATCATAGTAGCTCTTCTGGCATGATTGCGCTGCTTTGAGGTTATCACGAATGACTTTGCACATTTCCTTTGCCTCTGTGATCAAGTCATTTCCAAGAAGTTGATGTTCACCGGTCTCTGACCAGTTAAGAGGAGTACGACACCTCCTGCCATAGAGAATTTCAAATGGGGCCTTGCCCGAACTCGCTTGAAAACTGTTGTTGTAGGAGAACTCGGCATATGGAAGACAATCTTCCCACTTCATACTGAAGGAGATAACGGAAGCCCTGAGCATATCTTTGAGAATCTGATTGACACGCTCGACTTGGCCGCTAGCTTGAGGATGAAAAGCTGTGCTGAAACGGATGTTGGTGCCCATGGCCTTCTGAAAAGAATCCCAAAACTTGGAGGTAAAGATGCTGCCACGGTCTGAAGAGATCAACTATGGAATGCTGTGCAGAGAGACAATCCGAGAGGTATACAGCTCTGCCAATTGAGCTGCAGTGATAGACTCTTTGATAGGCAGGAAATGAGCCACTTTAGTGAGTTTGTCGATGACAACGAATATAGCATCATTGCCACAGTTGGACTTTGGAAACCCAGTCACGAAGTCCATCTCAATGTGGTCAAACTTCCATTCTGGAATGGCAAGAGGTTGGAGGAGACCAGCTGGTCGTTGGTGTTCTACCTTCACTCTTCTGCAGACATCACATTCATTTACGAACTGAGCAATCTCGCGCTTAATTCGAGTCCACCAATAAGCCTGCTTGAGGTCCTGGTACATCTTCGTACTCCGAGGGTGGATAGAAAGGAGTGAATTGTGAGCCTCGTTCATAATGACTTTACGAAGGTCACCTTTAGGCACAACAATGCGGTCCTCGAAAAAGAGAGTATCCTTGTCATCAAGACGATAGCACTTGTACTTGGATTGACTCTTGGCAATCCCAATCTTCACCTTCTTCACCATAGCATCAAGAAGTTGAGCCTCGTGAATCTGATCTTCCAAAGTAGGAGAGACTTGAAGGTTGGCGAGGAAACCTTGAGGAACAACTTGCAGATTGAGTTTGCGGAAAGCTTCACAACGCTCGGGTTGGTAAGGCTTGAGAATCAGACTGTTGCAGTAAGCCTTCCTACTCAATGCGTTAGCAATCACATTGGCCTTGCCTAGAGTATATTCGATACTCGGATTATACTCTTGAATCATTTCGACCCAACGAGTCTGCCTGAGGTTGAGATTAGGCTGTGTGAAGATGTACTTGAGACTCTTGTGGTCAGTGAAAATATCCACTTTTCTTCCCAATAAGAGATGTCTCCAAGTCAAAAGAGCATGCACAACTGCCGCCAACTCGAGGTCGTGAGTGGGATAGTTCTTCTCGTTGGGCTTCAACTGGCGAGAGGTATAAGCCACAACTTTCTTCTCTTGCATCAACACTGCACCAAGACCTTGAAGAGAGGCATCGCAGAAGACCTCGAACGGTTTGGATTCATCAGGAGGAGTCAGAACTGGAGCAGTGACTAATTTCTCTTTCAAAGTGTTGAAAGCGATGTCACATTCCGGATACCAAACGTACTTCACGTGCTTCTGGAGAAGGTTTGAAAGCGGCTTCGCGATCTTTGAAAAGTTCTCAACAAACCTTCGACAATAGCTTGCGAGACCAAGGAAGCTGCGGAGTTGCTTCACGTTCTGAGGTGGTTCCCAATTCACAATTGCAGACACCTTCTCAGGATTCACCGCTATGCCCTTGGCAGAGATGATATGCCCAAGATAGAGAACCTCATCGAGCCAAAACTCACACTTTGAGAACTTGGCGTAGAACTGATGTTCTCTGAGCTTATCGAGCACCAAACGCAAGTGCTTGGCATGATCTTCCTTGTTCTTCGAAAAGACCAGAATGTCATCAAGGTAGACCAAGACGAAGTCATTTGTGTAGGCGTTGAAGATGAAGTTCATCATGCGAGAGAAAGTCGGCGGAGCATTAACGAGGCCAAAAGACATGACAGTGTATTCATATGAACCATAGCTTGTTTTGAACGCCGTCTTGTGGATATCTTGCTCACGGATTCAAATCTGGTGATAGCCCATACGGAGATCAAGCTTGGAGAATACTTGAGCACCTTTGAGTTGTTCAAACGGCTCATTGATGTTGGGAAGTGGGTACTTGTTCTTTATAGTCTTCTTGTTCAATGGACGGTAGTCAACACAAAGTCGGTCCGTTCCATCCTTATTCTTCACAAAAAGAATTCCACAACCCCACGGAGAAGAACTAGGTCGGATGAGACCCATTCGCTCTTGAATATCGAGTTGCTTCTTCAGCTCCTTCAACTCTTTAGGTCCAAGCTTGTAAGGACATTTGCAAACAGGTTGCGTGCCAGGCTCAAGATCGATGACGAATTCAACTTGCCGGTGCGGAGGCATTCCTGGAAGCTCTTCCAGAAAGACGTCTTGATATTCGCAAACTACTGGAATTTGAGAGATGGCATCCAGTTCACCCTTCTCATTGAGAGAAAACAGACAGATGGTATTATCCCGAGCGGCAAAGACAATTACATCCTCAGACGAATGAGTCAATTGAATCTGCCTGGCTGCACAATCAAGCTGAGCCTTGTGCTCAAAAAGCCAGTCCATTCCAAGAATAAGATCAATATCCGAGTTACCAAGGACCATTGGAGAAGAAAGAAACTTGTAATCGCCCAACGTGATAGTAACATCTGGAACCTCCAAACTTGCACTCAAACGTTTGCCGGGAGAAATGATATCCATTTTTTTGCCCAAATGAGAAGAAACAAATTCATTCTTGGCAAAAAATGGCTTTGACATGAAACAATGCGATGCACCAGTATCAAAAAGTACTTTTGCAGGAACATCATTAACAGGAAGGTTACCCATGATGACATCTGACGAGTTCTCTGCCTGAGCTGCATTCATCAAGTTGACCTTGGCATGCTTGGGGTTATTCTTGACCACATCTGTACTTGCCGATATCACAGGAGAAGGAGGAGGGAGACGCCTCTGATTGAAGCATTTGTTGGCATAGTGACCCTTCTGTTGGCACTTGTTGCACGTGACCTCCGAGAGCGGACGGTGATACAGAGCACTTGATCTTGGAGCTTGAGACGAAGTCTTGTTCTGAAAGCCAGGGTTGGGTGGGTGGGAAGATCCACTGCCACCTTTGCTCTTCTGCTGATAAGGCTGACGGAACGGAGGAGGAGGAAGCCAATACTTCTGCTGCTTAGCCACTTGAGTTGAGGAAGAAGGAGTAGCATCTCTCACTCGCTTCTTGGAAGCATCGCACTTCAGTTGAGCAGTCTCTTGCTTCATTTCCATGTTGTAAAACTCATCGTACCTCTTGGGCTCAAAGAGAACGAGAGCTAGCTGGATTTCTTCTCTAAGACCACCCCTGAACTGATATATCATGCTCTTATCGTCAGGGACGTCCTGCTTAGCAAAACGGGCGAGCTTCTGAAACATCTTGTTGTACTCGTAGACAGACATAGAGCCTTGCTTCAGATTGCGGAATTCCTCACGCTTGCTTACAACCACGCTCTGAGGAATATGATGAGCTTTGAAGTCTTGACGGAATTCATCCCAGGTAATCACACGGCCTCCTCTGGAATCTTTGTACTGCTAAAACTATTCTGCAACTTGGTCTTTGAGTTGGAAGGAAGCGAACTTGACAAAGTCCTCAGGCCTGATGTTACTGCACTCGAAATGCTTGCATATGTCCACGAGCCAATCATCAGCGTCTGTTGCCTCAACACAATTGCTGAAGGTCTTTGGCTGGTTAGCAAGGAACTGGTTGAGTGTAGCAAAGTGATTCTGATTGTTGCCTTGGCCCTGGTTCCCTTGGTTGCGCTCTTGAAGAAGTTGCATGATCAGCTGCGTGTTTGCATTGGTAGCGGCCATCACAGCTTGACATGCCTCCGGAGGTGGAGGTGGTGGTGGCGGATCAGGATTCGGAGTCGTGCGTGTTGGAGGAGCCATCCTGAAGAGGTTGACATCCATTAGCACATTGATAGACAAATATTGAAGCTGAATCAAATGGGTTGAAAATGCAACATATAGTCTTCACATCCAAACAAAATGAACGAATGCATTCCAATCGAAATGGTCACATATCCATAAATTGAGAAGCCACTTAGAATTTAGGTAGAAGAAAAACAACAAGGTACGGAACAAGAACGAATACTCGGTAAGGATCACCCAATCTCAAACCAAATATCCGCGGAAGAAGAACTAGAGCTACAAGAATTCCCACCTATGAAACTCCCGAACCTTTCCGGTTATGCAATCAGGTGTTGGGGATACAGGGGAAGCATAATATCTCACCCAAATCTAGCAAATCCTACATCCAGCTGTATCCATCCTTCAACACATAACCGAGAAAAACTTCGGAAATCGTCTACCTCCACCTTCGAAAAGCATCCATTATACAAGTTATGGCAATACTCCCGAACTCCCGCCCCAGTACTGGGTGGCGTCGAGGCAACTGCATGAAAGAGATTTTCGATGTCGGCGAACCTAAACTCATGTATTCCAGAACTGCAATGATAAAATTGTGACGACAACACCTCGGAGCTCAACTCCCCGGGACACTGCCACAACCCCTAAATGACAGGAGGCACCAAGAACAATGTTCTCGTCACAAATCGATCAGAACGATTCCAAGATACCCGCGTGATCCTAAATTTTTTTAGTGAAATTTGAGAAGAGAAGAGTCAAAACTCTACGTCAGGATGCCTTACCAGAGCGATGAAGGGACTGGGGAGTAAAAAGAAGTCCTAACTCTCCGATATATATAATCCTAAATGACTCAAAACATTTTTCTAGACTCAACAACGCCAGCTACTCGATCAAGTAGGGGGGCTCCTAAGGTCGGGGAAGGCTCTGATTACCAACTTGTAACGCCCTCGATGCGGCTATATCTCCTACGTGTCGAAGCACGACTTAGAGGCATAACCGCATTGAAAGCAATGTCGCAAGTAAGGTAATCTTCACAACAACCCATGTAATATATAAGAGGGGAAAGGATACATAGTTGGCTTACACTCGCCACGTCACACAAATACATGAATAACATTACAATCATCCAATACACTCATGGTCCGACTACGGTACCAAAATAAAAGATCAACCCCAACATGCGACATGGTCCCCGATCGCCCCAACTGGGCACCACTACTGATCATCTGGGAAAGACACATAGTAACGGCGAGAGTCTTCATCGAACTCCCACTTGAGCTCAAGCACATCATCTGGAACGGTATCATCGGTCCCTGCATCTGGTTTTGGAAGTAAACTGTGAGTCACGGGGACTCAGCAATCTCGCACCCTCGCGATCAAGACTATTTAATCTTATAGGTAAAGCAAGGTAATATGTGGAGCTGCAGCAAGCGCCTAGCATATATGGTGGCTAACCTATTCGCAAAAGAGAGCGAGAAGAGAAGGCAAAAGCACGGTCGAACAACTATGATCACGAAGTGATCCTAGAACAACCTACGTCAAGCATTACTCCAATACCGTGTTCATTTTCCGGACTTCGCCGAGAGGAGACCATCACGGTAACACACGCGGTTGATTCATTTTAATTAAGTTAAGTTTCATGTTATCTACAACCGGACGTTAACAAATTCCCATCTGCCCATAACCGCGGGCACGGCTTTCGAAAGTTCAAATCCCTGCAGGGGAGTCCCAACTTAGCCCATCACAAGCTCTCACGGTCAACGAAGGATATTCCTTCTCCCGAGACATTCCGATCAGACTCGGCATCCCGGTTCTACAAGGCATCCCACAACACCGCCCGAATGTGCCAACAAATCCCGATAGGAGCTGCACATATCTCGTTCTCAGGGCACACTCAGATAGGTTAAGCTACGAGTAAAACCAACCCTCGAGTTTCCCCGAGGTGGCCCCGCAGGCTGCCCAGGTCGGACCAACACTCAGAGGAGCACTGGCCCAGGGGGGTTTAAATAAGATGACCCTCGGGCTCCGGAAACCCAAGGGAAAAAGAGGCTAGGTGGCAAATGGTAAAACCAAGGTTGGGCATTGCTGGAGGAGTTTTATTCAAGGTGAACTGTCAAGGGGTTCCCATTATAACCCAACCGCGTAAGGAACGCAAAATCCGGGAACATAACACCGATATGACGGAAACTAGGGCGGCAAGAGTGGAACAAAACACTAGGCAAAAGGCCGAGCCTTCCTCCCTTTACCAAGTATATAGGTGCATTAAGATAACAAGATAATATAGTGATATCCCAAAAATAAACAATGTGCCAACAAGAAACGATCTCCAATGTTCACCTGCAACTAGCAACACTATAAGAGGGGCTGAGCAAAGCGGTAACATAGCCAATCAATGGTTTGCTAGGACATGGTGGGTTAGAGGTTTTACATGGCAATTTGGGAGGCATGATAAGCAAGTGGCAGGCATCGTAGCATAGGCATAGCAAAAGAGTGAGTATCTAGCAAGCAAAGATAGAAGTGATTTCGAGGGTATGATCATCTTGCCTGCAAAGTTGTCAGAGTTGACTTGATCCTCGTAAGCAAACTCAACGGGCTCCTCGTTAGCGAACTCGTCTCCCGGCTCTACCCAAACAAGACAAACAAGTAAAAGGAACATAATCAACCACGTGCAATGCTCGAACAACATGATGCAAACATGGTATGCTATGCGGGATGCGATATGTGATGCATATGCAAGATTTGACAAGGAATGATTGAACCTGGCCTCAACATGGAAATCCAAGAGTGCCACTGGAAAGGTGAGGTGATTTCGGTTGAAATCGATATAAAGATCACCGGAATCGGATGCACGGTTTGGAAATGGCAAGCAAAACAAATATGGCACCGGTCTGCGATAATCAGCAAGTAGTCATTTAATGCATCAAGATAATTATGCCACAGCACTCAAACATGACAACAAAATACATGGCAGAGATCCACTCATGATGCTTGACAAAAGATGAACACTGAGCTACGGCCAATTCATCCATTAACAGGTTCAAACAAGCAAGGCAAAAGTGCAAATGATAACAGGTTTCAGACTTAGTGAAGTTAACACAAGTCTGGAATTTAACATCAGGAAGCACACTTTAGAGCATGAAAAACTACATGCTACAGGAACTTAACATGGCAAAGCAAGGCATGGCATGAAGCTACTCAAAACACTTAACAAAAGTCCCTTAGTGACCTTGAGACAAAAGGGATCATAAAATACAATTGCAAGCATGTGAACATGGCAAAAACATAATCAGATTATAGACTTAGTGAAAAACTAGAGCATGCAAATCTGTTAACGAGTAGGCATGTTTACGAGCTCGATGCACTCACCACAGAGCATGGTATGACAAACTAAGCATACACCCATCAAGAATACATGTCATGTAAGCTATACATGGCAAGAACAACAACATAGCATGCACGGATCAATAACAACATCCTCGGCAAAATCGCTAACAAGTCAACAATCTGCCAGGAATCACGAAATAGCAAAAGTAGAGCTTGATTGACTCATGCTAGGGTGCTCCATAAATGCAAACAAAGACATGGATGGATAGAGCACCACAATGCTAACAAATCATCCTTACTGATCATTCTCAAAAGAGGCACGGATAACTAGGAAACAACATGAACATATGGCATAACGACAAAAACAGAACAAGGACTTTGTGAAATTCTAAGTCCCTGAAATCAGCATTACCGACTACACTACTTTGCAAGCTTGTGCTAGTCACCACACATATCACAAAAATACATGGTAAGTACCTATGTAAAGATGGCATGGCATATAACAAAACTTATGTAGAGCTCAGGAGCATATCATGCACACATTAATCATGGCAAAAATGACAAATAGCTATTTGATGAAACAGATCTGACAATTTTATCACATAGCCCTCTTCCAACAGCATTTCGGGCATCAAGATGAGCTCAGATGAAAATGATGCAATGAGATGAAATGATGTACTCGTTGAGACAAACATTTTGATATGCTACACACGCAAATCAAAGCTACAGATGCAGAGTTATTATGCGTCAAAGATTGCAAAAAATTTACTAAGAGGAGAGGGAAAAGTCAACCCCTCAAGAACAGATCTAGGGTTCCTCCGCAGTGTACTGTAGCACTTCGTGAAATCTGAGGATGGCCGGGGTTGAAGGAGGCGCTGGGGCCTGATCCATGCCAGAGATGAACGGGGGCGGCGCTGGCGGTCGTCGGGCGGCGGCGAGGAAGGTCACCGGCGCGGTGCGGCGCGGCGAGGCTCCGGCGAGCTCGCTGCGGCGGCGGGGTAGCGCGGCGGCCGGCGAGGTCGGAGGAGGCGGCGAAGAACAGCGAGGGAGCTTGTTCTGCCGGAGCAGGGCGGCGCTCGTCGGCGCAGCGGACGAAGGGCGGCGCGGCGAGAGGCTCGCGCGGCGCGTGCGAGGAGCCAGGCGGCGGCGGCTTCGGGCTCGCGAGGGCCCGATCCGGGCTTCCCGGGCCGCGGCGGAGACGGGCGCTGGGCGGGACATGTGGCGTCTTCTCAGTGGCTGCGGCCGGCGGCTGCGGTTGTCCGGCCAGGGGCGGACATGTCCGGCGCAGCAGAGGAGCGGGTTTGCTAGGGTTAGGGTAGAATGACCCGAAAATTTCGGGGGAGACCTAGTTTTATAGGTAGGAGGAGCTAGGAAGCTCCAAATGGAGTGCTGTTTTCGGCCACGCGATCATGATCGAACGCTCTAGATGATGGAGAGGGTTTAGGTGGGTTTTGGGCCAAATTGGAAAGGTGTTGGGCCGCAACACACACGAGGCCTTCTCGGTCCCTCGGTTAACCTTTGGAGTATCAAACGAAATCCAAATGACACGAAACTTGACAGGCGGTCTACCGGTAGTAAACTAAGGCCGCTTGGCAAATCTTGGTCCAATCCGGAAATGTTTACCCCCACACATGAAAAGAGGTAGAGAGCCGCACCGGAGGAGATAGGAGTGCCGGAATGCAAAACGGACAACGGGGAAAATGCTCGGATGCATGAGATGAACACGTATGCGAATGCAAAGCACATGATGACATGATATGAGATGCATGACAAGGCAACAACACACGGAGACAAAATCCCGAACCCGAGGAAAATAAAATAACTTAGCGCCGGAAATGGCAAGAGTTGGGATACATATAAGGTAAATTACATCCGGGGTGTTACAACTCCATGTCCATCACAGGATGGGCATGATGTGACACCAAGTGGCGTTGTTGTGCCTCCACTGCAGTGGCCGGACGACAAGTCACTTGTTGATCAAGCCCAAAATCCACAGGCACCACTCCCGCCGCGCCAACTTGCCACCAATCCTGCGGTTCGGTGACAAGATTGTAACGCCCACGATGCGGCTATATCTCCCACGTGTCGAGGCACGACTTAGAGGCATAACCGCATGGCGGTTTTGTCGCAAGAGGGGTAATCTCCACACAATCCCATGTACTGAATAAGAAAGGGATAAGGAGTTGGCTTAAAATCGCCACTTCACACAAATAACAAGTTAAACATACATCATCCAGAGTACAATCAAAGGTCCGACTACAGAACCAAAATAAAGGAAGATAGCCCCAAATGCTAGATCCCGATCATCCCAACTGGGCTCCACTACTGATCATCAGGAAACGAAACATAGTAATGAACCAGATCCTCGTCGAACTCCCACTTGAGTTCGGTAGCATCACCTGCACTAGTATCATCGACACCTGCAACTGTTTGGAAGTATCCGTGAGTCACGAGGACTCAAGAATCTCACACCCACGAGATCAAGACTACTTAAGCTTATGGGTAGGATAAGGTAGTGAGGTGGAGCTGCAGCAAGCGCTAAGAAAATATGGTGGCTAACATACGCAAATAAGAGCGAGAAGAGAAGCAACGCAATGGTCGAGAAGCTAGAAGTGATCCTGAAACTACTTACGTTCATACATAACACAAGACCGTGTTCACTTCCCGGACTCCGCCGAAAAGAGACCATCACGGCTACACACGCAGTTGAAGCATTTTAATTAAGTAAAGTGTCAAGTTCTCTACAATCGGATATTAACAAATTCCCATCTGCCACATAACCGCGGGCACGGCTCTCGAAAGTTTATACCCTGCAGGGGTGTCCCAACTTAGCCCATCACAAGATCTCATGATCAACGAAGGATATTCCTTCTCCCGGGAAGACCTGATCAAACTCGGAATCCCGGTTAAAAGAAATTTCGACAATGGTAAAAGAAGACCAGCAAGACCGCCTGAATGTGCCGACAAATCCCGATAGGAGGTGCACATATCTTGTTCTCAGGGCACACCGGATGGGCAAGACGTTGGGTTGGCATAGACCCTGGTTGCCCAGGGGGCACCGGACATCGCCCAGGTTGGACCAACACTCAGAGGAGCACTGGCCCGTGGGGGGGGGGGGGGTAAATAAAGATGACCCTCTGGCTCCGGAAACCCAAGGGAAAAAGGCTTAGGTTGTTAGGCAAATGTAAAACCAAAGTTGGGCCTTGCTGAAGGAGTTTTATTCAAAGAGAACTATCAAGGGGGTCCCATAACCCCAACCGCGTAAGGAATGCAAAAAATCAAGGAACATAACACCGGTATGATGGAAACTAGGGCGTCAAGAGTGGAACAAAACACCATGCATAAGGCCGAGCCTTCCACCCTTTACCAAGTATATAGTTACATTAATTAAAATAAGAGATATTCTGATATCCCAACATAAACATGTTCCAACATGGAACAAGCTTCAACTTCACCTGCAACTAACAACGCTATAAGAGGGCTGAGCAAAAGCGGTAACATAGCCAAACAACAGTTTGCTAGGAAGGTGGGTTAGGGGCTTGACATGGAAATATGGGAGGCATGATATAACAAGTGGTAGGTAACACAACATAGCGATATAATGAACAAATACCAAGCAAAAATAGAAGTGATTTTGAGGGTATGATCATCTTGCCTGATATCCCGCAAGGAAGAAGAACGAGTCCAAGAAGTAGACGACCCAATGTAGTCGAACGAATCCTCACAACTCCGGAACAAAACCGAAGCTAACGAGAGAAGCAACCCGGAAAGAAGCAAGCAACATAGTAAACAACGATCACATAAACATGGAATGATGCACAACCAAGTATGATGCATGTCCGATTTAATGAAACATGGCATGGCAAAGTGCACAAACAACACTAAAAGTTAAGTGGAGCTCAATATGCAACGAGTTCCATATTGACAAAACACCACATGACTTATTTAGTTCTCTTCCATTTATGTACCCAACAATATTAAATGTTGTTAACCATGGCAAGAGGTGAAACATAAGTAAACTAACTATTTAGGCAAGTTTAAACGAGGCCAGAAACAACAAACAACAATTCCGGAAAATCCTCATATGCAATTTAGGGATTTGGTACTGTTCTTCCCTAAAGCATATTTTAGAGTTGTTAAACATGAAAAGTAAGTACATCATGTTAATCTATGCATTTTTCTGCCCCATTTACATATAAATTTTATTTGAAATGGAGCTATGGTTATTTAGTTATGAAATAAAACATTTTAGCATGGCATTTGAGCAAATTTAATCAAATAACATTTTAAACATGCATGAAAGTTGGATATTATGAAACTAGATGAAATTCTAGTCATTTTTCATATATAAAGTTTTTACATATGATGCACGGTTTGTGAGTTACGATATGCATGAACTAGAGGGACTATTCTTCAAAACTGTAAACCCTGGGAAAATTTGGAAAATCGTCTGACAGAAAAAAAAACAGGTTATAGGACAAAACTACCTGGCCAATAGCGCACATGGGCAAAGGGGCTCCCAGGAGGCTCACCACTAGGCCATGGTCCGCTGGTGCAGAGGCTGGGCCGGGCGGACTGGGCTGCGTGGGGACGTGGAAGGAGCTGGGCCTTGGCGCTGGTCCATGCTGGCACCGGATTGAGTCAACGAGGGGGCGAGCAGGAAGCACATGAGGGCCAATGCAGTGGAGACCAGCGGATTTCGGCGAGGGGACGACGGCAGATGGCGGTCATGGGTTCGGCTGACGACGTGAATGGGCAGATCCGGCCCTTGGGCACCGGATCTAGCTGGATATGGGCAAGGACGGCAGGGGGGCACGGATCCGAGCGAAGGAACGGCGGGGTCGCGAGCTCCGGCGAACTCCATGCGGCGGCGCGACGAGACTCTAATGACCTACGCGACACGGGGAGAGAGAGAGAGAGAGCTGTTTGAGAGAGAGAGAGGTAGAAGGAGGGGCAGGAGAAGGAGAGAGATGGGGCGCTTGGGGTCCTCAACTCCAGCGAGGGGGTCAGGCGGCGGCGCGGGGAGCTCAGGATCGTGCTCCTCCCGATCCAGCTCGAGCGGGGCGAATGGGGCACAGCGGTCGGGCTCGGTGCGGCCCGGGATGGGTTCCCCATGGGCCTGCAGGGCCGCGCGGCGAAGGGAAGACCCAGGGGCGACGTGGCGGCCTCCTAGTGGTTACGGGCGGCTGCGCTGGTGGCGGCTACCCGCTCAGGCGGCACCAAGTGGCGGTGGGGGAGTGTGCCGGTGCTAAAAACGAGGATGGCGGCGGCTGACTACGGAATTTGAGGAGGGGGTAGGTAGGAGG
Organism: Triticum urartu; assembly: GCF_056163025.1. Taxonomy (NCBI): domain Eukaryota; kingdom Viridiplantae; phylum Streptophyta; class Magnoliopsida; order Poales; family Poaceae; genus Triticum; species Triticum urartu. Next base: position 219,914,947 of record NC_141876.1, on the reverse strand, counting down.
CCAAAAATGGCAGGGGAGGCGTCTATAAATAGAAAGGGGGCTAGGGTTAGGTGTTTAGAGGGGTTTGAGGCCGTTTCGGAGCCTCCAATCGCGATTCAACGGTTCTGGTTGGAGGGTGGGTTTAGGCGGGCCTTGGTGGGGTGTGGGGAGAGGTTGGGCTGAGATGAGAGGAGGAGTGCAGCCTGGGAACTATTTCCGGAGACCGAAAACGTCTGACGATTTGACCGGTGTCTTTTCAATTCTTTCCAACCGGTGTCTGTTTCATCCGTCCCCAAGTTTCCTTTGTTTTTCCCACCCACCCACCCCTTGTTTCTTCAAGGATTCAGATTTATTAATCAAGTATCCTTTTTATTGATGGGAAGTCTCTCCATTCTTTTCCATCAATGTTCTTATCCGGTGATTCTCAGGAAGATACTAACGGAGCTTCAAGTGTACTTTTCTTCTCCGGTGGATTCAATTCAAGCTTTGTCGATCATATCCTTTCCTTGTTTCAAATGTTTTCTCGTGCCGGTGCACCTCTTAATCATCCACTTCTCGCCATTCATTTGTTCTGGAGTACTGAAGATACCTCAGGAGATTCATGTTTTCATTCCTATTCCGTTCAAGCTATTTGGAGATTATTATCTCATTCAAGTCATTTAATTCAACCAGTGCAATCACTCTTCAAAATCGTTCAACGATGTATCTTTTGAGTGGGCCTTAACCCATAGGTCTTTTCCCAGGATCTTACCCGACTCTTCTATTTTCTCGGTGTTACTCTCAAATTCTTCTCCAAGTTTGACATAAGAATGAATTATCATCAGTCATATGTATTTCTCCAAGATCTGCCAAATTCTTTTCATCATTGGCTCAACCTCTTCGCTTTTGATTCTCCTGGAGTGTCTAAACAATTCTTGGTGGTGTTTCTCATCGTCATTCTCGGATTTTGAAGACCAAAGAGGAGTTCCTCTTAAATCCTTATCCATTCTCTCAAAGATGCGAAGTTCAAGCTTGCTACCATCCTCTCATAATTGTTTTTGATGTGAGAATTCTTTTCACCCATCCGGAGCAATTCATGAATCTTTTCAGTTTGATTCTCCGGAGCCCATCATCTCAGAATTATTCATTCCAGCTTTCAGCTCTCGTTCTCCAAATCTTACCAGTGCATCGTTCAAGTACCCTCTAATCAGCTTGTGATCTCTTCGTTCTCTTGTATCTAATTTCCCTCAAGTAACTTCGCTCATTTTCCAATTCTTCCCGGCGATTCATTCTTTATCTTCATTGCTTTTCAGATTCTTACGGTGGTTTGTTCAAATTTCTTCTTCCTTTGCTATCATATCAATTCATTCATTCTTTCCAATCCTACCGGTGGTTTGTTGAAGACCTTCCCAAGTTTGCGCTATATCTCTCTTTAATCCTTTTCAATGAGAATAAGTAGTATGTCAATCCGTTGCTTGCCATCAATTTAAATTGGTGAAGGATATGCATAACTTAATTCTTATTCTTATTTTATCCAAGTGATTAATTCCTTATTCCGGAGGTTCATCAAAATTCTTGATTTCATTTATTCATCTTTCTTTCCGGAGTTCCAAGTTTTTCTCAGTTATATCATCGCGAAGCTCCATCTAATCAATGCAAGGATTCATCTTATTCTTTTCAAGCTTCTTTTCCTTGCGACCTTCTTTTTATCTATCCGGAGTTCTTCGAGAGTTTCTTCATGGTGGCTTGTCAAGGATTCCGTTCATTCTTCAATTGTTCTTCAAGATCTCTCTCGAAGTCATGACCTGCCAAGCTATACTCTAAAATAAACATGGTGTTCAGCACATGTCTTGTTTTGAGGAGTTCAAGCATTCTTCATCTTGCATTCTGAAGTGCAATTCTTTCTATCTTATCTTTTGAGGTGGTGTTATGTCACTCTTGACAATTTCCCTTCGTGTTTCATGATTCACAAGTTGTCCAGAATGACATAGTTTAAACCATCATTTTAAATTCGTTCATGAGATCCTTTGCAACCCATTAATCTCTTCATTGGAATTATCTTGGTTATACTTCACCTAAAGCTTTCCCTAAGGATTGTTGCTATTTATGGTACTTATAAATGACCCAAGTTCTTCATTTATCCTCCCGGTGATATAAGTTTCTTGTCTCCTTGTTGATATCAATCCAATCTATTGTTTCCGTTTGTGGCAGGATTTCACCTCAAGTTTTCAGACGTTTTCCATAAGCCCTCCACAAGCTTGTTCTTCTCATTATTGATTCTTCAACAAATCCATTCGATCCTTCTTTCTAAGGATGCTTTCTAATTCATTGGTGGTAGAAGTTATCATTTTCTTCTACTTTCTTTCTTCCCTAACGATCTAGCCTCTATTATTTCTTTCGGAGGCATTATGAGGTTGCTCTCTTCACTCATCATCTCGAATTGAGGTTCGTGTTCTTTTCATGCTTATTCATTTAACCAGAGTGTTGTGTCCTCTACTCAAGTTCTTCTCATCTTATCAACTCTTGCATCTCTTTTCAACCAAAGCGCTGCCCGAATTTGTTCTTCCTTGTTCCTTGTTTATCTTGTTTCTACCAGAGTGGTTTCAATTCCTTCTTGTCCATTGTACTCTTCATTCATGTCTTTCAACCTACAAGGTTCTCGTAATGTTCCTTGTTCCTCTTTTCTAATGGAGTGTTTTCAACTTTGTTCACCTTCGTCGTATTCATTCTTTCAATTTGTTCAACCTCTCAAGGTTCGTGGTTTCACTCGTTTGTCCAAGAGGTAACTTTGTTTTACCTATTCCTCTTCCGTTTCTCCCCGGTGCCATCCTAGATCTCAGGATGAGATCCTCTCGTAGTGGTGGAATGTTGTGACGCCCCAAGACCGACACTCTAGAAGCCTTCCATGTTTTTCGTTGTTCGTCATGTGATTTGTTTTGCTCGTTGCATTCATCATTGCATATTTTGCATGGCATCATGTCATCATGCCATCTTTTTCTTAAACCTAACTAAAACTCACTTAAATAAATTACATGGATTTCTGATCCATTTAAATCAAGGGAATTCACATGGTGATATCTCTTTATAACATATCCTCCTAATATTTATGGAGCTATTATAAATATTCTATTAGTTTGGAATTAACCGGAACACAGTTGTGTCGGTGTTCTAGGAACGGGGGTCCCCAGACTTGCCTGCCTGCGGCCCATGGCGTGGCTATGCTGGCAGGTCTATATGAACCATCATCATCAACAAGGCATTCAAGACCCTCGCGAGGGGCCAAGCCTCGTGAGGCGGGCGACGCAAGACCTCCTCAGGAGCGGCCTCACCAGGCTGCCTGCGAGGAGCGGAAATATCAAGGCGGTGCGAACCTCGCGAGGCTCTCGTGACGTGAGCCATGATGATCAACACCAGGCGGGCGCCAGGCGGGCGCCAGCGCACGCAACGTTCTTGTTTCCTCTTTGGTGCTAAGGAGGGAAGCGCAGGCATGGAGTACCGAGGCATCAGGTAAAGGTTTACATATAAGTGCAACAAGACCAAGACCAGAAGGATGGCAGGACGGAGGTCACCATGGAGCCCAGGACGGCATCACCACCAGAACCTTTGACAGTCGAAGACCACCTTTTGTCAGGATAGCTTGTACTAGCTGTCCCCTTACAAACTGGCTGCCATTGTTGGCTCCCTTCCCGCTCAATATTTGGGGAGAGGACCAGGGCCTATATAAGTAGGACTAGCCACCACCAAAGGGGGGGGGGATCTGGGCTGATCTGATCAAAGGCCAACCCTTAGCACACCAAGCACAAGAACACCTCAACCTCAGGAGGCTGTTCTTCCCCTTTGTACTGTTCATCATCAGCCCAAGAAGCAATCCACCACCACCGCATTGGAGTAGGGTATTACACCACATCGGTGGCCCGAACCAGTATAAACCTTGTGTCTTTGTGTTGCGAGTGCGTCGAGTTCGTCCGCAAGACCTTAGCGAGCTAGGTCGTAGATCGGTAGGAGGGAAAGAACTTCGCGCGCACCCTAGAGTTCGAACCTCAAGGGTCTACCAGAACCCGTGATCCGACATTTGGCGCGCCAGGTAGGGGTGCACCGTAGCTCCTCTCCACCGGCCTGCGCTCCACGCCACCGCTCTTCACCCTCATGGCAGGTGCCCTGCCACCGGCTCTAGCGGCCGGTGCTGACGACGGGGCCAGGGGGCCCCGAGCCCTGGCCCTCGCCCTACGGCAGGTGCGATGGCCACCCAAGTTGAGGCCAGAGATGCCGCCGCGCTACGACGGCGCGGCATACCCGTTTGCCTTCCTGTTGGTATACAAGGAGGCCGTCCTCGAGGCCCGGGGCGACAACAAGGTCATGGCCAACTGGCTCCCCATGGCCCTCGCCAGCGAGCCACGCGCCTGGTTGCTCAACCTCCCTAGATCCACGGTGACATCCTGGGGGAACTCTGCGACCTCTTCACTGCTCGCTACGCGGTACTGGCACACCACGGAGTCGCGACCCTACCAGGCGGCTCTCAAGCACCGCCTTCAGATCGCCACGTCAAGCCATTCCTCCGCCAGATTGGAGCCGCTTCCAAGCGCCCGGGGGCTCCGCCAGGCTGGGCTGCACCGGAGGCCGACCTCACCTTCGGCTTAGAGGACCACCCTGACTCCACCGCCGGCTCGGGCATGCTCCCAATGCTCTGCATGCCCACCATCTGCAACGTGGCTATTACCAAGACCCTCATAGACGGTGGTGCCGGCCTCAACTTGCTCTCTGTGGAAGTCTTCAGCCTTCTTCACGTACCACTTGAGCGCTCAGCCTCAGCAAGCCTTTCTCAGGAGTTGGTGGTGGCACTGCCAGCTCTCTGGGATAGATCCGCCTTCCCGTCACCTTCGGCACGTGCGACAGCTACCGCACCGAGCTGGTTGACTTCAACATTTCCCGCAATGGCCTCCCGTACAATGCCATTCTCGGTTACCCGGCTCTGGCCTAGTTCATGGCAGCGACTCATCCGACCTACAACCTCATGAAGATGCTCGAGAGCAAGGGCGTCCTCACTGTCAAAGGGGACACCAAGGAGGCTCTAGCGGCGCTCAGGCTCGCCCTCAAAACCGCAGCGGCGGCGCAGCCTACTGACGCGGGCACCTCCGAGCCCAAGGGAGACGTACCGACCAAGAAGAACCAGTTGTTCACACAAGACAAGGTGGAAACCAAGCAGGTACCAGTCAATGAGGATGGGCCCTCAGGAGCCACCTTTACCATAGGTGCCAGCCTCGATCAAGGTCAAGAGGGAGCATTGGTGAAGTTCTTGCGCGCAAACAAGGATATATTCGCGTGGGAGCCCTATCAGCTGGTAGGAGTTCCAAGGGAAGTGATCCAGCATCACTTAAGGGTATGCCCCAATGTACGCCCCGTGAAGCAGCGGGCAAGATGGCAGTCCACCGAGAAGCAGGCCTTCATCGTCCAAGAGACCCGCAAGCTGGAGGCGGCGGGCGCCATTCGTGAGGTTCGGTATCCCGAATGGCTGGCGAACCCCGTCGTAGTACCGAAGAAAGGCGGGAAGGAACAGATGTGCGTTGACTTCACCAACCTTAACAAGGCCTGCCCCCAAGATCCGTTCCCGCTCCCGTGTATCGATCAGATCGTTGACTCCACCGCCGAGTGCGACCTGTTGAGCTTCCTGGATGCGTTCTCAGGATATCACCAGATCAAGATGGCGGTAGAAGATGTGGAGAAGACAGCCTTTCTGACCCCGTGTGGAGTGTACTGCTACACCTGCATGCCTTTTGGATTGCGCAACACGGGAGCAACCTTTCAGTGACTGATGCACATTGCCTTAGGGTGGCAGCTCGGGAGAAGCACAGAGGCCTACGTCGACGACATTGTGGTGAAGTCTCGGGAGGCGAGGACCTTGATTCAAGACTTGGAGGAGACCTTCGAGAGCCTGCGCCAAGTGAACTTGCGGCTTAACCCGGAGAAGTGCGTGTTCGGCGTCCCTTCCGGCAAGCTGCTGGGCTTCCTCGTGTCCCACAGAGGGATTGAGGCGAATCCAGAGAAGATCAAGGCCATCGAGGACATGAGCCGCCGCAGACCCTTAGGGAGATGCAGAAGCTGGCTGGCCGGGTAGTTGCGTTGGGACGCTTCATCTCCAAGTTAGGGGAACGCGCCCTACCCTTCTTCAAGCTAATGACGAAGAAGGGCCCATTCGAGTGGACCCAGGAGGCCGGCCGAGCTTTTCAAGACCTCAAGAGATACCTGACCAGCCCTCCGGTGATGGTGGCGCCACGGCCCCTCGAGCCCCTAGTACTCTACCTTGCTGCTACCCCGTACTCCGCCAGCGCAGCACTGGTGCCGGTTCGGGAGGAGCACCAAACCAAGGGCGCGTTGCGTCGGGCTACGACTGAGGCAATACAAGATCAGGAAGGCACCGCAAGAGCCGTGTCAGCATCAATAGAAGACCAAGCTCAACAGGATGATGCCGTCAAAATTCCCGCAAACGATCAGGCGTCACGAGCCCCATCACCTCACGAGGCGTCTCAACTTTCGCGAGACGCGAGCCCAGACACCGCACCAGCCCTCGTCAAACACCCGATGTATTTTGTCAGCACCATGCTGCGAGATGCGAGGGCGCGATATCCCATGCCTCAGAAGCTTCTGCTCGCACTCTTGGTGGCCTCGCGCAAGCTACGACACTACTTCCAGGGGCACCCCATCAAGGTTGTCTCAGCCTACCCATTAGAGAGGGTGCTCAGGAGCCCCAATTCTGCCGGGAGGGTCACCGAGTGGAACATCGAGCTGCAAGCATTCCAGTTAGAGTTCAGCACTACTAGGGTTATCAAGGGAGCCACGCTCGCTGATTTTGTGGTGGAATGGACGGACGTCCAGACACTTGAAGTAGGCGAAGACTGGTCCACCTCGCCAGGAAGTGAGGCATCAGATGGTTGGGTCCTGTACTTCGATGGCGCCTTCGCGCACCAGGGCACGGGGGCTGGAGCTGTACTCATCTCGCCCACTCAGGATAAGCTCTACTACGCCGTGCAGCTCTGCTTTCAGTAGGGCGAGAAGGTCTCCAACAACATCACGGAATACGAAGGCCTCATAGCTGGCCTAAAGGACACGGCAGCTCTAGGGGTGAAGTGCCTTACCGTTAGAGGCGACTCGCAGCTCCTCGTCAACTTCTCCAACAAAGTATACAAGCCGAAGGACGAGCATATGGAGGCATACCTCACAGAGGTGCGCAAGGTGGAGAAGCAGTTCTTGGGCCTCGAGCTGCAACACGTGCCCCGGAGCATCAACAAGGAAGCCGACGACATCGCCAAGAGAGCATCCAAGCGGTAGTCACAAGAGCCCGGTGTCTTTGAGGAACGGCTCTTCACGCCATCGGCGATACCGCCACCTTCAAGCACTGCTCAGCCTCGGGAGGAGCTCCCACAGCCTCCTGCCTCAGGAGCCCCGGCCTGCGGCCCGACCTCAGGAGCTCGCTTGCTCTTGGCGCTCGAACCTCAGGAGGGATGCTGGACCAAGGAATTCAAAGAATATCTGATGCAAGGGGCGTTGCCAGAGAAGGAGGAAGATGGAGAGCGTGTGGTTCGGCAAGCCACGATGTACTGCATCCAGGATGGTGAGTTGTATAGGAAGCGGCCAAACGATGTTTCCCTGCGCTACATTTCCAGGGACCAGGGGAAGGAGTTGCTAATTGAGATACACGGTGGGGACTGCGGGCACCACTCGTCATCACGGACCCTCGTCGGCACGGTATTTTGCAGTGGGTTCTACTGGCCCATTGCGCTCAATGACACAGCTGAGCTGGTGAAGTCTTGCGAAGCCTGCCAGTTCCACGCCAAGCAAATTCATCAGTCGGCTCAAGGCCTCCAGACAATTCCACTCACGTGGCCGTTCGTGGTCTGGGGGCTGGACATCTTGGGCCCGTTCCCTCGAGCGTCTGGGGGGTACCGTTACCTCTACGTCGCCATTGACAAGTTCACCAAGTGGGCGGAAGTGGAAGCTGTCCGTACCATCCCACCTAGCTCCGCTATCAAGTTCATCAAGGGCCTCGTGAGCCGCTTCAGGGTCCCCAACTGCATCATCACATATAACGGCTCACAGTTCACTAGTAACCTTTTCAAAACCTACTGTGCTAACCTTGGAACGCAGATCTGCTACGCTTCGGTGGCGCACCCCAGGAGCAATGGTCAGGCCGAACGCGCCAACGCAGAGGTCTTGAGAGGCCTCAAGACTAGGACCATCAAGAAGAAGCTCGAGGCCTGTAGCAAGGGCTGGCACGACGAGCTCTAGTCCGTGTTATGGTCTATCTGCACCACCGCCACCAAACCAACGGGCGAGACCCCATTCTTCCTTGTCTACGAAGCTGAAGCAGTCCTTCCTCACGAGGTCAGGCATTACTCCGCACGGGTCCTGGTGTTCGACAAAACGCAGCAGGACGGCACGCGGGGGATGGATCTCGTGCTGGGGGAGGAACGTCATCGCGAAGCTGCACTGAGGGCGGCAAGGTACCTGGAGGCGTTGCGGCAATACCACTGCTGCAATATCCGGTCCAGGACGCTCGAGGTTGGCGACCTCATCCTGAGGCGGGTCCTCTCCAGGGAAGGGCTGCACAAGCTCTCACCCATGTGATAGGGCCCGTTCAGGGTCGTCCATGTCTCTAGGCGTGGCGCCGTGTGCCTGGAGACGCGGGACGGGATACCTATCCAGAACGCCTGGAACATCTAGCACCTCCGGACGTTCTACACATGAAGCAAGGCCCAGAGCCTGTGAAGCAAGGCCCAAATCCTATGAAGCAAGGCCCGGAGCCTGTGAAGCAAGGCCCAGAGCCTGTGAAGAAGGCCCGGTGCCTGTGAAGAATCGCCGCCTGTGACACTCTCACGTAATAATGAGTGGGGTTGTACACGCCCCGGAGTCTCAGGAGCGCCAGACTCAGGCCCTGGGGATCCCTCCCATGCCTAGTGGCAGGACTTAGCTCCGCACTGGTGAGAAGACTTGAAGACTAGAATAGGTGCTAGACGCGGCTTTTCATTTGCTTTCCGTAGTTGGCTCTCTTTTCCTTAATCGAAGTTTGCCTTTGGTGCTCCTTGTTGATTCGATTCCCTCGCCTCTTACTGCATTTTCCGGCTCTAGTTCGCTCATGTTCTCTCTCTCTCTTATACCTCGCGAGGGGGGCTAGGCAGGTGCCCTCGCGATCGTTTTTCTTCTCTTTGCCTCCTCGCGAGCCACCCTCGTTCGAGCCCGAAAGCTGGCGCATCTCTCCTAATCTGTGCCCCACGGGTACAGCGATACAAGGCGTTGGATCAAGGCTTGGGTGAACGGCAAATCTCCTGGCAAAACTCCCTAATGAAATTTTTCGCAGTTCCCAAGCAATCACAGACCACAAGGTCTAGATGGACACGAGGAAGTATACGCCTTGTAAGGAGGAGGGCGCCCCGAATGCACCAGGCTAAGTTATCTTTACCCAAAATAGCCGCACAACACAGAAATAACAAGCGTAGCATAATGGATAATAAGTTATGGTTCGATACATGCCCCTCCGGGCCCATGCTGACTTCATTCCGACACAGGAAGGGAAAGGGGAACATAACAAAAGCGGCGCTCGCCCCTGCGACAGCCGACGGAGGCAGAGCCTTTGCGACGTCCCGGGTCTACTCGGACCCCTCCTCGCGCTTCACCGGTGCACGGCGACGAGATGACCTGCTACCACCTTCGAAGCGGGCGTGGCGGCGTGGCGGCTAATCAAGGCCGCCGCTGCTGGAACTGTTGCCAAGCAGGAGCCACCATAGCCAGACAAGGCGCGGCCAGCGGGTTCGTCCTCCTCCTCGTCCCGACCATCGCCAAGGCCAAGCACCTCCTCGCCGTCGTTCACCTCGGGGCAGCATCCGGCGCGGCGACCGTGTTCCCCAAATACCCTCAAGAAGAGGGTCGCGTCATCGTCGAACTTGAAGTGGAGGGTGCACCGCCTACCCAGGCCGAGCGCGCGGGCGAACATTTGTCAACCGTGGGCTAGAGCAATATTGCCCGCGATGGAGATCTCGACCGCGACCCAAGAAGCTCGGCTGCAGCAACCGTCTGCCTGCAACTAGAGCCTGCCAGGACCGCAGGATGACAGCTCGTCGGCAAAGAAGCGGGGGAGCTGGAGCCAGCTGCCGACTGATACGTCCATTTTGCATCATGCTTTTATATCGATATTTATTTCACTTTATGTCACAATACTTATGGCTATTCTCTCTTATTTTACAAGGTTTACATACGGAGGGAGAATGCCGGTAGTTGGAATTCTGGGCTGGAAAAGGAGCAAATATTAGAGACCTATTCTGCACAGCTCCAAAAGTCCTGAAAGTTCACGGATGATGTTTTCCAAATATATTTTGACAAGATGTATGTTGTCTAGCCTCTAGTGGTGTTATGTGAACATCGACTACATAACACTTCACCATTATTTGGGCCTAGAGGAAGGCATTGGGAAGTAATAAGTAGATGACGGGTTGCTAGAGTGATAGAATCTTAAACCCTAGTTTATGCGTTGCTTCGTAAGGGGCTGATTTGGATCCACATGTTTCATGCTATGGTTAGGTTTACCTTAATACTTTTGTTGTAATTGCGGATGCTTGCAATAGAGGTTAATCATAAGTGGGATGCCTGTTCAAGTAAGAACAGCACCCAAGAACCGGTCCACCCACATATCAAATTATCAAAGTATCGAACGCGAATCATATGAACGTGATGAAAACTAGCTTGACGATATTCCCATGTGTCCTCGGGAGCGCTTTTCCTTATATAAGAGTTTGTTTCGGCTTGTCCTTTGCTACAAAAAGGATTGGGCCACCTTGCTGCACTTTATTTACTTTTGTTACTTGTTGCTCGTTACAATTTACCTTATCACAAAACTATCTGTTACCACTTATTTCAGTACTTGCAGAGAATACCTTGCTGAAAACCGCTTATCATTTCCTTCTGCTCCTCGTTGGGTTCGACACTCTTACTTATCGAAAGGACTAGATAGATCCCCTATACTTGTGGGTCATCAAGACTCTTTTCTGGCGCCCTTGCCGGGGAGTGTAGCGCCTTTGGTAGGTGGAATTTGGTAAGGAAAAATTTATATAGTGTGCTGAAATTTACTGTCACTTGTTACTATGGAAAGTAATTCTCTAAGGGGCTTGTTCGGGGTATCTTCACCCCGTCCAGTAGAGCAAAGAGTTGCTCCTCAACCTACTGAACCTATTGAAAATGAAACTCCTTTTGAATTTCCTTCGGGTATGATGGAAAAACTGCTGGAACAAAGCATCCTGATGAGCACTTAATATATGTGGATGAAGTTTGTGGATTATTTAAGCTTGCAGGTATAACCGATGATGTTGCTAAGAAGAAGGTTTCCCCTTTATCTTTGAAGGGAGACGCATTGATATGGTATAGGCTATGTGATGATATGAGATCATGGGACTATAAAAGATTAAAGTTGGAATTTCATCAAAAGTATTACCCTATGCATCTTGTTCATCGTTATCGCAATTATATATATAATTTCTGGCCTCGCGAAGGAGAAAGCATCGCTCAAGCTTGGGGGAGGCTTAAATCAATTTTATATTCATTCCCCAATCATGAGCTCTCAAGAGAAATGATTATTCAAAATTTATATGCTCGGCTTTCTCATAACAATCGCACCATGCTCGATACTTCTTGTGCTGGCTCTTTTATGATGAAGACTATTGAATTCAGATGGAATTTATTGGATAGAATTAAATGCAACTCTGAAGATTGGGACCTCGACAAAGGTAAGGAGCCAAGTATGACACCTAAGTTTGATTGTGTTAAATCTTTTATGGATACCGATATTTTCCGTAAGTTTAGCACTAAATATGGACTTGACTCTGTGATAGTGGCTTCTTTCTGTGAATCTTTTGCTACTTATGTTGATCTCCCTAAGGAGAAGTGGTTTAAATATCATCCTCCCATAGAAGTAAAAGTTGTTGCACCTATTAAAGTTGAAGAAAAGACTGTCACTTATAATGATCCTATTGTTCCTACTTCTTATGTTGAGAAACCACCTTTCCCTGTTAGAATAAAGGATCATGCTAAAGCTTCAACTGTTGTTTGTAAAAGCAATATTAGAACTTATACACCTCCTGAGCAAGTTAAAGTAGAACCTAATATTGCTATTGTTAAAGATCTCTTGTCTGATAATATTGATGGCATGTTATTCAGTTCAAAGGTGAAACAGCTAGAATTGCTAAACCTTGTGCTAAAGATAAACATAGACCTGTGGTAGGCGTGCCTGTTATTTCTGTTAAAATAGGAGATCATCGTTATCATGGCTTATGTGATATGGGTGCTAGTGCTAGTGTTATACCTTATGACTTGTATAAAGAAATCAAGCATGAAATTGCACCTGCTGAATTAGAAGATATTGATGTCACAATTAAACTTGCCAATAGAGATACTATTTCAGCGATGGGAATTGTTAGAGATGTTGAAGTCTTGTGTGGGAAAACTAAATATCATGCTGATTTTCTTGTTCTTACTTCTCCGCAAGATAGCTTTTGTCCCATTATATTTGGTAGACCCTTCTTAAACACTGTTAATGCTAGGATAGATTGCGAAAAGAATGTTGTTACTATTGGCTTGGATGATATGGTTCATGAGTTTAATTTTTCTAAATTTAGTAAACAACATCGTGAGGAAGAATTACCTAGTAAAGATGAAATTATTGGTCTTGCTTCTATTTCCGTACCTCCTAGTGATCCTTTAGAACACTATTTACTAGACCATGAAAATGATATGTTCATGAATGAAAGAAGGGAAATAGATGAAGTATTCTTTAAACAGGAACCTATTCTGCAACACAACTTGCCTGTTGAAATTTTAGGGGATCCTCCTCCACCCAAGGGTGATCCCGTGTTTGAGATTAAACCGTTGCCTGATAATATTAAATATGCTTATCTTGATGAGAAGAAGATATATCCTATTATTATTAGTGCTAACCTTTCAGAGCATGAAGAAGAAAGATTATTGAAAACTCTGAAGAAGCATCATGCTGCTATTGGATATACTCTTGATGATCTTAAGGGCATTAGTCCCACTCTATGTCATCATAAAATAAATTTGGAAGCAGATGCCAAACCAGTTCGTGATCCTCAACGACGTCAGAATCCTAAAATGAAAGAAGTGGTAAGAAAAGAAATACTCAAGCTTCTGGAGGCAGGTATAATTTATCCCGTTGCTGATAGTCAGTGGGTAAGTCATGTCCATTGTGTCCCTAAGAAGGGAGGTATTACTGTTGTTCCTAATGATAAAGATGAATTGATTCCACAAAGAATTATCGCAGGTTATAGGATGATAATTGATTTCCGCAAATTAAATAAAGCTACTAAGAAAGATCATTACCCCTTACCTTTTATTGATCAAATGCTAGAAAGATTATGCAAACATACACACTATTGCTTTCTAGATGATTATTCTGGTTTCTCTCAAATACCCGTGTCAGCTAGAGATCAATCAAAGACTACTTTTACATGCCCTTTTGGTACTTTTGCTTATAGACGTATGCCTTTTGGTTTATGTAATGCACCCGCTACCTTTCAAAGATGCATGATGGCTATATTCTCTGACTTTTGTGAAAAGATTTGTGAGGCTTTCATGGATGATTTTTCCGTCTATGGTTCCTCTTTTGATGATTGCTTGAGCAATCTTGATCGAGTTTTGCAGAGATGTGAAGAAACTAATCTTGTCTTGAATTGGGAAAAGTGCCACTTTATGGTTAATGAAGGTATTGTCTTGGGGCACAAAGTTTCTAAAAGAGGTATTGAAGTTGATAAAGCCAAGGTCGATGCTATTGAAAAGATGCCATATCCCAAGGACATCAAAGGTATAAGAAGTTTCCTTGGTCACGTCGGATTTTACAGGAGGTTCATTAAGGACTTCTCAAAAATTTCTCGGCCTCTGACTAATTTATTGCAAAAAGATATACCATTTGTCTTTGATGATGATTGTGTAGAAGCATTTGAAACACTTAAGAAAGCATTAGTCTCTGCACCTGTTGTTCAGCCACCTGATTGGAATTTACCCTTTGAAATTATGTGTGATGCTAGTGATTATGCTGTAGGTGCTGTTCTAGGGCAAAGAGTTGATAAGAAATTAAATGTTATTCATTATGCTAGTAAGACTCTAGACAATGCTCAAAGAAATTATGCTACTACTAAAAAAGAGCTTTTAGCAGTTGTATTTGCTTGTGATAAGTTCAGACCTTATATTGTTAATTCTAAAGTAACTATTCACACTGATCATGCTGCTATTAAATACCTTATGGAAAATAAATATGCTAAACCTAGACTTATTAGATGGGTTCTCTTGCAACAAGAATTTGATTTGCATATTGTTGATATAAAGGGAGCCGAGAACCCCGTTGCAGACAACTTGTCTAGGTTAGAGAATGTTCTTGATGACCCACTACCTATTAATGATAGCTTTCCTGATGAACAATTAAATTTTATAAGTACTTCTCATAGTACTCCATGGTATGCTGATTATGCTAATTATATTGTTGCTAAGTTTATACCACCTAGCTTCACATACCAGCAAAAGAAAAAGTTTTTCTATGACTTGAGACATTACTTTTGGGATGACCCACATCTTTATAAAGAAGGAGTAGATGGTGTTATTAGACATTGTGTACCTGAGCATGACCAGGAACAGATCCTACGCACGTGTCATTCCGAGGCTTATGGAGGACACCACGCTGGAGATAGAACTGCACATAAGGTATTGCAATCTGGTTTTTATTGGCCTACTCTCTTCAAGGATGCCCGTAAGTTTGTCTTGTCTTGTGATGAATGTCAAAGAATTGGTAATATTAGTAGACGTCAAGAAATGCCTATGAATTATTCTCTTGTTATTGAACCGTTTGATGTTTGGGGCTTTGATTATATGGGACCTTTTCCTGCGTGTAATGGATACACACATATTCTAGTTGCCGTTGATTATGTTACTAAGTGGGTAGAAGCTATTCCAACTAGTAGTGCTGATCATAACACTTCTATTAAAATGCTTAAAGAAGTTATTTTTCCGAGGTTTGGAGTACCTAGATATTTAATGACTGATGGTGGTTCACACTTTATTCATGGTGCCTTCCGTAAAATGCTTGCTAAGTATGTGTTAATCATAGAATTGCATCTCCTTATCACCCTCAGTCTAGTGGTCAAGTAGAGTTGAGCAATAGAGAGCTCAAATTAATTTTGCAAAAGACTGTTAATAGGTCTAGAAAGAATTGGTCCAAGAAACTTGATGATGCATTATGGGCTTATAGAACTGCATACAAAAATCCTATGGGTATGTCTCCTTATAAAATGGTTTATGGAAAAGCCTGTCACTTACCTCTCGAACTAGAACATAAGGCGTATTGGGCTATTAAAGAACTCAACTATGATTTTAAACTTGCCGGTGAGAAGAGGTTATTTGATATTAGCTCACTTGATGAATGGAGAACCCAGGCTTATGAAAATGCCAAGTTGTTTAAAGAAAAAGTTAAAAGACGACATGACAAAAGGATACAAAAGTGTGAGTTTAATGTAGGTGATTATGTATTGCTATACAACTATCGTTTAAGATTTTTTGCAGGAAAACTTCTCTCTAATGGGAAGGCCCCTATGTTATCGAAGAGGTCTGTCGTTCCGGTGCCACAAAAATCAACAACTTCGAGGGCACAAATCCGAAGGTGGTAAATGGTCAAAGAATCAAACATTATATCTTAGGTAATCCCACAAATGTTGAAACCAATATTATTGAAACCGTAAACCCGGACGAATACATAAGGAACATTTCCGGAATGTTTCAGACTCCGAAAAGGAATAGGTATGTGGTACGGTAAGTAAACTGACTCCAAAACAATTCTTAAGGCAATATTTCTCCGTTTTGGAATATTTAGATAAATAGAAAAATAAGTAGCAGTCCGGGAAGGACATGAGGGTCCCACGAGGGTGGTGGGCGCGCCCCCCTACCTCGTGAGCACCTCGTGAGCCTTCCAGACTCCGTTTTCTTGCATGATACGTATTTTGGTCGGTAAAAATTCATTATATAACCTCCCGAAGGTTTTGACTCCCGTATCACACAATTCTCCTCTGTTCTTATTTCGAGCTGTTTTTCTGACAGATCTAGGTTATCATGACGGCCCCAAGCGCCTCCAAGGACGAGTTCTTCGAGAAGGTCATCAACCCTTACCTCGCGGAGGTGCTGTGACACCCTCAAACCATTGAGTTGCGTAATGGGTTGCTGCACATCCGCGATGAAGGGGGACCAAAGGGGACCGAAAGCATGGAGACGAGGCTCGAAGCAGTGGAGCAACAAGTTTTCAAGTGCCAGGGGATGGTGGAACGTGGACTCAACTCTAACCACATGATGATCACGGAGTTCACTAGCAACCACAAGTTGGATGCTGACAACATCGGGGAGACTATCTTCAAGCTTCATGAGAAGATCGAGCACCTCCAAGCCCAAATCTATGACCTACAAAACCAAAACTGTGAGTATGAATATATATTCAAAAGGATGAGTTTGGTTGCAGATTTGACGATCCCGGAGACTCGATCATCTCTCTGTGATGGAGAACCTATGCCTTGGAAGATGGACGCAAGGCCCGCATCATCTACAACACCACCACCTTCTTCACTGACAAAGGAGATATAATCACATGGGTATGGGCACTCCCCTTGGCAACTACCAAGCTTGGGGGAGGTGCCCCTGTATCGTATCACAATCACAACTCCTATCTTTACCGTTTTTCTTAGTTCGATCTTATTAGTAGTATCTTGATCTAGTAGAATAAAGTTTATGGCATGATCTAGTTTTGAGTTTTGCTTTTTGATCTCTCTATGTAATCGAGTCCATGAGCTATATATAATAAAGATTAGTGTTGAGTCAAGGGCTTGATTATTTTGCCATGATCTTGGGTGAATAAAAGAAAAGAGAAAAAGAATAAAAAGAAACAAAGAGTTCATATTGATCTTATTGAGAGTAATGACTTGACATAGAAAGAGTATGATGATTAAAAGTTGTTGGGAGTTGGCAGACATAGCTTTGGTCATTGTTGGAATTAATAGGAAGTAATAAGGAAAGAGAGGTTTTCACATATAGATATATTATCATTGACATCTTTTATGATTGGGAGCACTCATTAAAATATGACATGCTAAAGGGTTGATGTTGGACAAGGAAGACAATGTAATGAGTTATGTCTTTCTTATATCTGAGATAAAGTATGTTGTCATGGATCCTCTAACTTGTTGAGCTTGCCTTTCCCCCTCATGCTAGCCAAATTCTCAGCACCAAGTAGAAATACTACTTGTGCTTCCAAATACCCCTAAACCAGTTTTGCCATGAGAGTCCACCATATCTACCTATGGATTGAGTACGATCCTTCAAGTAAGTTGTCATCGGTGCAAAGCAATAAAAATTGCTCTAAATATGTATGATTGATTGGTGTGGGAGAAATAATCTTTATACGATCTTGTGATGTGGAAGTAATAAAAGCGACGAACTGCATAATAAAGGTTCATATCACAAGGGGCAATATAAAGTGACGTTCTTTCGCATTGAGATTTTATGCATCCAACCATAAAAGCGCATGGCAGCCTCTGCTTCCCTCTGTGAAGGGCCTATCTTTTATTATTATCTTCTACCTTATGCAAGAGTCACGGTGATCTTCACCTTTCCTTTTTTCATTTTATCCTTTGGCAAGCTCAGCATGTTGGAAAGAACGTGATATATATATCTAATTGGATGTAGGGGAGCATGAATTATTATTGTTGATATTACCCTTGAGGTAAAAGGTTGTGGGGCAAAACTATAAGCCCCTATCTTTCTCTGTGTCCGATTAAAACTTCATAACCACAAGTATTGCGTGAGTGTTAGCAATTATGAAGGACTAAATGATAGTTGAGTATGTGGACTTGCTTTTTTAGCTCTGACATAGACTCTTTCCGATGTTATGATAAATTGCAATTGCTTCAATGACTGATATTATAGTTTGTCGAAGCCCAATAAGGTTTATGATTTATACTTTTGCATTGTGAATAGATCATCACTTGAACATAAGTAATCATATGACAAAATCTATATATGTTGCTGTTATGAGAATAATCATGATGCCTTCATGTCCGTATTTTATTTTTATCGATGCCTCTACCTCTAAACATCAGGACATATTTATTGTTATCGGCTTTTCGCTTGAGGACAAGCAAGGTCTAAGCTTGGGGGAGTTGATACGTACATTTTGCATCATGCTTTTATATCGATATTTATTGCATTATGGACTGTTATTTCACTTTATGTCACAATACTTATGGCTATTCTCTCTTATTTTACAAGGTTTACATAAGCAGGGAGAATGCCGGGAGCTGGAATTCTGGGCTGGAAAAGGAGCAAATATTAGAGACCTATTCTGCGCAACTCCAAAAGTCCTGAAACTCCACGGAACATCTTAAAATAAATAAAGAAAAATCCTTGCCAAAGATGAAGGCCCGGGGCCCCACACCCTGCTCACGAGGGTGCCCCCCTAGGGCGCGCCCCCTACCTCGTGGGACCCCTGGTGGCTCTCCGACGCCCATCTTCTCCTATATGAAGTCTTTCGATGAGAAAAAAAATCAAGAGGAACTTTTCGGGACGAGACTCCGCTGCCACGAGGCGGAACCTTGGCGGAACCAATCTAGAGCTCCGGCGGAGCTGTTCTGCCGGGGATACTTCCCTCCGGGAGGGGGAAATCATCACCATCGTCATCACCAACGCTCCTCTCATCGGGAGAGGGCAATCTCCATCAACATCTTCACCAGCACCATCTCATCTCCAAACCCTAGTTCATCTCTTGTATCCAATTGTTGTCTCAAAGTCCGGGATTGGTGCTAGTAGGTTGCTAGTAGTGTTGATTACTCCTTGTAGTTGATGCTAGTTGGTTTATTTGATGGAAGATCATATGTTCAGATCCTATATGCATATTATTACCCCTCTGATTATGAACATGAATATGCTTTGTGATTAATTACGTTTGTTCCCGAGGACAAGGGAGAAGTCTTTCTATTAGTAGTCATGTGAATTTGGTATTCGTTTGATATTTTGATAAGATGTATGTTGTCTAGCCTCTAGTGGTGTTATGTGAACGTCGACTACATAACACTTCACCATTATTTGGGCCTATTGGAAGGCATTGGGAAGTAATAAGTAGATGACGGGTTGCTAGAGTGACAGAAGCTTAAACCCTAGTTTATGCGTTGCTTCGTAAGGGGCTGATTTGGATCCACATGTTTCATGCTATGGTTAGGTTTACCTTAATACTTTTGTTGTAGTTGCGGATGCTTGCAATAGAGGTTAATCATAAGTGGGATGCCTATTCAAGTAAGAACAGCACCCAAGAACCGGTCCACCCACATATCAAATTATCAAAGTATCGAACGCGAATCATATGAACGTGATGAAAACTAGCTTGACGATATTCCCATGTGTCCTCGGGAGCGCTTTTCCTTACATAAGAGTTTGTTCCGGCTTGTCCTTTGCTACAAAAAGGATTGGGCCACATTGCTGCACTTTATTTACTTTTGTTACTTGTTGCTCGTTACAATTTACCTTATCACAAAACTATCTGTTACCACTTATTTCAGTACTTGCAGAGAATACCTTGCTGAAAACCGCTTATCATTTCCTTCTGCTCCTCGTTGGGTTCGACACTCTTACTTATCGAAAGGACTACGATAGATCCCCTATACTTGTGGGTCATCACCGACCGGATCCTCCGACCAGACAACGAACTCCGGCAGCACCTCTGACGCGTGGAACCGCGGTCGGGGAGGTCGCGCAACCATGGCGCGTCTCCTCTCGTCGACAGGATTGCCGTGACCAGAGCGACTCCTGCCGCACACTGAGGCGCCACCCCGAGAGCTGGGGGCCACGGTGGGGGTCACGACATTCTTGCGGGGACGGCCACGTCCTTGCTTGGGCGCCGGGGAGCCGGGTCCCTTCCGAGGGGCCTTGCCCTTCTCCACGGCGGAGAACCTCTTCGGCGGCACCATTGCTGCAAGCGGTGGAGTAAGGAGGAAGGAGCAAGTGAACCAAGAAGAGATGGACCATGGGGGCTCCGCCCCCTCCCCATTTATAGCGGAAGAAGGCCAACCGGCGCTTCCCAAGATCACAGGTAATGATAATTTTCCTTGCATGCCGCAGGGACTTGTCAAGTCGAGCACTTGCCGAGGCGGCGTAGGGAAGCGGAGACACCCACGACCAATCAACCGCCACGCGTCAACAGAGGCCGCAGGCTTTTGGGGCCCGCGGCGCTTGATCCTTTGGCTTCGCCTCGAAGCCAAGGCCGAGCGCGCCTTGGGCCCGGGGGCTACTGTCGGCGTTCTGGGAACGGGGGTCCCCAGACTTGCCTGCCTGTGGGCCATGGTGTGGCTTTGCTCGCAGGTCTGTATGGCCCATCATTATCAACAAGGCATTCAAGACCCTCGCGAGGGCCAAGCCTCGCGAGGCGGGCGATGCAAGACCTCCTCAGGAGCGGCCTCACCAGGCTGCCTCGCGAGGAGCGGAGATATCAAGGCGGGGCGAACCTCGCGAGGCTCTCATGATGTCAGCCATGATGATCGACACCAGGCGGGCGCCAGGCAGGCGTCAGCGCGCACAGCGTCCTTGTTTCCTCTTTGGTGCTAAGGAGGCAAGCGCAGGCGCGGAGTACCGAGACATCAGGTAAAGGTTTCCATATCGGTGCAATAGGACCAAGACCAGAAGGACGGCAGGACGGAGGTCACCATGGAGCCCAGGACGGCGTCGCCACCAGAACCTTTGACAAGCGAAGACCACCTTTTGTCAGGATAGCTTGTACTAGCTGTCCCCTTACAAACTGGCCGCCATTGTTGGCTCCCTTCCCGCTCAATATTTGGGGAGAGGACCAGGGCCTATATAAGTAGGACTAGCCACCACCAAAGGGGGGATCTCAGCTGATCTGATCAAAGGCCAACCCTTAGCACACCAAGCACAAGAACACATCAACCTCAGGAGGCTGTTCTTCCCCTTTGTACTGTTCATCATTAGCCCAAGAGGCAATCCAGCACCACCACACTGGAGTAGGGTATTACACCACATCGGTGGCCCGAACCAGTATAAACCTTGTGTCTTTGCGTTGTGAGTGAGTCGAGTTCGTCCGCAAAACCTTAGTGAGCTAGGGCGTAGATCGGTAGGAGGGAAAGAACTTCGCGCGCACCCCAGAGTTTGAACCTCAAGGGTCTACCGGAACCCGTTATCCAACAACTTGCAAAATACTTCCCATGCCTATTCCACTTCGAGTTTGACCTTCAAATCTTGTCCACAATTCTTATCACTTTTATCGAGTTTTTTTTTCCAAAAATCCTCATCATTTTTGGGCTCTTCTAAATTTTGTCCTAGTTCAAACCATTCGAGTTTAAATTCAAATGGATTTGAATTTAAATCTTTCAATCAGGCAACTTGTATTTTACCTGGATCAAGACCTTTTCTTGCGAGTCCAAGAAATTTAACTTCTTCCTCAAAGTCTTTCCCTAACCCTCTCTTCCTATTTTCTTATCTCTAACTTTTTTCTTTCTTCTAAGGAGAATAAGAGAGGGAGAGAGAGAAGAGCCCTGCTGGGCCTCCCGGCAGCCAGAACCCACTACCTAAGCCCTTCCCAGCGGGCCCATTTGACCCAAGGCCCAGTCGCGCCTATCTAACCCTAACCCTCTCCCCGTTCGATCCTCTCACCCGCTCCCTCTCGTCCTCCCGCTACCGCCGCCACCCGCATGCTTCGCCAGGGAGAGGAGATCCCCTCGCTCGTCCTCCTACAAACCCCGTTGCCATGCTACCTCCACCGCCCGGACCATGCATCCTCCCGCCTGCGCCTCCTTCCTCTTGCTTGCCTCCCTCCTCCTCGATCCGGCCCACTACAACCATCGTCCTCGTCCTGCTGACCTCGCCGGAGACCTCCTGCGTCGCGCCCGCTGGTCCCTGCCCCTGCATCGCGCCAAGTCCCACAACACCGAGATGCCCCGAGCTCCGTTCGTGCCGCCGTTCCTCTGTCCGGCCGTTCCTCTACCGTCTAGCACCGCCCTCGTCTGGATCCATCAAGCGGCCGCCTCCTGCTGTTTTCCTTCCTCGTCGGAGCCCCGTCAAGTCATGTCACAGCTATGCTTCCTTGTCCTCGCCGTCACTCCCCTGCAACTCCAGGCGCCGCCCCCGCAGCTCTCTGCATCGAGCAGGATCAGGAGCGCCACGAGGACGCCCGCCTCTACCGCAACTGGGGCTGCCTTCTCGCCCTCGCTGCTTGCCGCAGGCCATGCCGCCTGATGCCGTCCTCGCCAAGGCACAGTGCCACCAGCTCCTCCGGCCCATCTCCCGCTGACCTCATCAAGATCACGACCTAGGACCCAAGACCCGTGGCCTCCGCTGGTATTTTTTGTGGACGCCAAGTACCACTAACACGACCCTGGATGGCTGTGAGTCGTGTACCTCTACAACCAGTGTGTTTTTCGTCAAGTACGACTGCGACATAAACGACTACACGATGACCCCGAAGGACATGGAAACGTCGAGCTTCTCGCAAAACGAACGGGAATGACTACCGTCGCCGAAGACCCGTGTAACAGAACCATCAAGTTCGACCACCTTCATGTGTACCTCTACTTCCTGTGACGATCGTGTACAACTACCATCCCGTGAAGGTCGCCAAGTACTACGACGCCCGGAGTCCTCGAACCCGTCAAATTCCACTACGAGATATACCACTACCGTCACCGTGGATCCGACAAAACCAAGTGTACAACTACCGACGCCCCAAAGACATTGGTTTTGTCAAGTATCTCTTCGAAACGAATGTGTACAACAACCGTCTCCAAGATCACGAGTACCTCTACCCTCGCCGTGGATCCGACAAGACCGTCGCGATAACGACAACTTCCACTACGACCCGTGTACAACTACTTCCACTACTGCCGCCACCTGAACGAATACTTCCACCACGACCCGCGAGTACCACTACTTCCCTCGATCAACTCGAACCGCTTCGAAAATGCACGCTTGAAAGGTATAACGCCGAGATGATGCCCGTGGATGAATGCTTGCGATGTATCAGTTGAACCGTGTGTTGCTCCGTGTCCGAGTTGTTCGTTGCACGAAGCCCCTCTTTTGCCTTGCCACCGTCATGTGGGGCACCCGGTAATCGGGAGCACCCCACCATCCTTGCATGACACGCTCCCGTCACATTTCCTTCTGCACCGGTATCTCCATGAGCTACTGGAACCGATATGTTGCCGTGGCATCATTTTCAGATTCGTTGCTGTGGCACTCCTTTCATTTCCGCCACGATGACAAATGCTTCATAAAATGCTCTTATCAACATTTTCATAAATATTGCATAAAACTTGCAAATGTCATCCGCATCATGATAACAACATCAAGAATGTTTAAATTGTTGTTTGCTTCAGTTGCTAGATATGCACATGGGGATTTTTCGGAATGGTTGTTGTTATTTCCGGCCTCATTTGAACTTGCCTAAATTTTTAGTTTACTTATGCTTCACCTCTTGCCATGTTAACAAACATTTAATTTTGTTGAGTAGATTAAACGAGAGTGAACTGAATATTTGAATGTGGTGTTTCGTCAACATGCATCTTGTTACATGTTGAGCTCCACTTAACTTGTAGTTTTGTTTGTGCACTTTGCCATGCCATGCATATTTAAACAGGGTATGCATCATCCTTGGTTGTGCATCATGCCATGCTTATGTGATGGTTGTTTACCATGTTGCTTGTTTCTTTCTGGTTTGCTCCTCTCGTTAGCTTCAGTTTCATTCCAGAGTTGTGAGGATTCGTTCGTCTACATCCTTTTGTCTTCTTAATGGACTCATTCTTCTTCCTTGCGGGATCTCAGGCAAGATGACCACACCCTTGATATCACTTCTATCTTGGCTTTGCTAGTTGCTCGTTCTACCGCTATGTCGCGCTACCTACCACTTGTTATATCATGTCTCCCATATTGCCATGTCAAGCCCCTAACCCACCATCCTAGCAAACCGTTGTTTGGCTATGTTACCACTTTTGCTCAGCCCCTCTTATAGCGTTGTTAGTTGCTGGTGGAGTCGAAGTTTGTTCCATGTTGGAACATGGAGATGTTGGGTTATCACATTATCTCTTATTTAATTAATGCATCTATATACTTGGTAAAGGGTGGAAGGCTCAGCCTTATGCCTGGTGTTTTGTTCC
The DNA here is from genome assembly GCF_056163025.1 of Triticum urartu. Taxonomy (NCBI): domain Eukaryota; kingdom Viridiplantae; phylum Streptophyta; class Magnoliopsida; order Poales; family Poaceae; genus Triticum; species Triticum urartu. The sequence continues at coordinate 219,890,759 of NC_141876.1, read as the reverse complement.
ACTCTTGCCGCCCTAGTTTCCGTCATACCAGTGTTCTGTTCCTTGATTTTGCATTCCTTACGCGGTTGGGGTTATGGGACCCCCTTGACAGTTCGCCTTGAACAAAACTCCTCCAGCAAGGCCCAACCTTGGTTTTAACATTTGCCACCTAAGCCTTTTTCCCTTGGGTTCTGCCGACTCAAGGGTCATCTTTATTTTATCCCGCCGGACCAGTGCTCCTCTGAGTGTTGGTCCGAACCGAGTAGACTATGGGGCCACCTCGGGGAAACTTGAGGGTTGGTTTTACTCGTAGGATGTCTCATCCGGTGTGCCCTGAGAACGAGATATGTGCATCTCCTATCGGGATTTGTCGGCACATTCGGGCGGCTTTGCTGGTCTTGTTTTACCATTGTCGAAATGTCTTGAAACTGGGATTCCGAGTCTGATTGGGTTGTTCCGGGAGAAGGAATATCCTTCATTGATCGTGAGAGCTTGTGATGGGCTAAGTTGGGACACCCCTGCAGGGTATAAACTTTCGAGAGCCATGCCCGCGGTTATGTGGCAGATGGGAATTTGTTAATATCCGGTTGTAGAGAACTCGACGCTTGACTTAATTAAAATGAATCAACCACGTGTGTTGCCGTGATGGTCTCTTTTCGGCGGAGTCCGGGAAGTGAACACGGTCTTGTGTTATGTTTGAACGTAAGTAGTTTCAGGATCACTCCTTGATCACTTATAGTTTTTTACCGTTGCGCAGCTTCTCATCTTACTCTTATTTGTGTATGTTAGCCACCATATTTGCTTAGCGCTTGCTGCAGCTGCACCTCAATACCTCATCCTACCCATAAGCTTAAATAGTCTTGATCTCGCGGGTGTGAGATTGCTGAGTCCTCGTGACTCACGGATACTTATAAACAGTTGCAGGTGCCGATGATACCAGTGCAGGTGATGCTACTGAACTCAAGTGGGAGTTCGACGTGGACCTTGGTCGTTACTATGTTTCGTTTCCTGACGATCAGTAGTGGAGCCTAGTTGGGACGATCAGAGATCTAGCATTTGGGGTTTATCTTCCTTTCATTCGGACTTGACCGTAGTCGGTCTATGAGTGTATTTCAATGATGTATGAATTATTTATGTATTGTGTGACGTGGCGAGTGTAAGCCAACTCTTTATCCATTTCTAATTCAGTACATGGGATTGTGTGAAGATTACCCCTCTTGCGACAAAACCACCATGCAATTATGCCTTTAAGTCGTGCCTCGACACGTGGGAGATATAGCCACATCGTGGGTGTTACACATAGACCCTGGTTGCCCAGGGGGCGCTTGACATCGCCCAGGTTGGACTAACACACAGAGGAGCACTGGCCGGGGGGGGGGGTAAATAAAGATAACCCTCGGGCTCCGGAAACCCAAGGGAAAAAGGATTAGGTTGTTAGGCAAATGTAAAACCAAGGTTGGGCCTTGTTGAAGGAGTTTTATTCAAAGCAAACTGTCAAGGGGGTCCCATAACCCCAACCGCGTAAGGAACACAAAAATCAAGGAACATAACACCGGTATGACGAAAACTAGGGCGGCAAGAGTGGAACAAAACACCAGGCATAAGGCCGAGCCTTACACCCTTTACCAAGTATATAGATGCATTAATTAAAATAAGAGATATTGTGATATCCCAACATAAACATATTGCAACATGGAACAAACTTCAACTTCACCTGCAACTAACAACGCTATAAGAGGGGCTGAGCAAAAGCGGTAACATAGCCAAACAACGGTTTTCTAGGAAGATGGGTTAGGGGCTTGACATGGCGATATGGGAGGCATGATATAAAAAGTGGTAGGTAACGCGGCATAGCGATAGAATGAACAACTAGCAAGCAAAGATAAAAGTGATTTCGAGGGTATGTTCATCTTGCCTGAGATCCCGCAAGGAAGAAGAACAAGTCCAAGAAGTAGACGACCCAACGTAGTCGAACTAATCCTCACAACTCCGGAACGAAACCGAAGCTAACGAGAGAAGCAACCCGGAAAGAAGCAAGCAACATAGTAAACAATGATCACATAAACATGGCATGATGCACAACCAAATATGATGCATGTCCGATTTAATGAAACATGGCATGGCAAAGTGCACAAACAACACTACAAGTTAAGTGGAGATTAATATGCAACGAGTTCCATATTGACGAAACACCACATGACTTATTTAGTTCTCTCCCGTTTATGTACCCAACAATATTAAATGTTGTTAACCATGGCAAGAGGTGAAACATAAGTAAACTAACTATTTAGGCAAGTTTAAACGAGGCCGGAAACAACAAACAACAATTCCGAAAAATCCTGATATGCAATTTATGGATTTGGTACTGTTCTTCCCTAAACCATATTTTTAGAGTTGTTAAACATGCAAAGTAATTACATCATGTTAATCTATGCATTTTTCTGGCCCATTTACATATAAACTTTGTTTGAAATGGAGCTACGGTTATTTAGTTATGACATAAAACATTTTAGCATGGCATTTGAGCAAATTTAATCAAACATCATTTTAAACATTTTAAACATGCATGAAAGTTGGATATTATGGAACTAGATGAAATTCTAGTCATTTTTCATATATAAAATTTTTACATATGATGCACGGTTTGTGAGTTACGATATGCATGACCTAGAGGGACTATTCTTCAAAACTGTAAACCCTGGGAAAATTTGGAAAATCGCTGGACAGAAAAAAACAGGTTATGGGCCAAAACTAGCTGTCCCAACAGCGCACAGGAGCAAAGGGGCTCCCAGGAGGCTCATCACTGGGCCATGGCCCGCTGGTGCAGAGGCTGGGCCGGGCGGACTGGGACACACGGGGACGTGGAAGGAGCTGGGCCTTGGCGCTGGTCCATGCTGGCACCGGATCGAGACAACGAGGGGGCAAGCGGGAAGCAGAGGAGGGCCAACGCAGCGGCGATCGCTGGATTCTAGCGAGGGGACGGCGGCAGGTGGCGGGCATGGGTCCGGCTGACGACGGGAATTGGCAGATCCGGCCCCTGGGCTCCGGATCTGGCCGGATATTGGCAAGGACAGCGAGGTGCGACACGGATCCGAGCAAAGGAACGACGTGGTCGCGAGCTCCGGCGAACTCCATGTGGCAGCGCGACAAGACTCCGATGACCTGCGCGACACGGGAAGAGAGAGAGCTTTGTGTGTGTGAGAGAGAGGAAGCCGGAGGGGCAGAGGAAGGAGAGAGACGGGGCGCTCGCGGTCCTCAACTCCGGCGAGGGGGCCAGGTGGCGGCGCGGGGAGCTCGGGATCGGTTTCCTCCTGATCCAGCTCGAGCGGGGCGAACGGGGCACAGAGGTCGGGCTCGGGGTGGCCCAGGATGGGCTCCACGTGGGCCTGCAGGGCCGCATAGTGGAGGGGAGACCCTAGGCAACGTGGCGGCCTCCTAGTGGTTGCGGGCGGTTGCGCTGGTGGCGGCTACTCGCTCGGGCGGCGCCAAGTGGCGGCGGGGGAGTGTGCCGGTGCTGAAAACTAGGATAGCGGCAGTGGCTGACTACGGAATTCGAGGAGGGGGTAGGTAGGAGGCAAAAAATGGCAGGGGAGGCATCTATATATAGAAAGGGGGCTAGGGTTAGGTGTTTAGAGGGGTTTGAGTCCGTTTTGGAGCCTTCGATCGCGACACGACGGTTCCGGTTGGAGGGTGGGTTTAGGCGGGCCTTGGTGGGCTGTGGGGAGAGGTTGGGCTGAGATGAGAGGAGGAGTGCAGCCCGCCAACTGTTTCCGGAGACTAAAAACGCTCGACGATTTGATTGACTATATTGCTGCTATAGTTATCCGTTGGGGCATCAAATGAATTCCGAATGCGATGAAACTTGGCGGGCGGCCTACTGACAACATAACAACACCACATGCCAACTTTCAACCCATTCCGATAACATTTTCCGGCCACTTATAAAATAATATTTCGGACGTGCTGCAGGCGCGTGCAAGTGTGTTTGGGCTCAGAACGGACAATGGAGAGAACTGGGAGACCTGAACGGATGCAAGTTTCAAAAACATGATGATGCAATGGACATGATGACATGATGAAATGCAACACGCAAGCAAATGACATGGTAACATCGGCAAATAACTGGAAGACACCTGGCGCATCGGTCTCGGGGCGTTACAAAGATCGCAATGGCGCTCCTGCTAGCTCTGCCAGGAGTCGAGCAACATCACGCTCTTCATGCTCTGACATGCCTTCGACGACGGCGGAGAAGATGGCGTGGGCCCAGATGTTGTTGGATTTTCCTCTAGTAGCTGACAAGATGGATGAGTGGAGAGCCACCTGAAAGCACAAGTGCTCCCTGGGTGATTTTGATAATTAATGTCAACATATCTCTTGTTGGACTAATACTTTCATCTAGTATATTTCAGAAAGTTCAACCAAGGCATGGCATGGACAAGATGATGTGGAACTGCTTCAAGATGCTAAGGACAAAGATTGGCAAAAGCTTTGGACTCTTCATTTCTATTTAGTGATCCAAGATCACATTGAATCCATAGGAAAAGTCAATACTATTAAAAGGGGATGAGGTGTTGCTTAATGGTCTACTTCCTCAAAGTGCTTAGTGATATTTCTCCATAACCCTCAGCCATTTTCTCATTTCCAAATATGTCCTAAACATAAAGTCAAACTCGGCCCCACCAATTTGATCCATTCGGCGCCACCGAGTTCCTTTGACATCGCCATTGCCAGAAACCCTAATCTATTCGGTCTCAGCGACTGGTATCTCGGTTTCACCGAGATGGCCTTGTGAACTCTCTGTTGCATGTTGCAGTTATTTTGGTCTCACCGAAATGAGTGATCGGTCCCACCGAGTTTGTCTGACCAACTCTCTGTTTGCTTAGTACTGAAGTCGGTCTCACCGAGTTCAAGTAATCGGTCAAACTGAGATAAGGTTTTGCCCTAACCCTAGCACATCGGTCCCATCGAGTTGATCATGTCGGTCCCACCGAGAATCCTAACGTTCATATTTTGAATTGAATCGGTCTCACCGAGTTCACCTATTCAGTCTGACCAAGTTGGGTCAAATGTGTGTAACGGTTCAATTTTCTGTGGAGGCTATATATACCCCTTCATGTCCTTTTCTATTCAAGAGAGAGCCATCAGAACGTGCCTACACTTCCACTACTCATTTTTGAGAAAGAACCACATACTCATGTGTTGAGACCAAGACATTCCAATCCAACCACAAGAATCTTGACCTCTAGCTTCCCCAAGTTGCTTTCCACTCAAATCATCTTTCCACCATAGCCTAATCTGCGAGTATTGTTTGAAGCACTAGAGCAAGGAGTTCATCATCATCACACCATATATTACCTTTTGGAGAGTGGTGTCTCCTAGATTGGTTAGGTGTCACTTGGGAGCCTCCGACAAGATTTTGGAGTTGAACCAAGGAGTTTATAAGGGCAAGGATATTGCCTACTTCATGAAGATCTACCAAGTGAGGCAAGTCCTTCATGGGCGATGGCCATGGTGGGATATACAAGGTTTCTTCTTCGTGGACCCTTCGTGGGTGGAGCCCTCCATGGACTCGCGCAACCGTTACCCTTGGAGGGTTGAAGTCTCCACCAACGTGGACGTACGATAGCACCAGCTATTGGAACCACGCCAAAAATCTCGGTGTCTTCAATTGCGTTTGCACACTCCAATCCCATCCCTTTATTTTCTTGTGACTTGCATGCTTTACTTTCTGCTGCTGATATACTCTTGCCATGCTTGCTTGAAATGTATTGTGAATGCTTAAACTTGTGCTACAATTCTACCTCAACTTGAAGAAATTAAAAACTGCCACTTTTGCTTGTTGAGGGTCTAATCACCCCCCTCTAGACACCTCTTCTTGATCCTTTCAATTGGTATCAAAGCATTGGTATCCATTTCTTTGGTTTAATCATCATTGGAGGAAGATGGATGAGTCTACGATGGGGAGTTTTAGATGTAGAGTGCCTATGCCTGATGGAGAGTTCTTTAGTTCTTAGAAAAGTGAGATTTTCCATGAATATCACTTGGACAAGTATATTACTAGCCCTTGTGCGCCCCTTATCGATCCATTGCATCATAGCCCCTGTTGGGGAATGTAGTAATTTCAAAAAAATTCCTACGCACACACAGGATCATGGTGATGCATAGCAACGAGAGGGGAAAGTATCGTCCACGTACCCTCATAGACCGAAAGCGGAAGCGTTAGCACAACGCGGTTGTTGTAGTCGTACGTCTTCACGATCCGAGCGATCCAAGTACCGAACGTATGGCACCTCTGAGTTTAGCACACGTTCAGCTCGATGACGTCCCGTGAACTCCGATCCAGCAGAGCTTCACGGGAGAGTTCCGTCAGCACGACGGTGTGGTGACGGTGATGATGTTGCTACCGACGCAGGGCTTCACCTAAGCACCGCTACGATATGACCGAGGTGGAATATGGTGGAGGGGTGCACCGCACACGACTGGAATAGATCAATAGATCAACTTGGGTGTCTAGAGGTGCCCCTGCCCCCGTATATAAAGGAGCAAGGGGGGAGAGGTGGCCGGCCAGGGAGGGTGCGCCAAGGGGGGAGTCCTACTCCCACCGGGAGTAGGACTCCTCCTTTCCTAGTAGGAGTAGGAGGAGGGAAGGAGGAGGTGGAGAGAAGGAAGGAGAGGGGGGCCGCCGCTCCCTTCCCTTGTCCAATTCGGACTGGGGCAAGGGGGCCGCGCATCACCTCTTGACTGCCCTCTCTCTTCTTCACTAAGGCCCAATAGGCCCATTACTTCCCCGGGGGGGGGGGGTCCGGTAACCCCCGGTACTCCGGTAAAATCCTGATTTCACCCGGAACACTTCCGATATCCAAATATAGGCTTCCTTGTCATGTCCGTGATCATATCCGGGACTCCGAACTACCTTCGGTACATCAAAATACAAAACTCATAATACCGATCGTCATCTAACTTTAAGCGTGCGGACCCTACGGGTTCGAGAACTATGTAGACATGACCGAGACATGTCTCCGGTCCATAACCAATAGCGGAACCTGGATGCTCATATTGGCTCCTACATATTCTACGAAGATCTTTATCGGTCAAACCAGAAAACAACATACGTTGTTCCCTTTATCATCGGTATGTTACTTGCGCGAGATTCGATCGTCGGTATCTCAATACCTACTTCAATCTCGTTACCGGAAAGTCTCTTTACTCGTTCCGTAATACATCATCCCGCTACTAACTCATTAGTTACAATACTTGCAAGGCTTATAGTGATGTGTATTACTGAGTAGGCCCAGAGATACCTCTCCGACGATCGGAGTGAAAAATCCTAATCTCAAAATATGCCAACTCAACAAGTACCTTCGGAGACACCTGTAGAGCACCTTTATAATCACCCAATTACATTGTGACGTTTGGTAGCACACAAAGTGTTCCTCCGGTAAACGGGAGTTGCATAATCTCATAGTCATAGGAACATGTATAAGTCATGAAGAAACCGATAGCAACATACTAAACGATCAAGAGCTAAGCTAACGGAATGGGTCAAGTCAATCACATCATTCTCCTAATGATGTGATCCCGTTAATCAAATGACAACTCATGTCTATGGTTAGGAAACTTAACCATCTTTGATTAACGAGCTAGTCAAGTAGAGGCATACTAGTGACACTATGTTTGTCTATGTATTCACACATGTATTATGTTTCCGGATAAGACAATTCTAGCATGAATAATAAACATTTATCATGAAATAAGGAAATAAATAATAACTTTATTATTGCTTCTAGGGAATATTTCCTTTAGTCTCCCACTTGTACTAGAGTCAATAATCTAGTTCACTTCGCCATGTGATTTAACACCAATAGTTCAAATCACCATGTGATTAACACCCATAGTTCACATCGTCATGTGACCACCACCCAAAGGGTTTACTAGAGTCAATAATCTAGTTCACATTGCTATGTGATTAACACCCAAAGAGTACTAAGGTGTGATCATGTTGTGCTTGTGAGAGAAGTTTAGTCTACGGGTCTGCCACATTCAGATCCGTATGTATTTTGCAAATTTGTATGTCAACAATGCTCTGCACGGAGCTACTCTAGCTAATTGCTCCCACTTTCAAAATGTATCCATATTGAGACTTAGAGTCATATGGATCAGTGTCAAAATTTGCATCGACATAACCCTTTACGACAAACCTTTTGTCACCTCCATAATCGAGAAACATATCCTTATTCCACTAAGGATAATTTTGACCGCCGTCAGTGATCTACTCCTAGATCACTATTATACTGCCTTGCTAAACTCAGTGTAGGGTATACAATAGATCTAGTACACAGCATGGCATACTTTATAGAAACTATGGCTGGGGCATAGGGAATGACTTTCATTCTCTTTCTATCTTCTGCCGTGGTCGGGCTTTGAGTGTTACTCAATTTCACACCTTGTAACACAGGTAAGAACTCTTTATTTAACTGTTCCATTTTGAACTACTTCAAAATCTTGTCAAGGTATGTACTTATTGAAAAAACTTATCAAGCGTCTTGATCTATCTCTATAGATCTTGATGCTCAATATGTAAGTAGCTTCACCGAGGTCTTTATTTGAAAAAATCCTTTCAAATACTCCTTTATGCTTTCCAGAAAATTCTACATTATTTTCGATCAACAATATGTCATTCACATATATTTATCAGGAATCCTATAGTGCTCCCACTCACTTTCTTGTAAATACAGCTTCACCACAAGGAGATGTTGGAGTCATTAGTAGCATTATCTCTCAAGTTATTAGAATTCATAAAGATGAACATTTCCATGGTCATACATCTAACGAATCACTCTCTCTAGGTAATGATCAATCACAAGATGACGTTGAACATGGATACTATGATGAGGATGATGATAGTGACTTTGATTTTGATGAGTCTACGAGACACTTTGGTTTTACAGCTAATCTTTGTGGCTACATCGCCGGAGGAAAGGAATGGGTTGTTGATAGTGGATGTACCAATCACATGACCAGAGACAAGGATATGTTTCGTGAGCTTGCTGAAAATGACGACCCTCGAAAATATGTCACTTTTGGTGATAACTCAAAGGGTAAGGTGGTTGGCCTTGGTAAGGTGGCCATCTCACATGATAGCTCCATCCAAAATGTTATGCTCGTTGAATCTCTTGGCTATAATTTACTCTCCATATCTAGACTAGCCAATTTCGGCTTCAATGTCCTATCTACCGAAGTAGATTGCCAATTGTTTCGAAGAGATAATCATAATATGGTCTTTACCGGTATACGTAGAGGTGATGTATACATTGTTGATTTCACTAGAAAGGCTCAACCTAGATCTTGCTTAATTGCTGAATCATCTAAAGGTTAGTTGTGGCATAGAAGGTTAGGCCACATGGGCATGCGAAATCTTGATAAGCTTATTAAAGGTGATCATATCCTTGGAGTTAAAGATGTTATCACTAGAAAAAAAGACACATCCGTGACATTTTGGGCCGAACAATTTTTTCTGTCATGCTTATCACACTTCTATGACAATAATTGTGACAAAACCCGGTATCATCATAGATGTGGTGGGCTCCTACTTCTATGAAAAAAAATCATGACAGAAAATGGGCTTTTCATCCTGGGAGGGCCGGAGACGCACCTGCATGACATTCTTTGGGCCGTCCATGACGGAAAAAATCATACTAGAAGCAAGGACAAGGAAAATTTCGGGGAGTTCCCGGTTACGGTGGGTGGTCGGGGCCAAGCGATGTACGGAGATTTGTGCGTTTCTCTCATACATGTACGCACGTGTGTGCAAGGCGTTGGGATCTAACTGAACCTGAGCGAGGCGTTCCCTTACTGAACCCAAGCGATTGCACTGGCTATGTTACTAAACCCTAGCGATTGATCCCTGGCTGTTAACTGAACCCGAGCGATTCCTTCGCTACTACTGCTAACTGAAGCCGATCGAATCTGCTGCCTCTTGATGAATAGTAGCATTGTTGGGGGTTGGATGAACAGTTCCCGGTGGGGGTTGAATGAACAGGACCCCGTGGTAGTAGAGGTCGTTGCCGCTGGATGAACAGGACCCCGATCGAGCCGGTTGGGGGTGGATGAACAGGACCCCATGGATGGATGGTTGAGAAGTAGCCGGTAGAGGGCTGGATGAACAGTAGCCCGTGGAGGGGTGGATGAACAGTAGCCGGTGGAGGCTGGATGAACAGGAGGTCGTGGATGAACAGTAGCTGGTGGAGGTAGGAGGGATATGCCATGAACAGTCGCAGGTGTAGGCTGGAGGAGGTCGACGGTGGATGAACAGTAGCCCATGGAGGCTGGAGCGAGGCAGTAGACGGTGGATGAACAGTAGCCCATGGAGTCCCGTTTTGCTGTACGCCACACCCCTCCCGATGAACAGGACCCCCGTTTCGACCGTAGGCACTGCAACACAAGTCCATTTCCTCCGTTTTGCGGTACGCCACACCCCTCCCGATCAACAGGACCCCATTTCGACCGTAGGAGGTCGAAGAGAAGTCTGTTTCATCCATTTTGCGGTATGCCAGACCCCTCCCGGTGAACAAGATCTCGTTTCGACCATAGGCGATCGAACACAAGGCCGTTTCCTCCGTTCCGCGGTACGCCACGACTCGTTTCAGTTGTTCCGTCCAAGACGGTTGGCTCCCGATGAACAAGACGCATTCCATTGCCTCCCGATGAACACGACACAGTTTCTCTATTCCGACCCTGCCGGTTGTCCGTCGATGAACATGACGCCGTCGCTGCTCTCTGCTGCCTCTCCATGTACACGAGCCCTAGCCGTACGTATGCACGAGTAGGTGTTCGAGGCCCCGCCTGTATGTACGTACATGGATGTATTTACTTTCTTGCACCCTGGCTGTACGTTCGTGTACACGATATTGATGGGACTGCGTGACAAGCTATGTCCGCGCCTCTACTATGACATTTGCCCTTCCTTACTCGGCCATGGTTCATCACTGCGGCCTACAGATAGACTGATCGACCAGTATGTACATACACATTCGCGACCAGAATGATAACGCTACATACTCTTCTACCAGGTGGGCCCAACTGCCAGGGAGGATAAGGAGGCACTTCCTTGCATGCGAAGTTATTGCTGGTGGGTCCCAGCTGTCAAGGGGAGAATTATTTTTGGTGGTCGTAATATGGACGCATTTCCTTGCGTGTGAAGATGTAGCTGGTGTGTCCCAACAGTCAGGGGGAAATGTTTTTTCACGAAATACGATGGTCCGTCCGGTGGGTCGCTGCTGTCAGGTGGAGGAATCATTATTTTACGCATAATAAGGCTGCACTTCCTTGCTGCAGCCATGGACCCAACTTTCATCCTCTCCAAGTATAGTACACTTCCGATGGAAGTCGTTCCATGACCACATTGACCACGGCGTGCCGAGAGCACCAAGGCGGTGGGCGACGGCGAGGCCTAGCAAGGGGACGGCGCGAAGCCGGGGAAGACGCGGTAGTGGATTCCCACGCGGAGAGGAGTACGATGGTTGACTGGTTCAGCTGCTGTGTGAGGCTGCCGTCACCCTAGAATAACAAGGGGTGTGGGTGAGTAGAGGGATGGCTTGGCCAGGGTGGGAGTAGTAGGGGGCGGTGAGGCCTCCGCGGCAGCACAGGCGGCCACGGGAGGCAAGAGCACACGGTGGTTTGGACGGCCGGAGCAAGAAAATCAGAGGTTGAAGAAGCAGGATGACCGTTGGATGTTAACAATCAAATGGTCACTGGTGATAGAATCATTTGTTGACTAAGTTGACAACACCCTTTGTACGCGTCAACTTAGTAGGGCCACAAGTCAGCCTACAAATCTGGTGGGCCCCATCTCTCATGGGGAGCACTCGTTATTTTTCGCTTAATAAGGAGGCACTTCCTTCCGTACCAAGATATAGCTGGTGGATCCCAACTGTCATTGGGAGGGTTCATTATTTTTGGCGTAATAAGGAGGTACTTGCTTGCGTGCGGCCATGGACCATGTGGGTCCCAACTATCAGCCTCTCCATGTACATCCCTCTTCCGATGTTGTCGTTTGTTGACAATGTTGACCACGCCGTGCCGAGAACACCAGCGCGATGGACGACGGCGAGACCCATGAAGGGAATGACCCGGAGGTGGAGAAGGCACAATAGTGGAGGGATGTGGGTGAGTAGAGGGATGGCCTGGCCAGCGGTGGGAGTAGTAGGGAGCAGTGAGGCCTACGTGGCGGTTATCAAGTATAGGGGATCGCAACCATTTTTGAGGGTAGAGTATTCAACCGAAATTTATTGATTCGACACAAGGGGAGCCAAAGAATATTCTCAAGTATTAGCAGTTGAGTTGTCAATTCAAACACACCTGGAAACTTAATATCTACAGCAAAGTATTTAGTAGCAAAGTACTATGATAGTAGTGGTAACGGTAGCAAAAGTAATATTTTTGGGTTTTGTAGTGATTGTAACAATAGCAATCCGAAAAGTAAATGAGCGAAGGACAATATATGAAAAGCTCATAGGCATTGGATCGGTGTTGGAGAATTATGTCGGATGCGATCGATCATGCAACAATTATAACATAGGGTGACACAAAACTAGCTCCAGTTCATCAATGTAATGTAGGCATGTATTCCGAATATAGTCATACGTGCTTATGGAAAAGAACTTGCATAACATCTTTTGTCCTACCCTCCCATGGCAGCGGGGTTTTATTGGAAACTAAGGGATATTAAGGCCTCCTTTTAATAGAGTACCAGACTAAAGCATTAACACATAGTGAATACATGAACTCCTCAGACTACGGTCATCCCGGTAAGTATCCCGATTATTGTCACTTCGGGGTTAATGGATCATAACACACAATAGGTGACTATAGACTTGCAAGATAGGATCAAGAACTCACATATATTCATGAGAACATAATAGGTCCAGATCTGAAATCATGGCACTCGGGCCCTAATGACAAGCATTAAGCATAGCAAAGTCATAGCAACATCAATCTCATAACATAGTGGATACTAGGGATCAAACCCTAACAAAACTAACTCGATTACATGATAAATCTCATCCAACCCATCACCATCCAGCAAGCCTATGATGGAATTACTCACGCACGGTGGTGAGCATCATGAAATGGCTGATCGAGGAAGGTTGATGATGACAATGGCGACGAATTCCCCTCTCCGGAGCCCTGAACGGACTCCAAATCAGCCCTCCCGAGAGAGTTTAGGTCTTGGCGGCGTCTCCGTATCGTAAAACGCGATGAATCCTTCTCTCTGATTTTTTCTCCCCAAACACGAATATATGGAGTTGGAGTTGAGGTCGGTGGAGCGTTAGGGGGCCCACGAGGCAGGGGGCGCGCCCAGGGTGGTAGGCGCGCCCCCACCCTCGTGGACAGGGTGTGGGCCCCTGACGTGGATTCTTCTTCCAGTATTTTTTATATATTCCAAAAATAATCTCCGTTGATTTTCAGGTCATTTCGAGAACTTTTATTTCTCCACAAAAATAACACCATGGCAATTCTGCTGAAAACATCGTCAGCCCATGTTAGTTCCATTCAAATCATGCAAGTTAGAGTCCAAACCAAGGGAAAAAGTGTTTAGAAAAGTAGATACGATGGAGACGTATCAGGCAACACATCCGACCACGGGAGGCAGAGCAGGCGGACCCGTCGGCTGGAGCAAGAAGATTAGAGATTGAAGAAGCACGACGGCCGTTGGACTGACATCCAACAGTTACGTCTGCTAGAATCGTTTGTTCACGTATATAATAAGTAAAAACAATCTTGCATACGCGTCAACTTAATAGGCCCACAAGTCAGACCATTACCTATTTTTTAATAATTTACAGCTCGTTGCAACTTCTTATGCAATTTATTGCAGTCCGTTTTTTTGTTGGCCAGGGCCAGGGTTAAAAATTTAAATGAAATTTCGCATATTTCGGTGGGGTCAAACTATTTTTAATACCGAATGTCGAGCCAGATTTAAATTACTTTGAAGATATATTTAAATTAGGTTAAAGCCCAGTGAAATTGGAATCTGAATATGTGAAAAAAAATCCAGAAATTATAAAGTAATTGCCAATTTGTCGTATGTTTTTTATATTTATAGGCCATTTTGTATTACTTTCAAGAGTTGCAGCCCATCAGGGCATCGAAAAATAAGTAAGCCTGGACTAGGTATTCAGAAAAATAAACTGGGCTCATTTTCACAAAGAAAAAATAGCTGGGCTAGTCATGTGGTGAACGTAAAATATAAGCTTGGGCTAGACGGGCCACAGCCCAGTTGAAACCCTACTACGTCTCAACAATAACAAAAAAATACTTCCCACAAAAAACACTGCTCGAGCAGCTACGTCCCAGGTGTCAGCCGATCTTGTGTTGTTCTCTTGTCTATTGACTATATACGCTGATAATGTCGTGGGTCCAAGATATCAGGAAACCACTAGGAGGAAGCATTTTCTTTTTTATATGCTGACAATGGAGTATATGTAACACAAATGAGGAACTTCCTTGTGTACGGCCATTGACATGGTGGGCCCCTACTTCCATCCTCTCCACGTATAGTCCTCGCCCGATTCCTTTTGTTTGTTAGCCATGTTGACAACGCTAGAGGGCGGCGCCGCGGCGAGCGCACCAAAGGGTGCGGAGGACGACGTCGAGGCCTCGTACGTCAGCATTAACGGTTTAGGAGACGGTGGAGCGGCGATGCGTGCGCTGAGGTGCAGCCAGCCATGGGAGGCAGAAGCAGGCGGCCCCGCTGGCACTGGTTTGGTTTTGGCAGCTGGAGGAAGACATGACTGAAGAAACACGACAGACTGAAAAAGCAGCATGAGTACTTAACAACCCTAACTGAAACCAGCAGGGGCACTTAACAACAATAGCTGAAGGCAGTATGAGTACTTATACAGGTTCAACCGTACAAGGCACGCCTTGAACAGTGCTACTTTGCCTACAGTTAACCAAGGGTGAGGCCACCAAGCTCCAGGACAAGGCCCAGGTGCCACCTCGCGCATCCAAAACCTTCTTTAAGCAGCTTCATCTCGCAATGTGGTCAATAAACAGGATATTCTCTTTAGAGCCATGGAAAAGCATGAGCATAACCTTTTATCCTATTCTCCACGATGGACGAGCCTTCATTATTTGAGACCACCCATGAATAAGTATCTTTTCACCTCCAAGGGGAATGGAGTAGGTCGACATAAACATCATGGTGTGACCAAGCGCAAGTCTGACCCGACCATGGTCAGGCATCTGTATAGGAACAATAGAACTGGGCAGTTTCTGTTTCATGAAGATCATAGTTGTAAAACTGTGTATAAGCAAGAGTTTATGAACAACATATATAACAGAAAACAACTCGTACCATAAGTTTCTCGACACAATTGGACCTGTTCAACGTGTCCAGCAATGGAACACATATCCCACATGGCCTTCCACCATTGAAACGCCCCACAAGGACCTCAAGACAATCAATAAAGTGTGGGAACTTGTGGATGTCGTCCCAGTTAACTTCAGTGCCATCAGTAACAGTCGAGTTCTTATAGAATAACAAATGAGTAGCATGCTTAACCTTGAAATAACCTACATGTGCCACCAATTATAAGAAATATTAGTTAGAAGTAGCATCTTTGTGAGAGAAGGGAATCACAAATCGTTGCTACTTCTAAAGTTAAATTGTGATTAGTTAGATAGAATAGGTGGATTAAGAAGTAATCGAGGCAACAAGCAAGAACCAGATACAAAAATAACATGGATGAACTACTGGAATGACATCGTGGTGGAAGATCACAGTGAAGATGAGACCAGGTTCTGCTATTTCCTTCAACATTCGTGCGCCAACTTTCAGTCCGTAACACTTGAGAAAGTTTATCCAAGTTCGGCCATAAAAAAGTAGCAATCTTCTTAGTTCATGAACCCAACTCGGAACTTATATCCACGGCTTGTCTTCAATGTGACCATTAAACTGGTGTATTCAGGTATGGCAAGGCAAACCATCTTGAGTACATGTGTTCTAGCAGAGCAAGGAATGCACTGCAGGAAAAATAATATGAGAACACAATGTATTCGCTATCCAAATCTAGAAATAATTTCCTCCTTCACGTCAGGGTTAACCATGGTACTAGTACCTTCTATCCAAATATAGCAATCCAAATTGCCAAATTAGTTGACGGCATGTTCAAAAACCCCCACCCTCCCGGCTAGAAAAGAGGATTCTAGGAACATACTGTGCGCGTTTTAAAATCATGTGTTAGGATGAGAAGGAACAAGTGTGGCGTCTCGCCGAGGGCGCAGAAACCTATAGGGTCCTCGCACTTTGGGCACTACAAATGAAACACACTAAATTTAGTAGGAAGAAAAATGCATCAATGGCGGCGGCTTCCATCCTAGGATTACCCGCGACCAAGGGACTTTGATTTATCGGGGCTGGGTGAAGAATTCGTACCTAGTTCTCCATGAGAAAACCCTATGCAATCACCAAGAGGGGATGTTTTAACGCCCTCGATGCGGCTATATCTCCTACGTGTCGAAGCACGACTTAGAGGCATAACCACATTGAAAGCAATGTCGCAAGTAAGGAAATCTTCACAACATCCCATGTAAATAGATAATAAAAGGGGAAGGTACATAGTTGGCTTACACTCACCACCTCAAACAAAGTACATAAATAGCATTACATCATCCAATCACTCATGGCCCGACTATGGTGCCAAAATAAAAGATCAACCCAACATGCAACAGGGTCCCGATCGCCCCAACTGGGCACCACTACTGATCATCAGGGAAAGACACATAGTAACGACGTGAGTCCTCGTCGAACTCTCACTTGAGCTCAAGCGCATCATCTGGAATGGAATCATCTGGCCCTGCATCTGGTTTGGAAGTAATCTGTGAGCCACAGGGACTTAGCAATCTCGCACCCTTGCGATCAAGACTATTTAAGCTTATAGGAAAGGCAAGGTAATATGTGGAGCTGCAGCAAGCGACTAGCATATATGGTGTCTAACCTGTTTGCAAAAGAGAGCGAGAAGAGAAGGCAAAGCGCGAACAAAGAACTAGAGAACAACCTGCGGCAAGCATTACTCCAACACCGTGTTCACTTCCTGGACTCCGCCGAGAAGAGACCATCACGGTAACTCACACAGTTGATTCATTTAATTAAGTTAAGGTTCAAGTTATCTACAACCAGACGTTAACAAATTCCCATCTGCCCATAACCGCGGGCACGGCTTTCGAAAGTTCAAATCCCTGCAGGGGTGTCCCAAGTTAGCCCATGACAAGCTCTCGCGGTCAACGAAGGATATACCTTCTCCCGAGACATTCCGATCAGGCTCGGCATCCCGGTTCTACAAGACACTTCGACAAGTTAAAACAAATCCAGCAACACCGCCCGAATGTGCCGACAAATCCCGATAGGAGCTGCACATATCTCATTCTCAGGGCACACTCAAATGAACACTACGTACAACTAAAACCAAACCTCGAGTTTCCCCAAGGTGGCGCTGCAAGTGGCTCTGTTTGGACCAACACTCAGAGGAGCACTGGCCCGGGGGGGGGGGGGGGTTAAAAAAGATGACCCTTGCGCTCCGGAAACCCAAGGGAAAAGAGGCTAGGTGGAAAATGGTAAAACCAAGGTTGGGCATTGCTGGAGAAGCTTTATTCAAGGTGAACTATCAAGGGGTTCCCATTATCACCCAACCGCGTAAGGAACGCAAAATCCGGGAACATAACACCGATATGACGGAAACTAGGGCGGCAAGAGTGGAACAAAACACTAGGCAAAAGGCCGAGCCTTCCACCCTTTACCAAGTATATAGATGCATTAAGATAACAAGATAATATAATGATATCCCAACAAGTAAATAATGTTCCAACAAGGAACGGTCTCCAATCTTCACCTGCAACTAGCAACGCTATAAGAGGGGCTGAGCAAAGCGGTAACATAGCCAATCAACGGTTTGCTAGGACATGGTGGGTTAGAGGTTTGACATGGCAATTTGGGAGGCATGATAAGCAAGTGGCAGGCATCATAGCATAGGCATAGCAAAAGAGCGAGCATCTAGCAAAGCAAAGATAGAAGTGATTTCGAGGGTATGATCATCTTGCCTGCAAAGTTGTCAGAGTTGACTGGATCCTCGAAAGCAAACTCAATGGGCTCCTCGTTAGCGAACTCGTCTCCCGGCTCTACCCAAACAAGACAAACAAGCAAGAGGAACACAATCAACCACGTGCAAAGCTCAAACAACATGATGCAAACATGGTATGCTACGCGGGATGCGATATGTGATGCATATGCAAGATTTGACAAGGGATGAATGAACCTGGCCTCAACATGGAAATCCAAGTGTTCCACTGTAAAGGTGAGGTGATTTCGGTTGAAATCGATATAAAGAACACCGGAATCGGATGCACGGTTTAGAAATGGCAAGCAAAACAAATATGGCACCGGTCTGCGATAAACAGCAAGTAGCCATCTAAATGCAACAAGACAAACATGCTACAGCACTCAAACATGGAAACAAAATACATGGCAGGGATCCATTCATGATTCTTAACAAAAGATGAACACTGAGCTACAGCCAATTCATCCATTAACAGGTTCAAACAGGCATGGCAAAAGAGCAATTGGTAAACAGATCTCAGACTTAGTGAAATTAACACAAGCCTGGAATTTCAGATCAGGTAGCACACTTTGGAGCAAGAAAACTATATGCTACAGGAACTTAACATGGCAAGGCAAGGCATGACATGGATCTACTCAAAGAGCTTAACAAAAGTCCCTTAGTGACCTTGAGCCAAAAGGGATCATAAAATACAATTGCAAGAATGTGAACATTGCAAAAACATAATCAGATTACAGACTTAGTGAAAAACTGGAGCATGCAAATCAGATATCAAGTAGGCATGTTTACGAGCTCGATGCACTCACTACCGAGCAAGGCATGACAATCTAAGCATACACCCATCAAGAATACACATTATATAAGCTAGGCATGGCAAGAACAACAACATAGCATGCACGGATCAACTACAACATCCTCGGCAAAATCGCTAACAAGTAGACAATCTGCCCAGATTCACGAAATAGCAAAAGTAGAGCTCGATTGACTCAAGCTAGGTTGCTCCATAATTGCAAACAAAGGCATGGATGGATAGAGCACTACAATATTAAAAAATCATCCTTACTGATCATCATCAAAAGAGGCACGGATCACTACGAAACAACATGAACATATAACATATTGATAAAAACAGTCCAAGGATTTAGTGGAATTGCTAAGTCCCTGAAATCAGCATTAACGAATGCACCACTTTGCAAGCTTGTGCTAGTCACCACACACATCAAAAAAAATACATGGATAGCATCTCTAGAAAGATGGCAAAGCATATAACAAAACACATGTAGAGCTCAGGGTCATATTGTGCACACAATAATCATGGCAAAAATGACAAATAGCTATTTGGAGCAGCAGATCTGACAATTAACTCAAATAGCACTCTTCCAACAGCATTTCGGGCATCAAGATGAGCTCAAATGAAAATGATGCAATGAAAATGATGTACTCTCTGAGGCGAACATTTTGATATGCTATATGCCCAGAACGGATCTACGAATGCAAAGTTACGGCACGATGAACATGGCAAAAATAATTAGGGTTTCGGGAGGAGAAACAACCGTCCAAGATCTAGATCTGGGTACTGTTCATGCGCGGGAACCTAGGCTCACCGGACTTGGATCTCGAGCTCGCCGAAGAGAAGCCGGCTAGAGGAGGAGGGGGACAAGGCCGGCCGGCGAGGTGGCCGAAGAGGGCGGTGGCCGCGGCGCGGTCGCCGGCATGGAGGGGCGGTGGCCGGCGGAAGGAGCGGCGCGGCGGAGCGGACGGCGGCCGGGCGCGACGGGGCGGCGAGGTCGCCGGAGTTGGCGACGCGGCGGCCGGAGGTGGCCGGCTTCGAGCAAGACGGCGGCGGGACGCTCGGGCGCGGGGCGCGGGGCGGCCTGGGCCGCGGGGGCCTGCCCCGGGCCGCGCGGGCCGGCGCGGTGGGAGACGGCGGCGGCGAGTGGCGGCTTGCCACGTGGCGGCGGCGGCGCGGGTCGGACGTGTCCGGCCCGGCGATTTTTGTCCGGCGGCGGAGAGGGAGCGGGGCTAGGGTTAGGAATCCGGAATTTTCGGGGGAGTGCACCAATTTATAGATAGAGGGAGCTAGGAGAGTCCAAATGAGGTGCGGTTTTTGGCCACGCGATCGTGATCGAACGCTCTAGATGATGGAGATGGTTTTGGTGGGTTTTGGGCCAAAATGGAGGGGTGTTGGGCTGCAACACACACACGAGGCCTTTTCGGTCCCTCGGTTAACCGTTGGAGCATCAAACGAAGTCCAAGTGGTACAAAACTTGACAAGCGGTCTACCGGTAGTAAACCAAGGCCGCTTGGCAAGTCTCGGTCCAATCCGGAAATGTTTAACCCCCACATATGAAAGAAAGGTAGAAATGACCACCGGAGGAGAACGGAGCGCCGGAATGCAAAACGGACAATGGGGAAAATGCTCAGATGCATGAGACGAACACGTATGCAAATGCAATGCACATGATGACATGATATGAGATGCATGACAACAACAACAACAACAACACACGGAGACAAAAACCCGAACCCGAGAAAATAAAATAACTTAGCGCCGGAAACGGCAAGAGTTGGAGTACATATTAGGTAAATCACATCCGGGGTGTTACAACACTCCACCACTACCAAAGGATTTCGTCCCGAGATCTAGGACTGGAAGAACGCCGGGTACTCAGAACGGAGGTGATCCTCGCGTTCCCAGGTGGCTTCACGGTCGGAATGGTGTGACCACTTGACTTTGAGGAATTTGATTGACTTATTGCGAGTCTTGCGTTCTATCTCTTCAAGAATAGCAATGGGGTGCTCACGATAAGAGAGATCTTCTTGGAGATCAATGTCTTCGAAGTTGACGGTGCGTTCAGGAGTCTTGAAGCACTTGCTGAGCTGAGAGACATGGAACACTTCATGCACATTTGCAAAGTTTGAAGGAAGCTCGAGTTGATAGGCGAGATCGCCTCTCTTGCTGATGATCTTGAAAGGTCCCACGTATCTAGGGGCAAGCTTCCCTTTGATACCGAAGCGACAAGTACCTTTCATTGGAGAGACGCGGAGGTAAACATGATCTTCGATCTCGAAAGTCAAATCACGGTGCTTACTATCATAGTAGCTCTTCTAGCGCGATTGCGCTGCTTTGAGGTTATCTGGAATGAATTTGCACATTTCCTCTGCCTCTGAGATTAAGTCATTTCCCAGAAGATGACATTCACAGGTTTCAGACTAGTTGAGAGGGGTACGGCACTTCCTACCATAGAGAATTTCGAATGGGGCCTTGCCTGAACTTGCTTGAAAACTGTTGTTGTAGGAGAATTTAGCATATGGAAGACAATCCTCCCACTTCATGCCGAAGGAGATCACACAAGCCCTGAGCATATCTTCAAGAATCTGATTGACATGCTCGACTTGACCGCTAGTTTGAGGATGGAAAGTTGTGCTGAAGCGGATGTTGGTGCCCATGGCCTTCTGAAAATAATCCCAAAACTTGGAGGTAAAGATGCTGCCACGGTCTGAAGAGATCACCTGTGGAATACCATGCAGAGAGACAATCCGAGAGGTATACAGCTCCGCCAATTGGGCTTCAGTGATAGACTCTTTGATAGGCAGAAAGTGAGCCACTTTAGTGAGTTTGTCGACGACAACGAATATAGCATCATTGCCACGCTTGGACTTTGGAAACCCAGTCACGAAGTCCATCTCAATGTGGTCAAACTTCCATTCTGGAATTGCAAGAGGTTGGAGGAGACCAGCTGGCCTTTGGTGTTCTTCCTTCACTCTTCTACAGACATCACATTCATTCACGAACTGAGCAATCTCGCGCTTCATTCGAGTCCACCAATAAGCCTGCTTGAGGTCCTGATACATCTTCGTGCTCCCAGGGTGGATGGAGAGGAGTGAATTGTGAGCTTCGTTCATGATCACTTTACGAAGGTCACCTTTGGGCACAACAATACGATCCTCGAAGAAGAGAGTATCCTTGTCATCAAGGCGGTAGCACTTGTACTTGGGTTGGCTCTTGGCAATCCCAATCTTCACCTTCTTCACCATAGCATCAAGAAGTTGAGCCTCGCGAATCTGGTCTTCCAAGGTAGGAGAGACTTGAAGGTTGGCGAGGAAACCTTGAGGAACAACTTGCAGATTGAGTTTGCGGAAAGCTTCACAAAACTCGGGTTGATAAGGCTTGAGAATCAGACTGTTGCAATAAGCCTTCCTGTTCAAAGCGTCAGCAATCACATTGGCCTTGCTTGGAGTATACTCGATACTTGGATTATACTCTTGAATCACTTCGACCCATCGAGTCTGCCTGAGGTTGAGATTAGGCTGAGTGAAGATGTACTTGAGACTCTTGTGGTCAGTGAAGATGTCCACTTTTCTTCCCAATAAGAGATGTCTCCAAGTCAAAAGAGCATGCACAACTGCCGCCAACTCGAGGTCATGAGTGGGGTAGTTCTTCTCATTGGGCTTCAACTGGCGAGAAGTATAAGCCACAACTTTCTTCTCTTGCATCTACACTGTACCAAGACCTTGAATAGAGGCATCGCAAAAGACCTCGAACGGTTTGGATTCATCAAGAGGAGTCAGAACTGGAGCAGTGACCAATTTCTCTTTCAAAGTGTTGAAAGCAATGTCACATTCCGGAGACCAAACGTACTTGACGTGCTTCTGGAGAAGATTTGAAAGAGGCTTCGCGATATTTGAAAAGTTCTCAACGAACCTTCGACAGTAGCTTGCGAGACCGAGGAAGCTACGAAGTTGCTTCATGTTCTGAGGTGGTTCCCAATTCACAATTGCAGACACCTTCTCAGGATTCACCGCAATGCCCTTGGCAGAGATGATATGCCCAAGATAAAGAACCTCATCGAGCCAAAATTCGCACTTTGAGAACTTGGCGTAGAACTGATGTTCCCTGAGCTTATCAAGCACCAAACGCAAGTGCTTGGCATGATCTTCCTTGTTCTTCGAAAAGACCAGAATGTCGTTGAGATAGAACAAAACAATGTCATTGGTGTAGGCGTTGAAGATGAAGTTCATCATGCGAGAGAAAGTCGGAGGAGCGTTGACGAGGCCAAAAGACATGACAGTGTATTCATATGAACCATAGCTTGTCCTGAAAGCCGTCTTGGGAATATCTTGCTCACGGATTCGAATCTGGTGATAACCCATACGGAGATCAAGCTTGGAGAATACTTGGGCACCTTTGAGTTGTTCGAACGGCTCGTTGATGTTGGGAAGTGGGTATTTGTTCTTGATAGTCTTCTTGTTCAATGGACGGTAATCAACACAAAGTCGGTCCGTTCCATCCTTCTTCTTCACAAAGAGTACTCCACAACCCCACGGAGAGGAACTAGGTCGAATGAGACCCATTCGCTCTTGAATATCGAGTTGCTTCTTCAGCTCCTTCAACTCTTCAGGTCCGAGCTTGTAAGGATGCTTGCAAACCGGTTCTGTGCCAGGCTCAAGATCGATGACGAATTCAACTGGCCGGTGCGGAGGCATTCCTGGAAGCTCTTCTGGAAAGACGTCTTGATATTCGCAAACGACTGGAATTTGCGAGATGGCATCCAGTTCACCCTTCTCATTGAGAGAAAACAGATGGATGGTATCATCACGAGCGGCAAACACAATTACATCCTCAGATGAATGAGTCAATTGAATCTGCCTGGCAGCACAATCAAGATGCGCCTTGTGCTTAGAAAGCCAATCCATTCCGAGAATAAGATCAATATCCGAATTACCAAGAACCACCGGAGAAGAAAGAAACTTGTAGTCGCCCAATGTGATAGAGACATCTGGGACGCAATTGTTAGAAGTCATTTGCTTGCCCGGAGACACAATCTTCAACGGGAAAGGAATCCTTTCGGTCACAAAATCATGCTTGGCAACAAATGGTGTTGAAATAAAAGAAAGCGATGCACCAGTTTCAAAAAGAACTTTTGCAGGAACATCGTTAACAGGAAGGTTACCCATGATGACATCTGGCAAGTCCTCTGCCTGAGCTGCATTCAGCAAGTTGACCTTAGCGTGCTTGGGGTTATGCTTGACCACAACTGTACTTGCCGATCTCACAGGAGGAGGAGGAGGGAGACGCCTCTGGTTGAAGCATTTGTTGGCATAGTGACCCTTCTGTTGGCACTTGTTGCGCGTGACCTTTGAAAGCGGACGGTGATACGGAGCACTCGATCTTGGAGCTTAAGACGAAGTCTTGTTCTGAAAGCCAGGGTTGGGTGGGTGGGAAGATCCACTGCCACCTTTGCTCTTCTGCTGATACGGCTGAGGGAACGGAGGAGGAGGAAGCCAATACTTTTGTTGCTTGGCCACTTGAGTAGAGGAAGAAGGAGTAGCATCTCTGACTCGCTTCTTGGAAGCATCACACTTCAGTTGAGCAGCCTCTTGCTTCAATGCCATGTTGTAGAACTCATCATACTTCAAGGGCTCAAAGAGAACAAGAGCTAGCTGGATTTCTTCTCTGAGACCACCCCTGAACTGGTATATCATGCTCTTCTCGTCAGGGACATCCTTCTTACCAAAGCGGGCGAGCTTTTGAAACAACTTGTTGTAGTCATAGACAGACAAAGAGCCTTGCTTCAGGTTGCGGAATTCCTCACGCTTGCTTTCAACCACGCTTTGAGGAATATGATGAGCTTTGAAGTCTTGACGGAATTCATCCCAAGTAATCACACGGCCTCCTCTGGACTCCTTGTACTGCTGGAACCATTCTGTAGCTTGGTCTTTGAGTTGGAAGGAAGCGAACTTGACAAAGTCCTCAGGCCTGACGTTACTGCACTTGAAATGCTTGCACAAGTCCACAAGCCAATCGTCAGCATCAGTTGCCTCAACACAATTGCTGAAGGTCTTTGGCTGGTTAGCAAGGAACTGGTTGAGTGTAGCAAAGTGATTCTGATTGTTGCCTTGGTTGCCTTGGTTCACTTGGTTGCGCTCTTGAAGAATTTGCATGATCAACTGCGTGTTTGCATTGGTAGCAGCCATCACAGCTTGCCATGCCTCCGGAAGAGGGGGAGGTGATGGCGGATCCTGATTCTGATTGTTGCTCTTAGCGGGAGCCATCCTGAAGAGGGTGACATCCGTTAACACATTGACAGATAAAATTGAAGCTGAATCAAGCGGGTTGAAATTGCAACAAATAGTCTTCACATCCGAACATAAGAACGAATGCATTCCACTTGAAATGGTCACATATCCATAAATTGAGAAGCCACTTAGAATTTAGGTAGAGAAATAAATCAACAAGGTACAGAACAAGAACGAATACTCGGTAAGAAATCCCAATATCAAACCAAATATCCGTGGAAGAAGAACTAGAGCTACAAGAATTCCCAACTATGAAACTCCCGAACCTTTCCGGTTATGCAATCAGGTGTTGGGGATACAGGGGAAGCATAATATCTCACCCAAATCTAGCAAATCCTACATCCAGCTGTATCCATCCTTCAACACATAATCGAGAAAAACTTCGGAAACCATCTACCTCAACCTTCGAAAAGCATCCGTTATACAAGTTATGGCAATACTCCCGAACTCCCGCCCCAGTACTAGGTGGCGTCGAGGTTATCTCACCAACAACTTCATAAAAGAGATTTTCGATGTCGGCGAACTAAACTCAGGTATTCCAGAACTGCAACGATAAAATTGTGACGACAACACCTCGGAGCTCAACTCCCCGGGACACTGCCACAACCCCTAAATGACAGGAGGCACCAAGAACAATGTTCTCGTCACAAATCCATCGGAACGATTCCAAGATACCCGCGTGATCCTAAATTTTTTTTAGTGAAATTTGAGAAGAGAAGAGTCAAAACTCTACGTCAGGATGTCTTACCAGAGCGATGAAGGGACTGGGAGTAAAAAGAATTCCTAAACTCTCCGATATATAATTTCTAAATGACTCAAAACATTTTTTCTAGACTCAACAACGACTGCTAAAAACGATCAAGCAGTGGGGGCTCCTAAGGTCGGGGAAGGCTCTGATACCAACTTGTAACGCCCTCGATGCGGCTATATCTCCTACGTGTCGAAGCATGACTTAGAGGCATAACCGCATTGAAAGCAATGTCGCAAGTAAGGCAATCTTCACAACATCCCATGTAAATAGATAATAAAAGGGGAAGGTACATAGTTGGCTTACACTCGCCACGTCAAACAAAGTACATAAATAGCATTACATCATCCAATCACTCATGGCCCGACTACGGTGCCAAAATAAAAGATCAACCCAACATGCGACACGGTCCCGATCGCCCCAACTAGGTACCACTACTGATCATCAGGGAAAGACACATAGTAACGGCGTGAGTCCTCGTCGAACTCCCACTTGAGCTCAAGCGCATCATCTGGAACGGAATCATCTGGCCTTGCATCTGGTTTGGAAGTAATCTGTGAGCCATAGGGACTCAGCAATCTCGCACCCTGGCGATCAAGACAATTTAAGCTTATAGGAAAGGCAAGGTAATATGTGGAGCCGCAGCGAGCGACTAGCATATATGGTGTCTAACCTGTTCGCAAAAGAGAGCGAGAAGAGAAGGCAAAGCGTGAACGAAGAACTAGAGAACAACCTGCGGCAAGCATTACTCCAACACTGTGTTCACTTCCCGGACTCCGCCGAGAAGAGACCATCACGGTAACTTACACAGTTGATTCATTTTAATTAAGTTAAGGTTCAAGTTATCTACAACCGGACATTAACAAATTCCCATCTTCCCATAACCGCAGGCACGGCTTTCAAAAGTTCAAATCCCTGCAGGGATGTTCCAACTTAGCCCATGACAAGCTCTCACGGTCAACGAAGGATATACCTTCTCCTGAGACATTCCGATCAGGCTCGGTATCCCGGTTCTACAAGACACTTCGACAAGTTAAAACAAATCCAACAACACCGCCCGAATGTGCCGACAAATCCCGATAGGAGCTGCACATATCTCTTTCTCAGGGCTCACTTAGATGAACACTACGTACAACTAAAACCAAACCTCGAGTTTCCCCGAGGTGGCGCTGCAAGTGGCTCTGTTTGGACCAACACTCAGAGGAGAACTGGCCCGGGGCGGGGGGGGGGGGGGGGGTTAAATAAGATGACCCTTGGGCTCCGGAAACCCAAGGGAAAAGAGGCTAGGTGGCAAATGGTAAAACCAAGGTTGGGCATTGCTGGAGAAGCTTTATTCAAGGTGAACTGTCAAGGGGTTCCCATTATCACCCAACCACGTAAGGAACACAAAATCCGGGAACATAACACCGATATGACGGAAACTAGGGCGTTACAGTGTTCTCTGAACAAGCAGATGAGGGATAAGGGGATTCAGGCCGAGTGAAATATTGCTGCTTGGTTCGTCCAGCTTACTGCTAAAGCTGGAAAGGTTGGTTTTTTTGTGATTTGACAGCTCATTGGGCACTACTGCGGTGCTACGACCGGGGTGAGTCTACCGTGCAGTTGTGCACTCTAATTTGGTGCATGGAACGTGGACCCCGTTGCCGGATGCCCCACATATCAGTGAAAGGAAGTAGAAAGGCAGGAGTAACTAGTTACACATAAATATATTTTTGACAGAGAGATACTCCCTCTGTAAAGAAATATAAAAATCTTTTCTATCACAACTTTATACATAAGAAAAATCAAGGGGAATATATATAACATAATATAGGGGTTCAGCTGAGAATATAATACTCAGACAGGCTTACGGTTCTGGACTTTCGGCCACAAGCCAGTAGGCCTGCATGTTTGGGGGCCCATGTGTTCTAACTCAGCACATTTCATATTGCAAGCGATCGGTACGGCGCTGGTTTTAGAAGCTATCGCAAGGGGAATACAGAAAATTGAATAAAGCACGGCAGTGGTAAGAATGAAATCGAACAACAGTTCCTAACCAGCAATCAGAGTTGCAATTCTTTCATGATATCCTACGTGATAAATAATATTGTCGTATTACTTATACACATAGGACACTTGTTTTACCATGCCATATTATTACATCAAAATCTCTTGGAGGATAGATTAGTTCGTCAATTGTGTGCTGCTACTGAAGAATTTCAAAGTTAATTTGGACCATCTCTCGTTGCCGAGAAAGTTTGATTTTGACATCATCCCCTACCACAATATTTGATTTAGATTTGAACCTTGACCATCCTTTAGCATCAATCATCATGCGACCATGCTTTGTACTTATGGTATATTGAGCAGGTTCATTCATACCAAGGCTGCGTATGGTAAGAGAAACTTTGCCACGGTCGCCCGGATTGTTGAACGACTCCCTCATTGCTCTATGAATTCTCTGTTTTCAAACAAGAAGACATACACAAACAGTTAGATCAACACCGTGAATCATGTGAAATAGCATGGAAAGAAAAAAGAATGAAGCACTTGGGCAACCAATGCTTACCAAGAAGGTGGAGATGTCGGTTTTTGTAAGGACTTTGGTATATGCAGCATGAACTGTAGCACAGTCTGCTGCTGGTGCAACTGCTGGTACCGTTGCCGCTGCACGGGCCGGAGCGGATGCAAGTGCAACTTCAAGTGTTGGTGCAAGTGCTGGAGTCGTTGCTGGTGCTCGTGCCGGTGCGACTGGTAGTGCTGCTGCTGCTGCTGCTACCGAAGATGGTCATCCTTGTGGAGCTGGTGCCAGTGTCGGAGCAGGTGCCGGTGTCGATGCCTGATCCTCCGGTAGATCAGCCTGATCCGCTGACGCGGTCGGTGCCCAATCCTTATGTAACGCCTCGAGACCGTTGCGCCAGGTGTCTTCCAGTTATTCAATGTCGTTGTCATGTCATTTGCTTGCGTGTTGCATCTTATCATGTCATCATGTGCATTGCATCATCATGTTTTAAAACTTGCATTCGTCCGGGTTCTCCGAGTTCTCTCCGTTGTCCGTTCTGAGCCCAACCACACTTGCACGCGCCCGCGGCGTGTCCAAAATAGTATTTTATAAGTGATCGGAAAGTGTTCTCGGAATGGGATGAGAGTTGACATGTGGTCTTATAATAGTGTAGATAGACCGCCTGTCAAGTTTCATCGCATTCGGAGATCGTTTGATGCCCCAACGAATAACTATAGCGGCAGTATAGCTGGTCTAACGTCGGACATTTTCGGTCTCTGGAAACCGTGCCGGACTGCATCTCTCCCCTCTTCTCTCAGACCAACCCGCTCTTCACAATCCACCAGACCCAACCTAACCTCTCTCGTCAGCCCGCGGCCCTCCTCGCGCGCGCGTCCGAAATTGTCCCGAACCCGACCCGGACTGTCGCCACCGCTGTGTCCGGATCATCCCCAAACATCTACAAAACGTCTCTATTTTCTTATTTGGACTCCTCTAACCTTTTATTCTCGGTCGTCCATTTACGATCGGAGGGTTCCGTTAGCCCCTAACCTAACCCACCAGCGTATATTATGGGCAACCCTAGGAATTAGGGATCCTGTCCCATCCTTCCATCCATCCAATCCATCCCCGCCGCCAGTCTCCTTGATTTCAGCGCCCAACCAACCAACAAGCTGATCCAATCCATCCCCTCCTCGATCCACCCGTCTGCCCGAGCACCGCCCAGGTCCGCACGGCCGAGCCGCTCGCGCGTGAGCCCGCGCGCCCCTGCTCCGCTTGACCTGGATCGGGAGGAGCCCGATCCCGAGCTTCCCCGACGCCCCACCATTCCTTCATCTTCGCCAAACCCCGCCGCCTCCAGTGAACATCGCCGGTGAACCCAGCAGGTCCCCTGCCTCGCACCCTTTTTCTCCCTTTCTTGGCTCTCTGATTCCTCTCACCTCGCTGGCTCTCTCTTTCTCTCCCGCAGGTAACAGCACGCCCCACCGCCGTTCATCTGGCGCTCTGCCTCACCGTCGTCCTGCTCCGGCCACATCCGGGCCAGGCGCCCCGGATCTGACCTCCACCGCCGCTGATCCAACCTCCCATCGCCTCCCCGACAGGACCCGCCATCCCATGTCGACGTTGACCGCTGGAACCGCCGCCGCTGTTTTCCCGTGAGAGAGGAGGACGATCCCCTCGCTCTCGTGCCTCCTCCGCTCGCACGCGCTTGGGCCTGCGTTGCCCGGTCCAGCCGGCCCTTCTGCTCCCTGGGCCTCCTCCTATCGCATGGGCCATGACCCAGATCTAAGTCGGCCTGCTGCAGCCCAGCCACTCCACCGACTGGGCTTTGCCCATGGTGAGAGCCCAGCCTAGCACCCAGCTTTTCAGCCCGTTGTTTTTTTTCCTGACGCTGCGATTTTTGCATTAATCCAGCGACTGCAATTTTTAAAAGAAAGCCCCTCATGTTCATGCATATAGTAACTCACAAACCGTGAATCGGAATTAAATAAACTATATATGTAAAATGACTAGAATTTCATGTAGTTTCACAATATCCAACTTTCATGCATGTTTAAAATGTTTAAACTACTGTTTGCATTAATTTACTTAAATGCCATGCTAAAATGCTTTATTTCATAACTAAATAACCGTAGCTCGGTTTTAAATAATCTTTATATGTAAATGGGGTAGAAAAGTGTCTAGATTAACATGGTGACATTGATTTGCATGTTCAACAACTCTAAAATTGTGTTTAGGGCAGAACAGTACCAAACCTAATATATGCATGTGAGGATTTTCCGGAATTGTCGTTCGTTGTCTCCGACCTCATTTAAACTTGACTAGATAGGTAGTTTTCATTTGCTTCACCCTCTTGCCATGTTTAACAAAATTTAATATTGTTGGGTACATAAACAAGATCGAACTAAATAAGTCACGTGGTGTTTCATCAATATGCAACGGAGTTGCATATTGAGCTCCACTTAATTTGTAGGGTTGCTTGTGCACTTTGCCATGCCGTGCTTCATTAAACCGGACATGCATCATACTTGATTCTGCATCATGCCATGATTATGTGATGGGTGCTTACCATGATTGTTTGCTTCTTTCTGGTGTTGCTTCTTCGGGTTTGTTCCGATAACGTCGCGTTTGTGAGGACCCGTTCATCTACGTCCGTTTGTCTTCTTCAGGGACTCGTTCTTCTTCCTTGCGGGATTTTAGGCAAGATGACCATACCCTCGAAATCACTTCTATCTTTGCTTGCTAGTTGCTTGCTCTTTTGCTATGCCTATGCTGCGATACCTACCACTTGCTTATCATGCCTCACATATTGTTAAACCAAGCCTCTAACCCACCTTGTCCTAGCAAACCGTTGTTTGGCTATGTTACCGCTTTGCTCAGCCCCTCTTATAGCGTTGTTAGTTGCAGGTGGAGATTGGAGTTTGTTCCATGTTGGAACATGGATATTTTGTTGGGATATCACAATATCTCTTATTTAATTAATGCATCTATATACTTGGTAAAGGGTGGAAGGCTCGGCCTTATGCCTGGTGTTTTGTTCCACTCTTGCCGCCCTAGTTTCCGTCATATCGGTGTTATGTTCCCGGATTTTGCGTTCCTTACACAGTTGGGTTATAATGGGAACCCCTTGACAGTTTGCCTTGAATAAAACTCCTCCAGCAAGGCCCAACATTGGTTTTACCATTCGCCACCTAGCCTCTTTTTCCCTTGGGTTAGGCCAGCCCAAGGGTCATCTTTATTTTAACCCCCCGGGGCCAGTGCTTGTGTAAGTGTTGGTCTAACTAAGCGATGTCCGGAGCTACCAGGGGCAACTCTGGGCTGGCCCACCCGACATCTTGCTCATCCGGTGTGCCCTGAGAACGAGATATGTGTAGCTCCTATCGGGATTTGTCGGCACATCTGGGTGGCTTTGCTGGACTTGTTTTACCATTGTCGAGGATGTCTTGTAACCGGGATGCCAAGTCTGATCGGTTTGTCTTGGGAGAAGGAATATCCTTCCTTGACCGTGAGAGCTTGTGATGGGCTAAGTTGGGACACCCCTGCAGGGTTTTGAACTTTTGAAAGCCGTGCCCGCGGTTATGGGCAGATGGGAATTTGTTAATGTCCGGTTGTAGAAAACCTAAAGATTATCTTAATTAAAATGCATCAACCGTGTGTGTAACCGTGATGGTCTCTTTCCGGTGGAGTCCGGGAAGTGAACACGGTGTTGGAGTAATGCTTGACGTAGGTTGTTCTAGGATCACTTCTTGATCATAGTTTCTCGAACATGCTTTGCCTTCTCTTCTTTCTCTCATTTGCGTATGTTAGCCACCATATATGCTAGTCGCTTGCTGCCGCTCCACCTCATACCTTTTACCCTACCCATAAGCTTAAATAGTCTTGATCGCGAGGGTGTGAGATTGCTGAGTCCCCGTAACTCACAAATACTTCCAAAACCAGCTTGCAGGTGCCGATGATATCGTACAGGTGACGCAACCAAGCTCAAGGAGGAGCTCGAGGAAGATCTTGTCCTTTGTGTTGTTTTGTTCTAGTTGATCAGTAGTGGAGCCCAGTTGGGGGCGATCGGCGATCTGTGTAGCATTTGGGGTAGTCTTCTTTTATTTTGGTTCCGTAGTCAGACCCTGATTGTATCTGGATGATGTAATGCTTTATTCATGTATATTGTGAAGTGGCGATTGTAAGCCAACTATGTATCTCTTTCCCTTATTGAACTACATGGGTTGTTGTGAAGATTACCTCACTTGCGACATTGCTTTCAATGCGGTTATGCCTCTAAGTCCTGCTTCGACACATGGGAGATATAGCCGCATCAAGGGCGTTACACCTTAGGTGGATCAGACTGAGCTAATGCCACTTTTAGTGCTAGAGGAAGTGCCGTCGGAGAAGGTGCAAGTGCTTGATCCATTGCTGAAGGTGGTATCGATGTGCGAGACAGTAGCGATCATCTCTGGTTTGCTATGATCAGCTTTCTAACTTGACTAGGCTCTGTGACCTTGATCCAGTCTTTTTCTTCATTTCTTTTAAATGCGAGAAGGACTAATTGTGGCGTGTTTGTTAAACCAAACTACAGTTCATTGTAGGGCTTCAGATTGTACTCAGACAATAGACTGATCCAATTGTGTCCAGTAATATATGTGATGGACAGTGCCTTCGTTAATGACACGACATAAGAAGTGAAACCTGCAAAAATAACCATCATAGAGCAAACCAAACGATTTATTCTGTGACGAATGTGACATGGCAAAACCTGCATCGTAAAATTGCAGCAAAGGTAAGAAAACATGACATTAAATCAATAAGATTTAGACAATAAATCAATAAGATTTACATGATGTGACATGAGTGAATTCTTACCAGGAAATCACTATGTTCAAGTTCTAAACAGAAGATTGATCATCCAATTAAGCGTGGCATGCAGGGCCCCCACTTACTCCCACAAGCAGGACAGTCCAAAGGTCGTGACAAATCGTATGGACTGGAAATCCTGGTGGGTGCGATAAACCCTATGATGCATACAGATATTGGAGTGTAACCATAATTGATAAACCGTCCTCACAAAAAAGATGATCTGGATACTTCAAAACATACAGACTGAATTGAGTGGACAGACATTAACATAGACTGTTCTCACGACTCATAACACAACAAAAGCGGTAGTACTAAACAATACAGAGTTCACACACACAAATCAAGTACTGAACAATAGTACTTAATATAGACAAGCAAAGTTGCACTAATTAAACTCGGCAGACTATTTCTTGCCACCGACCTACGGGATGAACCCTGCATAACTGACTAGGCCATGGACTTCGTGAGAGATGTCTACCAGCACCATCACCATCTCGTCAACCTTGGAGAACCTAACAGTGTGTGTCGGCGTTCTGGGAACGGGGGTCCCCAGACTTGCCTGCCTGCGGCCTGCGGCGTGGCTCAAACGGGGGCCCAGCACGGCCCGTCTTCATCAACACAGACCCAAGACCCTCGCGAGGGGCCAAGCCTCGTAGGGCGGATGACACGGAGCTTCCTCAGGCACTGCCTCATCAGGCTGGCTCGCGAGGAGGCAGAGAGATCAAGGCCGGGTACCTCCCGAGATGCCCGTGACGCAAGCCATGACGACCAAAGGCGCCAGGCGGGCGCTAGCCACACAGTGTCCTCCTTTCCTCTTTGGTGCAAAGGGAGCAACCGCAAGCGAGAGCATCAAGCAAAGGCACCCGTTTCGGTGCAACGAGACCAAGACCAGTCCAACGGCAGGGAGGAAGTCATTGTGGAGCCCCAGCCAGCGTCACCACCAGAGCCTTTGGCAGGCGAGGACCAACTTTAGTCAGGATAAGTGTACCAGATGTTCCCCTTCAAAGTGGCCAATTGTTGGCGCTGTTCCCGCTCAATATTTGGGAAGAGGCCCAGGGCCTTTGCCTATAAATAGGACTAGCCACCCACAGGGTAGAAGGGATCGGATCGCAATCGAGAATAGAGAGAGAGAGAGAGAAGGGTGACTGAACTCCTCCTAGCAGTTCGTCGCCCCAGCCAAGAACAGACCCTCGCGAGGCTGTTCTTCCTTGTATTGCTCATCATCATCAGCCCAAGAGGCAATCCACCACACCACACACTGGAGTAGGGTATTACACCACAACGGTGGCCCGAACCAGTATAAACCCTGTGTCTCTTGTGCTGTTCTTTCCATAGCTTAGATCTTAGCGAGGCGGAGGGGTGCCGGTAGGTAGAAGGCGAAATATCCGCATGCACCCCAGTGTTCGAACCTCAAGGGTTTGCCGGAACCCGAAATCCGACATTTGGCGCGCCAGGTAGGGGTGCTCCGGAATTCGTCTTCCACCACCCCATTCTCCTCCGACCATCGCATCCATGTCTGACGCGGCGGGCCGCTCTCGCCTCCCGCGTCGCCCAGACGGCTTCTGTCGGCGGGCGTCCTCGCCGTTCCCCGTCACCTGCCGTCAACGCCGCCACCGGCCCGGCGGGGGACGAGCAGCAAGCATCATCTCAGCATCCGTCCGTGCGGCAAGACGGCCGCACCGCTACTCCCTCGCTCACCCCAGCTGGTTCTTCGTCCTGCGCGCTCCGCGCACCCATGGAGGCTCGAGCTGTGCTCATCGCGGCAAACGAGCTCCTGCGCTACCGTCCCGTCGACGACGTCTACGAAGAATGGCTCGACCGCGTCGCCAAGCTCGTCCGCGCCACTGGGGGCTCTCCTGCGCCGTCCGTTCCGCTGCACCGCACCCCGCCCCGTGCGGGTGACGAAGCTCCAGGGGCGCCCTAGCTGCCTCCTCCTCAAGAAGGCGCCATGGCTCCAAGGTGCGTGGCCCCTGGGCGGAACCCGCTCCGTCAGGTGCCAGCGCGGCAAGAGCAGAGCTGCCAAGAAGTCCCTCGCCCGCAAGAAGCTGCCCGAGCGCTCCCTGCTCCAGCACGCCGCGACCATGCTCCTGCTCCCGCACATCAAGACCCCGCGCTGCTCCCAGCTGCAACGCGTGGGGACATGCAAGACCAAGCTCTCCATCACCCAAGGCCTCCCGTGGCCACAACAGGCTGCTGTGCCTTCACCACCGAGCTACGCAGCGTCGCGTGGCCCAGCAAGTTCAAGCCAGACCCGCCTCCTCATTATGACGGCACGGCCGACCCTGCGGAGTTCCTCCAGCTCTATGAGCTGGGCATCGAAGCTACCAACGGAGACGAGAAGGTCATGGCGAATTGGTTTCCCATGGCGCTCAAGGACGGGGCCCGCACCTGGCTCCTGAACCTGGCTCCAGGCACGATCTCCTCCAGGGACGAGATGCGCACCCGCTTCATCGCCAACTTCCAAGGTACTCGCGACCGGCCACCCGCCGTGAGCGACATGCGCCGCATCAAGCAACAACCTGGAGAGACCCCGCAGAAGTACATCCAGCGCTTCAACAACGCACGCCTCAAGATTCCCAAGGTGACCGAGGAGGCCATCATCTCAGCCTTCTCCGACGGCGTGCGCGATGTCAAGATGAAGGAGGAGCTGGCGATGCATGAAGACCTATGCACTTCCTTGGAGTTGTTCAACTTGGCAACCAAGTGCGCCAGGGCTGAACAAGGGCGTCTCTCCCTCCTCAATCTGCCTGCCGCAGACCCAGAAGAGAAGAAGCCCAAGGCCAAGGATGTGAAGCGCAAGGGGGCTGCCGTGCTCACGGCAGAACCAGACACCAAGCGGGGCAGAGATCAGCCCGAATCTTCCAAGGGCAGTCGGTACTGTGTGTACCACGACCTCCACACCCACAACACCAACGAATGTCAAGAGCTCCGAGCCGTGCGAGAAGGAAGGATCGGCCGTCGCCCCGACCGCGGTGACCGGGGCTACGGTCGAGGAGGAGGAAGGAACCCAGGACGCTGGGAAGACCGCTGCCCGCGCCAAGGGTGGCGTGATCGACCTCGCGAGAATCGCTGGCAAGACCCGCCTCGCGAGGGAGACTGGAGGGATCAGCCTCGCGAGGATCTCCCGCAAGGCAACGCAGGCCTCCCTCCACTGCCACCACAGCTAAGGAGAAACGAGGATCGCCATCAGGCCGAGGGGGCTGGGGGCTTCCAGGAGCCGCGTGCGATCGCCTGCATCCTGGGCGGGGCTCAAGCCCCAGCCTCTCAACGCATCTTCAAGCAGTTCGCCCACGAAGTGAATGCAGTCCTCCCCAAGCTCGAAGCCACGCGCCCTCTCAGGTGGTCGGCGTGCGCCATCATGTTCAGCTCAGCAGATCAGCTCAAGTGTGCGGCCATAGCCGAAGTCCTCCCGATGCTTTGTTCCCCAATCATCAGCAACGTGGTGGTCACCAGGACCCTCATCGATGGTGGGGCAGGGCTCAACGTCCTGTCCGTGGAAACATTCAACAATCTCCAAGTGCCCTACAACCAGCTTCAGCCAACCAAGCCTTTCTCCGGAGTCACCGACGGCTCCACGGTCCCGATTGGGCAGGTCCGCCTCCCTGTCACTTTCGGGGCACGCGACAACTACCGCACCGAACTCATCGACTTCGACGTCGCCCACATTCGCCTGCCGTACAACGCCATCCTTGGGTACCCAGCGCTGGCCAAGTTCATGGCCGTAACTAACCACGGCTACAATGTCCTCAAGATGCCAGGAAGTGGCGGAGTCATCACGGTGCCCTGTGAAGAGAAGGACGCGGTGTGTTCCCTGGAACGAGCCTTTCACGCCGCATCACTGGAAGACCCGAATCGTGGAAGCAGGAGGCTTCCCGAGACCGGCCCCAAGAAGAAGAAGACATCGTCCGGCCTGGCCACTCAGGAGGCAGGCCCCTCAGGGCCCGCGCCTGCCCAGGGGGAACCTCCTTCCATCGCATAGGAAAGCACGCCCGGCGCCCTCCTCAGGCAGGGCTCGGGGGCTCTCCCCTGGAGGGCCACCGACCTGGCTAAGGTCACGAGGGAGGCGCTTGGGCACCACATGGAGGCGTGTTTCGAAGCGCGTTTCCCTCAAGAAGGAGTAAGGCAAGGAGAGCCAGACCCTCAGGAGTTCGTTAGCAAGGCCATTCAGGAGCTACAGGAGTCAAGAGTCATGAAAGGCGGCCGCCGCCTACCAGCTGTGGCTCCCCATCCAGGCGAGGATGGTGGGCCGCGCGTCTGCATCGACATACGAGGGCTCAATCGAGTCGCCTCTCTAGAGTGCCTCTGGCCCTCGCGAGTGGGGCGCTGCGAAGGTCCACCCCACAGCTACATTCGCATGCCTTATGGCTTGCCGAACACGGCTGCCACATACCAGCGCCTCATGAGGGGTATCATGGAGGCTCAAGAGGCCAGGCGTTCTGCTGCCCTGGCGGAGATGGAGATGGTCCGCGAGGAGCCACCAGCGCCTCCGGAGCCTCCCGAGGCCCCTGGGCCTGGGGGCTTGTGAGGATCGGCTTCCGCAGCCCACCGAGTCTGCTACACCAACACTCCTTCGTCCTCAACATCATCAGGTGACATCTTTCAAGTCTCATTTCCAGCTGGGAGCGCCCCCCAGGGCTGCATTATTCCCAGGCCGCGTGGGTCCGTCCCTGCGGCATGTATCCCTTTTATTTCATTTTGTTAGCTTACCTTGTTGGGGGCGCCCCTCGGGCTGCATCATCCCCCAAGTCGCTCGGGCCAGACCCAGCGGCATGTATCCCTTTTGCATTTATTTCCGGCTATGCGTTCGACCCACCATGCTTGATTATTTGATGCCTGTCCACGACACCTCTTCTTCTCCATGCCGACCACTTGCACGTTAAAGGGGGGTACCTGAGCATCGCGACTCAGGGCTCTTACTGGCTCTCCAGCCCTCACCCTCTGGCCTTGTCCACGGCATCGCGACCTGGCATACCAGCGACGGCTGAGACCAGCTCGAGGGCCGGGACCCGAGGACGTAGAGTGTCGGAATCTAACCCAATTTGCAGGGACACATCACAAGATAAGGCCCAGTGCCAGGCGCAACCCGCTTAGAGGTAGGGCCCCGTGAGTCCCGCGCTGGCTCACGGGTGCCCAGATACACCTCGCCAGGCCCTACCGTGCCAACCACGTGTCAGGGCGGG
The DNA here is from genome assembly GCF_056163025.1 of Triticum urartu. Taxonomy (NCBI): domain Eukaryota; kingdom Viridiplantae; phylum Streptophyta; class Magnoliopsida; order Poales; family Poaceae; genus Triticum; species Triticum urartu. The sequence continues at coordinate 219,852,326 of NC_141876.1, read as the reverse complement.
GCTGTACATGCCCCGGGGCCTCCTCCCGGAGGGGAGCCCCCTCCCACGTACCAGTGGAAGCACCATGATCTGCGCTGGCTGACGACACCGCCGAGGAGCGGCTATGCTCGTACACATACGGAAGCGCTATGCTCCGCGCTGGTGATAAACAACTGAGGGCGGCCCCCGGGCCGCATCAACCTCAGGGAGCCCAGAGCTCAGTGTCTAGCCTCATCATAACGCCTCCCCTCGGGAGTGCCGCGCGAGGGGGCTTGACACGGTGGCTGCGCCTGGGTCACGCCCAGACGCACGCCACCCAGCCAAGCCCCCCCGGGCCTGGTTCGTCGCGCGTCTCTCCCTGAGCGGAGGCAAGGTACGAAGGTCGTTTGAGCGTCAAGGGGGACTCCTGAGCATCGCGACTCAGGAGCCTAACTGGTCACGTAGCCCCTCACTCCTTAGTTCCGAAAGGCTAATGGCGGTTGAGGTATGCGCGCGGCCGGGCTCTGTAGACGTAGAACGGTAGATCCACCCACATCACACCTCCCTACTTGCTGTTCGTGCGCCAAGGGGGACTCCTGAGCATCGCGACTCAGGAGCCTAACTTGTCATGTACCCCTCACTCCTTGGTCCCGTCCTGGTTTCCGGTCGGGGCTAACGGCGGCTGAGGTATGCGCGGGGCCGGGCTCTGTCGGTGTAGAACATAAGCAAGTAGGAAGGAAAAGCGTAAATTTCAAGGAATTCAAAAGTAAATATTACAGTCCACACTGTTATCTCAATACCAAACGCAAGTTTAAATGCCTCCCCGAGGCATGATACATGTGCAGGAATTAAAGGCAGGCAAAGGAACCTTGGGAGTCACTTGGGCCATGGGAGCTGAGCTCACCCCAGCCGGCTCAGCCAGGCCCCGTGCGTCGCGGTCACCTTCCTTCGCGGGCAGAGGCGCTGACACAGATGGAACCTCAGGAGCTCCCTTCGGCTTCTTTGCTGTGGGCGCCAGCCTATCCAAGAGATGCGGACGTCAAGCCTCAGAAGTAGAACAAGAAATAAAGACAAGAATCAAGCGCTTACGGGTCGTCGCCAGTGAGCTCAAGCGGCCTCCGGCCAAATTTGAAGCCCGAAAGCCGGCTGGAAGGGTCAACCTCGGGAAGCTTGGAAGCGGAAGGCACGTCTACGGTCCGCCTCGGGGCCGGGACAGATCTGCGGGAGATCAGCTCGGTCCTGTCCTTCTTCGGGATCGGGGGCTAGCTCCCGCCATCTTGCTCGTCATCATCCTCGTCGTCATCGCTCGGAGAGAGGCGGAGAACGCGGGACTTGCGTCGGGGGAGGGGAGCCCTCGAGTCTCCGTCAGTCGCCTCAGAGTCAGGCCCTTTTTCCCGCTCCCCTCCTTCCTCCTCTTCGCTGGAGTCGTCGGAGGACACGTCCACCGATTCCCCTGGAGTTTCCATGGGCACGGGCCCGTCCCCGTTGAAGATGGGCATGGACTCCACTACCTGCTCCCAGTCGTCGCGGAAGAACAAGGGCGTAGGAGCGCCCTCCAACCTCGCCACATCGCCCCCGACCAGAGATTGGAGGACCGCAGCCAGATCTTTGTCAGCCAAGGCCGCGGGGAATGAATAGGGCCTCCACATCGGAAGTGAGTACCGCTAAAGCAGAGCCAGCTGGTGCTCCAGGAATTCCCTCAGCAGAGACGCGCCGGTTAGCTTCGCCGCCGCCATGTTGGCCGGCCTCAGATCCGCCTCCATCTTCTCCAACACCAGCTTCGCGCAGGGGTCCGCGAGCTCCGCTCGACCCCAATCGCTGGAGCTCGTGGGTTGCTCCATGGGAAAGATCAGCCGAGGGCAGATGCGCCCAGCATCTGCCAAGACCCACTTGCTCCTGAAGCCCTCAATCCTTTTCCCGGGGTTCGAAATGGCAATGGCGCCACCATACACGATGAAGCTCGTGCACGCGGAAGCAGGACCGCGAGAGGTCCGGAGGTAGAAGTAGTGGCGCAGCAAGGCCACTGAGGGCTGCACCCCTACGTGAGCCTCGCAGTAATAGCCGAAGATTGCCAGGAGAAGGACGGACTTGGGGTGGAGATGCAGAGCCTGTAGCTTATAATGGCGGAGGACAGAGAAGAAAAACTCGGAGAAGGGAGGCACCAGGCCAGCAGTAATGGCGCTTACAAAGAACGGATAGAAGGTGCTCCCTTGGCCCTCAGGGGTGGCGGAGCCGGCCTTGAATACCTTCCCCCCGTCGATGCCCTACGCCGCCGCCATCCGGCGCAACCGGGCGAGGCTTGCCTCTGACACGTTCGGTGACTCCAGGGCAGACGAGTACTAATCTCCGACCGGGGACTGACGAGGCGCCATGGCTTCCTAGGTCACGCGGTCGGAGTAGATCTGGAAATTTTGGAGGAAGGAAGGAGAGGCGCAAGAAAGGGGATCTGAGCAGCAACCGGAGAAAGCAAAAAACAAAGCCTAGGCAGATGCCGCTCCTTTATCAACTCGCGCGGTTGCTGAGGCGCTCACGTCCAATAAACCGCCACACGGCGCCCAAGGCCGCAGGCTGTTAGGGCCCGCGGCGCTTCTCTCTTGCCCTTTCGCCTCCCTGCATGGCCAAGTCAGGGCACGCCTTGGGCCCGGGGGCTACTATCGGCGTTCTAGGAACGGGGGTCCCCAGACTTGCCTGCCTCCGTCCTGCGGTGTGGCTCAAAGGGGGGCCCAGCACGGCCCGTCTTCATCAACACAGACCCGAGACCCTCGCGAGGGGCCAAGCCTCGCGGGGCGGACGACACGGAGCTTCCTCAGGCACGGCCTCATCAGGCTGGCTCGCGAGGAGGCGGAGAGATCAAGGCGGGGTACCTCATGAGGTGCCCGTGACGCAAGCCATGACGACCAAAGGCGCCAGGCGAGCGCCAGGCACGCAGTGTCCTCCTTTCCTCTTTGGTGCAAAGGGAGCAAGCGCAGGCGAGAGCATCAAGCAAAGGCACCCGTTTCGGTGCAACGAGACCAAGACCAGTCCAACGGTAGGGAGGAAGTCATTGTGGAGCCCCAGCCAGCGTCACCACTAGAGCCTTTGGCAGGCGAGGACCAACTTTAGTCAGGATAAGTGTACCAGATGTTCCCCTTCAAAGTGGCCAATTGTTGGCGCCGTTCCCGCTCAATATTTGGGAAGAGGCCCAGGGCCTTTGCCTATAAATAGGACTAGCCACCCACAGGGTAGAAGGGATCGGATCGCAATCGAGAATAGAGAGAGAGAAGGGTGACTGAACTCCTCCTAGCAGTTCATCTCCCCAGCCAAGAACAGACCCTCGCGAGGCTTTTCTTCCTTGTATTGCTCATCATCATCAGCCCAAGAGGCAATCCACCACACCACACACTGGAGTAGGGTATTGCACCACAACGGTGGCCCAAACCAGTATAAACCCTGTGTCTCTTGTGTTGTTCTTTCCATAGCTTAGATCTTAGCGAGGCGGAGGGGTGCCGGTAGGTAGAAGGAGAAATCTCCGCGCGCACCCCAGTGTTCGAACCTCAAGGGTCTGCCGGAACCCGAAATCCGACAGTGTGGTCTTTCCACTCATAATCATGACGATGAAGACAGTCTGCATCGGATTTGTCAGGAAGCTTTACAAGAACCACACCCTTCGTAATCGAAGGAATAGCCAGGAAATTGTTGTGGTGAAGTACACCCTCGAGAACACGCTTGACAACAATGCTACAGCAAAACACTAGTTCAGGACACGTGGCGACAAGGACGCATCAGCTGGATAGTTTAGCAGTAAAACTCATCCTCAGGTCTTCCAGTTCACACGGCATGACTTTGAGAATTTCATCTCTACCACAGACCTGGTTCTAATTCAAACAGAAACCAAATATTTTATTACTACCTCCGTTCAGAAATATAAGATGATTTTCGATATTTTACTCGATATAAAACTACATATACGCACAGAAGTGAGTGAACAAAGACAGTAGAACATGTCTTCAAAGGCATGAGAGGAGAGGGATTACTTGCAATACCCGTAACACAAGTTATTGAGGCTAATATACTCTCTTCAAAGGTAGCATTGATGTTCATAAAGTAGTTGAAAGTAATCTATAGGAAATCAGTGTCAACCTCTCGCATCTTTTGGTCAAAAGAGGAATTTAGAACCATCATTTGGCAGACACAAATCACATGCAAGATCACCTAGAAAGTTGTACTACTAGTACTAGTACTGCGTGTTAGATGAAAAAACATGATCAAGATTAAGAAAAAGATCGGCAAGAAGAGATATTACCTGGACTTTCTTAATGAGGAATCCCGGAGAGGGGGCCTTGGATAGGGCGATGGCCTTGAGCTTGTCTACGGTAGTCTCGGTGGGGTGCTTGCGCTTCTTCGTACCCTGAGCCTCGACGGTTTTGGCTAGAGCTATAGACATCACTTCGTTCGGTGCTCCATGGTCCATCAAGAAACTATCATATAGAAATAAAAGAAAAGAAACCATAATCACAAACCCAAAAGAAGAACAGATAGGGAGTTATAGGATCAGTCTCGGGGTTGCAAGACCAGGCCTTGGCCAGAATCAACACCATTGACGCGCTCGCCTTTCCTTCTTTGGGAGAGAAGAACAATGGCAGAAGAAGGTCGGGGTTTTCTCGAAGAAATGAGGAACAAGATGAGGGAGAAGTGAGTTGGGGTTTTCTTCAAGAGAGGAAGCTGAGGGAGAAGAGTGAAATGATGGTTGCTTCATTTGTCCAACTTACTACTGGACAGGTAGGGGTTTTGTGATTTGATGGCTCATTGGGCATTACTGTGGCACTTCGATCGGGGTAGTCTACCATGCAGTTGGGCACTCTAGTACAGAGTAATTTAGTGCATGGCTAGTGGACCCTGATGCTGGCTATCTCACATGTCAGCAAAAGTGAGTAGCAAGGTTCTCGACGACCATCGAGGAGGATCTGCACGGTAGAGCGTGTCCACTGTTTCTAAAGAAAAAAATGAATACAACAAGTTTTTCCACTCTTACGATGGAGTGCGAAACACGACAACCACTTGAACTTACATAGTGCTCCTACTACTAGGCATGTGCAGTGTTTCATACGTCAGTACTACATAATCTTGTTGCTAGTGTAGTAAGATATGACGATAACAAATGATGTTGTGCGCATGTCAACTATATGAACAGTAATGTAACATAGTACCCCTTTTTTACTCTCCGGTCGAGAATGAACGGTCGAGAATGCACAGTAATGTAACTATATGAACAAATGATGTTGTGCGCATGTTAATAGAACTAGGTCTACATCGCGCGGAAAGTACGGTGCTACAGTACTCCATAGAACATGAACCATATGAAGCACGAATCGGTGTTAGGCAGGGTGTATGAAGGGTGCACGGGATGGGAGCCAAAGTTCCCTTATCGACCCACTTTTGGGTGTTTGGCAGAGTGCATGAAGGGTGCATGAGTCCACACTAGTAGGTTAACACAAATACACTAGGAGCATGCATGAAGAGGGGTGCTGAGATGAGCATGCATGAAGAGGGAACAACTATATTGAGATGAGAATGCAACCAAACACACCCACACGCTTTGTGCTACAGTGACTGATCTGCACCATCTGAGTTTGATCCAATGGTCATGTTGCACCGAGACATGGACATGCCCATGCAGAGGACACCTAAACACCACCGAAGTCCCTCTACTTCTCGAGGCGCACGACGTTGGTGATGTAGGGTGCCAGCACCCGTAGAGCCCGCTCCCGGTCGACAGGAGCCAGCTTGTCAAAGACGGCATCCAATGGCACGAATGGATTCCGGTGAGCGAGCCCTGAGAGGATTCGCCTGGCAACGGTGACTGCAGCCCGCAACCCCTCCTTGTCCCACTCCGCACCCACCATCGCGCGGAGATGGCTCAGCTCCCCGGAGATATATGTGAAGAAGGAGACCAGGTCAGGAAGCTGCAACTCATTGAAATCGACAGGGTGGTTGAACGGGTTTAGCCCGACGCCGGACATGGTCGCACTGGCACGACGGTAGGCATCACGCAGCCGCAACACGTGCGTGGCAACATGGCCACCAAGTGGTTGAGGCGATCCTGGACCTCGTCACGATCGGCCCCCTCACGCTCCAGCCGGCTCACCTAACCGCCTATCGTATCTGCTGCTTTCTGCAGCAACGCCGCCGACGCCTCAATCATCTTTGTGGTGGACGCCTGCCGCTTTTGAAGCTCCATGAACTCCCGCGCATAAAGGAGGAGCTCCATGTCCATGGCCCTGAGCTCCGCATCCTTGGCCTGGAGATTGTGTGTCAGGCGCCTCATCTCAGACTCCATGATCTGGTGCGCTATAATGGAAGCAGGTAGAAGTAATGGGGAGAGGAAGCAAAGGGGGCGAAACGGATAAAAGGCAATGCAATCTGCAGAAAGGCATAGGGAGCTAGCCAGCCGAGGAGCATGGTGAATCTTTTGGTTTTCACCTTGGGGAAACACCAGCCGATGACTTTTCACATCAGGGAGCAATGGGTTATACAGGCGGAGTCATCGTGACTAATTACTATCGTGCCTGCTCATATTAATCAAAAAATAAGAATCATGTCGCGCCCAAAGACCAGAGCAACGTCGCGGTGGATATTTAAATTTACCCGCCAGCAAGGAGATAAAAGAAAGAGGTGAAAAATATGTGGCGGCGGCCTAGCTAATTGGTCGCACTAGCCCAACTAGTTAGCCATCGTGCTTCACTGATGTACTCGGCGGGAAAGGTGGTCTTTCGTTATTTGACGACTCATTTACTTGCTTCGGTGCTACGGCCGAGGAGGACCCAGAAAACGCGTGGTAGGGCGTCCCACGTCTCGGCAAGGAAGAAAATATGCATGCACCACCAGGGAGGACCCCGAAACCGTGTGGTTTGGTGTGACACGTCTTGGCATGGAGGACAAATGTGCATGTAAAAATATACTATATTAGACGTACTCCCTATGGTTCGACCTCGGGACCCAGCCAGTCGGTCGAAAACACCCCACTAACCAGACAGCTTCATCATGCTAACGTGGCATGGAGGATAGGCGTGGTTAGCTCCGTCTGGACCAGCCACAATGTCTCTTGTTCCAGGCGATTCTTCTATTTTCCAAGCTTTTTAGTTATAGTAAGACCACGGCAAGCTAGCACCACTCTTCGTGTGTGCCCGTGCATCTAAGGTTAGACGATGGAGAGGAGAGAGAGATCATAGACATGGGACCCACCAGTAAGTGAGTCAATGATCATGCACGTGTTGAGGAGCCACTCCCTCTACTCTACTCAACGTAATACTGTATAAAATCAAGTTATGGGACAAAGACAACAACCGTTGTTGTTTCAGGCTATCGACTTACACTTTGTAGTTCAGGTTGCCAGTTCGAATCTCGTCTTTCAGATTTGTTAGTTTTAGGTCCAAATTTGATCAATGTCAAGTGGGACCCCCGTGTGTTGTTTCGATATTTCAGTGTAGGATGGTTTTTTTGAACAAACACTTTGTGTGGTTAGACAAGTAACGGCACAAGTTACACGTATTTTGCTAGTTTATGAACAAAAATGATAGCAGCATAGAATATCACATCCACCACGCAGCTTAGATGCGATGGTGGTACAAGTTTTTACATCGTTGGAACTGTGATCCAATGGCTTGGGGGTAGTCTTTGTAATTATGCGCAATTTCCAAACTCTCCAAGGTTTTTTTGCAAATAAAACATTAAGGCCTTGTGTGTGCCGCTGCATCTTGGATCCAACAGCTCCGAGTTGCTCATATTAGGTGCTCCACATATTTTAATTAGCCGCTACAGTGATACGAGCATCTAGGTCGTATGATCTCTGATCAGATGCCACATGCTTAGTACTTGTACTTTTTGCGCAATTCCCAAACTCTCTCAGGCATATATTGCAAAAACATTCAAACCTCCTACTATGAGCCATTAGATCTCCGGGAGCTCATATCACCATAGAATATACTATGCGGGAGCACCTCATATTCTCCCATGCGAGAAAACATCAGGTCTCTCATAGCTTGGATGCTACGGTGATACGAGCTTCGAGGATGTTCGATCTGAGATCCAATGGCATCTGAGTAGTCTTTGTGCTTGTAAGCAGTGGTTGAACTCTTTGGGGGATTTTTGCAAAAGAACATTCAAACCACTGAGGAGTTGTTGGATCACAGATCCAACAGCTCCGAAGAGCTTGTATCACCAAATCATCTAAGGTGTGGTAGCACATGATATTCCTACATACAGGAGAATATGAGGTCCCCTTCATCTTGGATGCTACGGTGATATGAGCTTCGAGTTGGATATGGGATCCAGGGGCATCTGAGTAGTTTTTGTACAAATTGTGTGCAATTCTCAAACTCATTTAGGTTTCCTGTAAAAATATTAAGACATCCTGTGAGCTGATATATCTCAGATCTACAAGCTCCAAGCAACTCATATCAGCATATAGGATCTAAGGTGTGGGGGCACATGATATTCTCCCGGGGAGGGAGGTAAACAACCAATCGGTTTCTGGGAGGGTGGGGACAAATATAATGATCAAATAATATAATCTAAACAATCGTAAATAGAGCTTCACAATTTTATCTAAGGTCGAGGGGTTAACCCCCGACAATCTACATAGCTCCGCCTAAACACAACGTTTGCATGTATGTAATACCAGAATTAATATTCATGTTCCAGTTTCCTGTTCATTTTAAGTATTGAATTGAGAACCATGCATGTCTTACATTTTACTCCCTTCTTTCCTAAATATTAGTCTTTTTAGAGATTTCAAATGGACTGCCACATGCGGATGTATATAGACATATTTTAAAGTGTAGATTCACTCATTTTTCTCCGTATGTAGTCACTTGTTGAAATTCTCTAAAAGAGAAATATTTAGGAATAGAGGGAGTATTTTTGAATTCGTGTCATACATGCATGGTTTGGAAAAATAGATGCACTATACTTACTGGATTGTTGTTGTATTCATGTGTGTGTGGTCATATGCTTGATACATACAATGTTTTCTCACAACCATACCATTCATATTTTAAATTTAAATTTGCAATGAAAAACTTACTAGGGATACCATGAATTGTGAAATCCACGTTGAGATCACTATATCACAAACTCACTCAAATTCAAAAAATCATCATAAATCAATTACCACGTTGAGATTACTATTTGCAAGGAAAATACAGGCATTGTAATACATATAGATTCATTCGGCAATTTAAAAGATTACTTTTGTATTCTCGAATGGTAGCACACAACGGCATACCAGCCAGACCCGGGCTCATGTTGATCCTCAAGAAAAAAATCGAGCTCATGTCCTTCTGGTGGCGTGCGTGGTACGCACATTAGCCAACCCCAACCAGTCGAGCCTCTGCGTTTCGAGTCGAAATATCTGGCGGCCAGAATTCCAGCCCTAGGAAATTCTCCTCATGTCCCTGGTCCATAATGACTACCAATGAACAATGGAGGGATGCTTTAGTAACTAGACAACATTATCTACCATGCCGAACACGGTTCAATTCCCTTGGTCACCACTACCCAAGGTCACCCATCAACTCCATTGCCTAGTACTAATAGCAGTAGTACACCAGGATGAGCACAGAATTGAGCCCCGTTTGTTCGTGCCTAGTACTTGAATTAATATATCAGGCAATGCACTGGTACAGAGGGATTATCCTTTTACTCTGCATATATAACTTGTCTGAAGTCTAACTCAGCAAAATGTTTGATTTAATGCGTGATGCAGGTTATGATATTGTTTCGAATCCTGGATTTTAAATTTCATAAAATCCAAAAGTGATCGGAAATTCATGAAACTGACCATGGTCTCGTGATATGGCACAGATATTCCAACGTAATTTTTTTCTTTAATTTGAGACAAGCTGCTTATGGAAAGTTGGAGAAATGAAGAGCCAAGGTATTTTGGAAGAAAGACCTATCATGTTAAGCCGAACGCTTTCACTATTCAAACTGTGGGTGTTTACGTGCCGCCACGAGTCCTGCTTCTCATCGGTAGGTGTCGTCCAAGCAAGCATGTGAGTCGATGGGAGGCATGCGAGCAGACGGCTGAGCCGGCTGACCGGGAGGCGTGCGAGCAGGCCGCTGCGCAGGCTCACCGGGAGGCGAGCCCCTTGACCAGTGTAACGCCCTGAGACCGTTGCGCTAGGTGTCTCCCATTTATTCTCTGTCATTGCCATGTCATTTTTTTGCATGTCATGCATTTCATATCATGTCATCATGTCCATCGCATTTGCATACATGTTCGTCTCATGCATCCGAGCATTTTTCCTCGTTGTCCATTTTGCAATCCGGCACTCCTATGTCCTCAGGCGCCCCTTTTTTCCTCTTTTCGTGTGCGGGTGTTAAACGTTCTCGGATTGGACTGGGATTTGCCAAGCGGCCTTGGTATACTACCGGTAGACCGCCTGTCAAGTTTCGTGCCATTTGGAGTTCGTTTGATACACCAACGGTTAACCGGGGAACCGTAAAGGCCTCGTGTGTGTTGCAGCCCAACACCCCTCTGAAGTGGCCCAAAACCCCTCCAAACGCCCTCCATCCTCTCGGTCGTTCGATCACGATCGCGTGGCCGAAAACCGCACCTAATTTGGACTCTCCTAACTCCTCCTACCTATAAATATGTGCTCCTCCCGGATTTTTCGCGCAGTCTAACCCTAGCCATCTCTCTCCTCGCACCGCCGGACACGTCCATCCCGCGTCGGACGCGTCCACCGCCGCCGCCACGTCGCTCTGACCAATCATGCGCCGCCACCTCAGCAGAGCCGCCGCTCCCGGCCAGTGGCGTCGCGCCATGTGTCCCGCTCCACCTCGCCGGCTTCCCCGCAGCCGCACGGGCCCGTGAGCCCACGGCCGGCCTACGCAGGCCTGGATCCCCGCCACCGCGCCTGTTCCTGGGTCCCGCTCGAGGGGAGGAGCCCCTCGACCCTGCAGCCTTCAGCCATCCTCGCCGGGGCCCGCTGTGCAGCAGCCGGTGACCTCTCAGGCAAGATCTCCGCCACCTGGCCTTCTTCCTTCCCCCCTCTCTCTCATGCCCTCTCTCTCCCTCGCAGGGCAACCACCACCGTGGGTTCCTGCAGCCTCGAACCCCATCCCTCGCCGCCGATCTGCCGGATCCCGCCGGCGCCCTTGCCCTGTCGCCGGAGTTCAGGCCCCCGCCGTCCTGCGTCCTCGCCGGCGCCGCCATCGCCTCGCCTCTTGCTCCCGATCGGATCGGGAGGACGACGACGAGCGCTTCCCGCTTCCTCTCGCATGGGCCCGTGGCCAGCGCGCCGACCCACTTCAGTTTGACCTGCCTCTCCTTCAACCTGGGCCGAGCCCATGGTGAGCGGCCCGCCTAACCCTCGCCCAATTTAACATTCCACGCCTGTTCTGTTTTTTCCGGAAACGACTAAGTCCTGAGATTTCATATTCATGGGTGCCTTTTCTTCATGCCATAACTCCGCATCCATAGCTCCGTTTTGGGCGTGCCATGTATCAAAATGTTCATCATGATGTGCTCTTCATTTCATTCCATTGAGCAATGCTTGTTTGAGTCCATCTTGATGCCCTAATGGCTGTTGCAAGAGTGCTATAAAATGTTAGTTTCTGTTTCTTAACAGATTATGAGCATTTGTCATTTTTTCCATGATTATTGTGTGCTGCATATGGTAATGAGCTCTACATGTGTTTTGTTATATGCCATGCCATCTTTACAGGGGTGTATGCCATGTATTTTTGTGATCAATGTGTTGACTAGCACAAGCATGCAAAGTAGCTCTCGTGATGTTGCTGATTTCAGGGACTTAGAATTCTTCTAAGTCTTTTCCCTGATGTTATTTTTATGCCATGTATTCATGTTGCTACAGAGTGATCCATGCCTCTTTTGAGCATATTTAGTAAGGATGATTTTGAGATATTGTTATGTTATATCCACCCATGTGTTTTTTTGCAATTATGGAGTACCCTAGCATGACTCAATCTTGCTCTACTTTTGCTATAAAATATTCCTGGCAGATTGTTTACATGTTCATCAATTTTGCCAAGGTTGTTGTAGTTGATCCATGCATGCTATGAGATTGTTCTTGCCATGTTTAGCTTCTTGAACATGTCTTCTTGCTGTTAGTATGCTTAGTTTGTCATGCAATGCCTTGTGTTGAGTGCATCGAGCTCGCAAATGTGCCTTTGTAATTCTGTTTATTGCCATGTCCAGTTTTTTTGCCAAGTCTGAATCTGTTAACGAAACTTGCTATGTTTACATGGGTGCCATCATATCTTATGATCCTTTTTGGCTTATGGTCAGTAAGGGACTTTTGTTATATGCTTTGGGTAGATTCATGTCATGCCTTGTATTGCTATAATCGGGTCATGTAGCATGTTGTTATATTGCTCTAAACATTGCTTCCTAATGTTAATTCCTGACATGTTAGTATTTTCACAAAGTCTGTGATGCTGATATCTTTTGCACTTTTGCCATGCTTGTTTGAACCTGTCATTGTGTGATTTAGCCATAGCTTAGTGTTCATCCTTTGCTAAGCATCTTGAGTAGATCACTGCCATGTGCTTTGTTGCTATGTTGGAGTGCAGTAGCTTAGCTTCTTGTTGCATTCTAGATGGCATCGTGCTGTTAATCGCAGAATCGTGCCATTCTTGTTTTGCTTGCCATTTGCAAATCGTGCATTCGATTCCGGTGATCTTTATATCGATTTTGACCGAAATCAACTCATCTTTCCAGCGGCACTCTTGGTTTGCCAAGTTGAGGCATGGTTCAATCTTTGCCTTCTGGAGCTCGCATATGCATTGCATATCACATCCCGCATTTCATGCCATGTTTTGCATCATGTTGCTTGTGCATTGCACCGTGGTTGATTGTTGGTCCTTTGGTTGTGTTCTTTCTTTGGGTAGAGCCGGGAGACGAGTACGTGATCGAAGAACCCGTTGAGTACGCTTGCGAGGATCAAGCTTTCGTCTTCTCGGAGAACTTTGCAGGCAAGATGATCATACCCTCGAAATCACTTCTATCTTTGCTTGCTAGTTGCTCGCTCTTTTGCTATGCTGCGATACCTGCCACTTGCTATATCATGCCTCCCATATTGCCATGTCAAGCCTCTAACCCACCTTCTCCTAGCAAACTGTTGTTTGGCTATGTCACCGCTTTGCTCAGCCCCTCTTATAGCGTTGTTAGTTGCAGGTGAAGATGGAGTTTGTTCCTTTCTGGAACATGTATATTTTGTTGGGATATCACAATATCTCCTATTTAATTAATGCATATATATACTTGGTAAAGGGTGGAAGGCTCGGCCTTATGCCTGTTGTTTTATTCCACTCTTGCCGCCCTAGTTTCCGTCATATCGGTGTTATGTTCCTTGATTTTGCGTTCCTTACGCGGTTCGGTTATAATGGGAACCCCTTGACAGTTCGCCTTGAATAAAACTCCTCCAGCAAGGCCCAACCTTGGTTTTACCATTTGCCACCTAGCCTTTTTTTCTATTAGGTTCTGCAGACTCAAGGGTCATCTTTATTTTAACCCCCCGGGCCAGTGCTTCTCTAAGTGTTGGTCCAACCTAAACGATGTCCGGCGCCCCCTGGGCAACCAGGGTCTATGCCAACCCGACGTCTGGCTCATCCAGTGTGTCCTGAGAACGAGATATGTGCAGCTCCTATCGGGATTTGTCGGCACATCCGGGCGGCTTTGCTGGTCTTGTTTTACCATTGTCGAAATGTCTTGTAACCGTGATTCCGAGTCTGATCGGGTCTTCCTGGGAGAAGGAATATCCTTTGTTGACCGTGAGAGCTTGTGATGGGCTAAGTTGGGACAGCCCTGCAGGGTTTTGAACTTTTGAAAGCCGTGCCCGCGGTTATGGGCAGATGGGAATTTGTTAATGTGCGGTTGTAGAGAACTTGAAACTTAACTTAATTAAAATGCATCAACCGCGTGTGTAGCCGTGATGGTCTCTTCTCGGCGGAGTCCGGGAAGTGAACATGGTTCTTGTGTTATGCCTGAATGTAAGTAGTTTCAGGATCACTTCTTGATCACTTCTAGTTCACGACTGTGCTTCGCTTCTCTTCTCGCCCTCATTTGTGTAAGTTAGCCACCATATATGCTTAGTGCTTGCTGCATGTCCACCTCACTACCTTTTCCCTACCCATAAGCTTAAATAGTCTTGATCGCGAGGGTGTGAGATTGCTGAGTCCCCGTGACTCACAGATTACTTCAAACAGTTGCAGGTACCGATGATAATTGTGCAGGTGACGCAACCGAGCTCAAGGAGGAGCTCGATGAAGCTCGTGTTCATTGTGTTGTTTCGTTTCTTTTTTATTAGTAGAGGAGCCTAGTTGGGGCGATCGGGGATCTAGCATTAGGGGTCGTCTTCTTTTATTTTGGTTCCATAGTCGGACCTTGAATTGTATTCTAGATGATGTAATGCTTTATTCATGTATTGTGTGAAGTGGCGATTGTAAGCCAACTCTTTATCCCTTTCTTATTCAGTACATGGGATGTGTAAAGATTACCCCTCTTGCGACATGCCTACTATGCGGTTATGCCTCTAAGTCGTGCTCCGACACGTGGGAGATATAGCCGCATTGTGGGTGTTACAACCAGGCTCTGCCGCCTACCTTCGTCCTAACTGCCCTCACTCTTAATGGCGCCGGCGGCGCAGTTTAAAATCACCCCCGCACTACCCGGTATCGCTACAATCTTCTGTCTTCCTCTCTGATTCTCCCGTCGTCTACCTCCAACCAGCCTGACCTAATGATACGCCATGATGCGTCATGATGGTTTGCCCTTAGTCTTCCAGTTTCCTGAGGAAGACACCCAGCCAAAGTCTCAAGAACATAAGGCACTTTCGAATGAGCTTGAACCAGCCTTGCAGGAAGACGCCACACTTGTCCCCACTCCCATTCCGGCTCCTGTCGCCCCGACTGCGCCAGCGTCCATCCCCGTGGCATTGATGGGCTAGGAGCCGCACATTGTAGCCGAGCTTGATGCCACGGGGTTCCACGAGGTCCCCGCCGACTTTCACGCGCTCGTGCACCAGCCAGCGCATGCGCCTGCGCGTGCACTGATGCGCGCGCCCGTGCCAGTGCCCGTGCACACGAATGTCTCCGTCGCGCCGTTGCCAGCGCCTGTCCCCTGCTACTTCTTGAGCTTGCGTTGGTTTTTCTCTTGAAGAGGAAAGGGTGATGTAGCAAAGTAGAGTAAGTATTTCCCTCAGTTTTGAGAACCAATGTATCAATCTAGTAGGAGACAACACACAAGTCACCCGATACCTGCACAAACAAACAACAACTTGCACCCAACGCGATAGAGGGGTTGTCAATCCCTTCACGGTTACTTGCAAAAGTGAGATCTGATAGAGTTAGATAAACGGTAAAGTAAATATTTTTGGTATTTTTGGTTTATCGATCGGAAAGTAAAAGATTGCAAAATAGTAGATCGGAAACTAATATGATGGAAACTAGAAGATTATATGATGGAAAATAGACCCGGGGGCCATAGGTTTCACTAGAGGCTTCTCTCAACATAGAAAATATTATGGAGGGTGAACGAATTGCTGCTGAGAAATTGATAAAAAAGTGCAAAGTTTTGACAATATCTAAGGCAATGATCATGAATATAGGCATCACGTCCATGTCAAGTAGACCGAAACGATTTTGCATCTACTACTATTACTCCACACATCGACCAACTCCTCCCTGCATCTAGAATATTAAGTTCATGTAGAGGAATAAACTCAAGCAATATGATGTAAAACCCATCTTTTTATCATCAATGGAAACAATACAATAAGTGCCTTGCTGCCCCTACTGTCACTGGGAAATGACAAGACAAGATTGAACCCAAAGCTAGTCACTTCTCCCATTCCAAGAAAAACCACTCTAGTTGGCCAAACCAAATTGATAGTTCGAAGAGACTTGCAAAGATATCTAATCATTCATATAATAATTTAGAGGAGATTCAAATAATATTCATAGATAAGCTGATCATAAATCCACAATACATCGGATCTCGGCAAACAAACCGTAAAAAGTATTACATCGAATAGATCTCCAAGAACATCGAGGAGAACATGGTATTGAGAATCAAAGAGAGAGAGAGAAGAAGCCATCTAGCTACTAACTATGCACCCGTAGGTCTGTGGTAAACTACTCACGCTTCATTGGAAGGCGAATTGTGTTGATGTTGAAGCCCTCCGTGATCGAATCACCCTCCGGCAGGACACCAGAAAAGGCCCCTAGATGGGATCTCACAGGTACAGAAGGTTGCGACGCTGAAAAATTGTTTTTGTGGCTCCCCTGGTTGTTTTTGGGATATATGGGAATATATAGGTGGAAGAAATAGGTGGTGGAGTGACGAGGGGCCCACAATGGTGGGGTGCGCGCCCTACCCCCTTAGGCGCGCCTGCTACCTCTTGAGCACTTGCGTTGGTTTTCCCTTGAAGAGGAAAGGGTGATGCAACATAGTAGCGTAAGTATTTCCCTCGGTATTTGAGAACCAAGATATCAATCTAGTAGGAGGCCACGCACGAGTCCCTCGTACCTACACAAACAAAAAAAAATCCTTGCAACCAATGCGATAAGGGGTTGTCAATCCCTACACGGTCACTTACAAGAGTGAGATCTAATAGATATGATAAGATAATCTTTTGGTATTTTTATGATAAAGATGCAAAGTAAAATAAAAGGCAAAGGAAATAACTAAGTATTGGAAGATTAATATGATGGAAGATAGTCCCAGGGGCCATAGGTTTCACTAGTGGCTTCTCTCGAGAGCATAAGAATTCACGACGGGTAAACAAATTACTTTTGAGAAATTGACAGAATTGAGCATAGTTATGAGAATATCAAAGTATGATCATGTATATAGGCATCACGTCCGAGACAAGTAGACCGACTCCTGCCTGCATCTACTACTATTACTCCACACATCGACCGCTATCCAACATGCATCTAGAATATTAAGTTCAAGAGAACAGAGTAACGCTTTAAGCAAGATGACATGATGTAGAGGGATAAACTCATGCAATATGAAATAAACCCCATCTTGTTATCCTCGATGGCAACAATACAATACGTGCCTTGCTGCCCCTACTGTAACTGAGAAAGGACACCGCAAGATTGAACGCAAAGCTAAGGACTTCTCCCATTGCAAGAAAGATCAATCTAGTAGGCCAAACCAAACTGATAATTCGAAGAGACTTGCAAAGATAACCAATCATACATAAAAGAATTCAGAGAAGATTCAAATATTGTTCATAGATAAACTTCATCATAAACCCACAATTCATCGGTCTCAACAAACACACCGCAAAAGAAGATTACAGCTGTCGGGACCCTGATTCTACGTCACACCGATCTAGCATGTCACACCTCATATCACTTTGCGGCCTCACGCACGGTATCCCACAGGTGTCGCCATACCATGGCCCGGGACCGTTTGCGCCTTTTGGCTCACGTATATGATAGTGTCGCTAGCATCCATATGACAGAGAACCCGGGCCGACATGGCTAGTCGTGAACCCAAAGCGGCACAGACCTATGGAGACGGGCATACATGAATCACATTGAGCATGTCGGTCAGCAGCGTATGAATCCGGGCTGTAGCACTGGGCTAATAGGACTCCGAAAGTCACTGCGTGACATTTCCCCGAAGGGACAGACATAGGAACGAAGTGGAACACATGCCGGCCAGTCAAGTGTTCTGAGCAGTAGTGTTGGGCTAGCAGGACTCCGGTGAACCGGGCTGTAGCAGACTACTATGGCTCAAGGAAGCACTAGACTACATTTCCCCATAAGAGAGGTTGCCAAGGATAAACAACTAGATTGTCGGATCCCACACATAGCAATACACGTCACACGTACACATAACATGCAAGTATGTGCTGTACAACATGGCATCACAACATAACGCAACTCATATAGATAAAGTCCCAGAAGAGCCACATAGCATTAAATACAAACAGGGGTCACATGACCCATCATTCAGAGCATACAAGCAACGAAAGAATTACATGTCTAAGTACAGACAACTACAAAAGAAAAAGGCCGAGAATCCTGACTATCTACAAGTCCCTCCAAGGTACAAGATCGTAGCTGAGGTAACAAGCTACTCGTCGAAGTCCAAGCGGTACTACTAGTGAGACAGATGTCTCACCTGCAAAACATAAATAAAGCAAACGTGAGTACAAAGGTACTCAGCAAGACTTACGTCAGTTCCTATCATACATGCATTTGTATCAAGAAGGTAATGTGGGGTTTAGTTGCAGCAAGCCAGCTTTGACTCAGTGGCTATCCTGTTCTACGACAATGAGAAACTTCTTTGAGGTGAGGCAGCGCACACGAGTCCACTAATCACCACATCAATACACTACTATGGATTCATCCCTGTCTCTCCTACGAGAAGGCCATCCATAGCACTCACACTTGTCTTGAGTATTTTAGAGTATCCACTTTAAGTTGTCTATGTACCACGTAAGCATCCAAGAAGTCCATAACCGAGGACACGGCTATTCGAATAGATCATGATAACCCTGCAGGGGTGTACTTCTTCACACACGCTCTCACCACTTATCACCATATACACGTCATGTATCTTGGCAACCTTCAAGCGGAAGCCTGGCGAGGGTGTCGGCCACGACCTGACTAACCACGCAAGACTCTAGTCCAGGTTTATCGCCTATTTGGGTTCCATCCGCAAGGAGATCCGGCCGGGGTGTCGCTCACGGCCCCAAACGATGCGAGAAGGGTTCCCAAGCCCACCATCCGGGTGCCACTTGGTACGCCGTGCCACCTATGCCTAGTCTGTTCCGAGCCCACCCTGCCGGGTGCCACTCGGTAGAAAAAATAGCACTACCTACAAACACCAGAAACTATTTGCAACTCCTGGACAGAGTTCAAGGCGGTTAATAAGCCAAGAGAGCTTGGAGCGCCCGGAGCCCAATGTGTGGTAGTAGCTAGTCATTGGACAACTTACATAGAACTCAGTTCTTAAGGACGGTCCCAATGAGACAACCCACCATGTACTCCTACATGGCCTCTCACCGCTACCTTTACCAAATCGTGTTCACACGCTTAACTCTTAGCACCAGAACATATCATAACACTCCAATTCATTCCCGATGAATCAGACCTGACACAACTCTAAGCAATAGCAGGCATGGCATGGTAGGAACACAACATGGCTCAAACAACTCCTACACATGCTAGTGGGTTTTAACTATTTACTGTGGCAATGACAAGTCATGCAGAGGAATGGGTTCAACTACCGCATCATAAAGTAGCGGTTCAATCGTTATTGTCCTAATGCAATAAATGAGAGCAGGAGCGAGAGAGTAGGATTGTATCAGGATGAACAAGGGGGGTTGCTTGCCTGGTAGATCAACAGGGGGGGCACTGCTCCACTAATAGGTGCTCCCGAACACTTTCCGGAGCAGGACCTATCGAGAAGGAACGGTGTCGAAAATCAAACACAAGTATATGCAACAATATGATGCATGATCATGGCATGAATATGTGATGTTGTTTGAGTTAAAGCACATAGCATTTATTTGGTTGAAGTCCATTTGAGCCAAGGGTTCAAATACAACTCCAAATTAAGCTCTTAAATATGCCATAAGTGTGTTTTCATACATACAGCATGTATAGGTTGCTTTGTCATGCATGAAAATGGTACAGATGGATAGATTGAATTTTTCGAATCATTTTTCGTATATAAATTATTTCAATCTGAGCTACGGTTGAATTTCTATGAATTTTTGAAGTTTATATCATTTTCTGGAATTTCCTAATTTATTTTAATACCAGAAAATGATATATTGCGTCAGCATGACAACAGCATTGCGTCAGTAGGTCAAAGGCGCTGACCAAGTCAAACCTGATGTGTGGGGTCCACACGTCAGTGTCATAGTTAGTTAACAGAGTTAATTAGATATTAAACTAATCCTAACAGAAACATTAGCAGGGCCAGGCCCCACCTGCCATTGACCCTGGGTAGTCAAACCCCAGGTCAACTGGGGGGGTTAGACTAGTCAACCCCACCGGCGTTTAGCCGCCGGCAAGGCCAAACGCAGTGGAGGGGCTCGGGATCACCGTTCCGGCGACCAAAAGGACGGCGGAGAGCACCGGGGCGTAGACCGTGCTCTCCCGCATCTAGTGGGGTAGATAGGAGGAGGAGGGGTGGCCGGAGCTTGCCGGAGCGAGGCTCGCGGTGGCGGCCGGAGCACGGGTTCGGGTGGAATCGAGCTACGGGGCATGGCAGGGGCTGCGAAGGACCTCTACGGCCTCCTGGTGTCACCAGGAGTAAGGTGACGCGCGCGGGAGCGGCTGGCTCGACCTCTGGCCACGGCGGTGCCATGGCCGGCGGCGAGGAGCTCGCGGGCGCGGTGGTTGAGCTAGCTGGACGGGGCAAACAAGCACGGGGAGGAGGGGGAAATGAAGTAGAGCTCACGGTGGATCTAGCGGAGGCGTCAGCGAGCTCGGGGAAGCACTGGTGCGGCCGGAGCGTCGTCGGCGATCTTGGGCAGCCGGTGGCGAAGACAATGGCGATGGCAGCGATGGAGGCCGTCCGGAGGTGCGTGGCTCGATGAGGAGGTAGCCGGCGATGTGGCGGAGGTTCTGAGCACGACGGAGAGGCGAGGCCGTGGCGGTGGGCGCGGCAACGGCGTGCGGCGGCGACGGAACAGCTCGGTGCGTGCGAGGGAGAGAGAGCAAAGGAGGGGATGGGGACGAGAGAGAGCGAGAGAGAGACGGGGGGTAGCGTGGCGATGCAAGAGGCGTCTAGGCCGTCGAGGGGGCGAGGCAGGCAGGCAGGAGGTGGCCGGCGCGTGCACGTGCGCGTCGGGCACACGCGCACCGTCCTCCTGGCAGGAGGTAGGCGATGACTTGGCCTAGGCCAACAGTGCTGGGCCGGCACAGGTAAGGCCCAGGTGAGTCATTCTCTCTCTGTCTTTTATTTTGTTTTTGTTTTCTATTTTCTGACATTTGTTTTGATTTGATAAAAAATACCAAATCATTTTATTTAATTTTGACAATTTTTGCAGGGCCTAAGGGATTATTCCAAAACCCCTCACCAAAATTCAGAATTATTGGACAATATTTCATATATATATAAATATTTATCCAACGCAAATAATTACTGGATTAACTCCAAATGTCCAAAATAAATATTTATGAGTTCCTTAAAATATTGGTTTGATTTTTACCTTTGACCAATATTTTCAGAGAGTAACATGAACATTTTCTTGGTCCTTTTTGGAGAAATTTTTATCTAGATTATTTCCAGAAATGATTCTGAGGGTTTCACAAATCCCCATTTCAAATTTAAAGGGAATTTAAACATGATGCACAAATGGCTAGCTGGTCTAGGTCATACCAGAACTAGGGATGTGACAACATCGAATAGATCTCCACAAGAGAGGGGGAGAACTTTGTATTGAGATCCAAAAAGAGAGAAGAAGCCATCTAGCTAATAACTATGGACCCATAGGTCTGAGCTAAACTACTCACACTTCATCGGAAGGGCTATGGTGTTGATGTAGAAGCCATCTGTGATCGATGCCCCCTCCGGCGGAGCTCCGGAACAGGCCCCAAGATGGGATCTCATGGATACAGAAAGTTACGGCGGTGGAATTAGGGTTTTGGCTCCGTATCTGGTAGTTTGGGGGTACGTCGATATATATAGGAGGAAGGAGTACGTCGGTGGAGCAACAGGGGCCCCACGAGGGTGGAGGGCGCGCCCAGTGGGGTAGGCGCACCCCCTACCTCATGGCCTCCTAGTTGATGTCTTGACGTAGGGTCCAAGTCCTCTGGATCATGTTCGTTCCGAAAATCACGTTCCCATAGGTTTCATTCTGTTTGGACTCCGTTTGATATTCTTTTTCTACGAAACCCTAAAATAGGCAAAAAAACAACAATTCTGGGCTAGGCCTCGGGTTAATAGGTTAGTCCCAAAAATAATATAAAAGTGTAAAATAAAGCCCAATAATGTCCAAAACAGAATATAATATAGCATGGAACAATCAAAAATTATAGATATGTTGGAGACGTATCAGCGCCCTCCATCCTTGTGGCTGCCTCTTGGCTTCCCTGACATGCACTCCAAGTCCTCTAGATGTCTTCTGCTCCAAGAAAGATCATTGCGAAAGTTTTATTCCGTTTGGACTCCGTTTGGTATTCATTTTCTGCGAAACTCTAAAACAGGGAAAAAACAGAAACTGGCATAGGGCACTAGGTTAGTAGGTTAGTCCCAAAAATCATATAAAATAGCATATTAATGCATATAAAACATCCAAAACAGATAATATAATGGCATGGAACAATAAAAAATTATAGATACTTTGGAGACGTATCAAGCATCCTGAAGATTAATTCCTTGTAACGCCTCGAGACCGATGTGCCAGGTGTCTTCCAGTTATTCGCTGTCGTTGTCATGTCATTTTCTTGCGTGTTGCATCTTATCATCTCATCATGTGCATTGCATCATCATGTTTTAAAACTCGCATTCGTCCGGGTTCTCCGAGTTCTCTCCGTTGTCCATTCTGAGCCCAACCACACTTGCACGCGCCCGCGGCATGTCCAAAATAGTATTTTTATAAGTGGCCGGAAAATGTTCTCGGAATGGGTTGAAAGTTGGCATGCGGTGTTGTTATAGTGTTAGTAGGTCGCCTGCCAAGTTTCATCGCATTCAGGGTTCGTTTGATAGCCCAAACGTTAAACTATAGCGGCACTATAACTGGTCTATTGTCGGACGTTTTCGGTCTCCGGAAACAGTCATCGGGCCTCTCCTCTTCTCTCGTCTCAGACCTTTGCCTTATGCACTACCTCTCACCGCCAGGCCCTACCTAACCTCTCTCGTCATCCCAAGGACCTCCTCCCGCGCGCGTCCGAAATCTGTCCCGGACCCAACCCGGACTGTTGCCACCGTTGTGTCCGGATCATCCCCAGACATCTACAAAACGTCTCCATTTTCTTATTTTGGCTCCCTAGCCTATTTTTTCCGACCGTCCGATTACGATCGAAGGTACGGATTAGCCCCTACCAAAATCCACTCGGTATTTATAACTAGACCAAACCCTATAATCTAGGATTATGCCCCATCCATCCCATCCCCAGGCCGCCGCCACTTCTCTTGTTCTCAGCGCCGAACCAACCAACCAACCAGCCTCCATCTTGCCCGATCCAAACCCAATCCCCATCGATCCAAAAATCCTCTCGGCCTCCATCCAGCGCCTCATCCCCCCCCTCTCGTGCCTTGATCGAGGATGGATCGAGAGCAGCGGCGTCAGGCCCCGAGCAACACCGCGCCATGGCCCCTGCCGTCAAGCCGCAGCTCCTACCCGCGGAGCCCCTCGTCCCCGTGCCCCTGTTTCGCTCGGACCCCGCGACCATGAGGAGGCCATGTGAGCGGCGCTGCTGCACCTCGTCACCATCACCTGCCCGCCGGAGTCCCCTGTCCGCCGTCTCTCTTTGCTTCCTTCCCCTGAACCTTCTCTGAACCTCTCCCTCTCTTTTCTTTAGTCAACAGCAGCAGTCACTGCATTCTCTCGCCGGTGAGTCCAGGGGATGAGCAGCGCGCCCCTGTCTCCTTCCCCACACCCGGGTCCGCCGACGCGCCGTCCCGGAGCCCCGCGTCCAAGTCCCGCGCCCCCACGACCTCGCTGCAGCTCGGTGCCGCCGCAAGCCCACATCGTCGACGGCCTCTGCTTCCCCTACAACAGAACGAGCGCCTATCTGTGTTGACCGACCAGCCTCGGCTCGTCCATGGCCGCGCTACGCCATGGCCTTGTAGCTCCCTTCCATCGCGCCCGGCCCCGTTCGCCTCCACGTCGTCCCCGTCGCCATGTCCGACCGCGGGCGTCGCCGCTGCATCTCCTGCTTCACGATGAGGCGCGCCCCTCGTTGACTTGATCCAGCGCCCGAGTGGGCCGGCCTGCCAGCGCCCGAGGCCCAGATGCGCCCCTGCCAGGCCTCTCCATCAACTGGGCCAGGCCCATGGGGTGAGGCCACACCCGAGCACCCCTTCTTTCTTTCTTTTTTTTGTTGTTGTTTTGCTCCTGTTGTGGCCCAGTTTGCCTCAGATCTGGCCCGTGTTGTTTTTTTCCTGAGAGGACGATTTTTCTAATTTCCAGAGACATCAGTTTTGCAGGAAACCCCCTAGACTACATGCATATAATAACTCACAATTGGTGCATCGGATTAAAATGAATTATACATGAAAGTTGCTTAGAATTTTGTGTAGATTAATAATATCCAAATTTCATCTATGTTTAAGATGTTTAAAATGATGTTTGATTAAATTTGCTCCTATGCCATGCTAAAATGACTTAATTCATAACTAAATAACCGTAGCTCGGTTTCTACTAAACTTTATATGTAAATGGGGTGGAAAAATGCCTAGCTTAACATGGTGGCTTTACTTTGCATGTTTAATAACTCTAAAATTGTGTGGAGGGCAGAACAGTACCATAACCAAAATATGCATATGGGGATTTACCGGAATTATTGTTCGTTGTTTCCGGCCTCATTTAAACTTGCCTAGATAGGTAGTTTTCTTTTGCTTCACCCTCTTGCCATGTTTAACAACATTTAATATTGTTGGGTACATAAACGAGATCGAACTAAATAACTTGTTGTGGTGTTTCGTCAATATGCAACTCGTTGCATATTGATCTCCACTTAATTTGTAGAATTGCTTGTGCACTTTGCCATGCCATGCTTCCTTAAACCGGACATGCATCACACTTGTTGTGCATCATGCCATGTCGTTGTAGTGGTTGTTTACTATGTTGTTTGCTTTCTTTCCGGTGTACTTCTTCGAGGTAACCAGTAACGTCATGTTGTGAGGATCCGTTCGACTACGTCCGTTTGTCTTCTTCATGGACTCGTTCTTCTTCCTTGCGGGATCTTAGGCAAGATTACCATACCCTCGAAATCACTTCTATCTTTGCTTGCTAGTTGCTCGCTCTTTTGCTATGCCTATGCTGCGATACCTACCACTTGCTTATCATGCCTCCCATATTGTTGAACCAAGCCTCTAACCCACCCTGTCCTAGCAAACCGTTGTTTGGCTATGTTACCGCTTTGCTCAGCCTCTCTTATAGCGGTGTTAGTTGCAGGTGAAGATTGGAGCTTGTTCCATGTTTGGAACATGGATATTTTGTTGGGATATCACAATATTCTCTTATTTAATCAATGCATCTATATACTTGGTGAAGGGTGGAATGCTCAGCCTTATGCCTGGTGTTTTGTTCCACTCTTGCCGCCCTAGTTTCCGTCATATCAGTGTTATGTTCCCGGATTTTGCGTTCCTTACGCGGTTGGGTTATAATGGGAACCCCTTGACAGTTCGCCTTGAATAAAACTCCTCCAGCAAGGCCCAACATTGGTTTTACCATTTGCCACCTAGCCTTTTCTTTCCCTTGAGTCGGCCGGCTCAAGGGTCATCTTTATTTAACCCCCCCGGGCCAGTGCTTCTCTAAGTGTTGGTCCAACTAAGCGATGTCCGAGGCTACCAGGGGAAACTCTGGGCTGGCTTACCCG
The DNA here is from genome assembly GCF_056163025.1 of Triticum urartu. Classification (NCBI taxonomy): domain Eukaryota; kingdom Viridiplantae; phylum Streptophyta; class Magnoliopsida; order Poales; family Poaceae; genus Triticum; species Triticum urartu. The sequence goes on along the minus strand of NC_141876.1, from coordinate 219,826,841 downwards.
ACGTCTTGCTCATCCGGTGTGCCCTGAGAATGAGATATGTGCAGCTCCTATTGGATTTGTCGGCACATCTGGGTGGCTTTGCTGGTCTTGTTTTACCACTGTCGAAATGTCTTGTAACCGGGATTCCGAGTCTGATCGGGTCTTCCCGCTAGAAGGAATATCCTTCGTTGACCGTGAGAGCTTGTGATGGGCTAAGTTGGGACACCCCTGCAGGGTTTTGAACTTTCGAAAGCCGTGCCTGCGGTTATGGGCAGATGGGAATTTGTTAATGTACGGTTGTAGAAAATCTGAAGTTGATCTTAATTAAAATACATCAACCACGTGTGTAACCGTGATGGTCTCTTCTCGGCGGAGTCCGGGAAGTGAACACGGTGTTGGAGTTATGCTTGACGTAGGTTGTTCTAGGATCACTTCTTGATCATAGTTGTTCGACCGTGCTTTTGCCTTCTGTTCTCGCTCTCTTTTGTGAATGGGTTAGCCACCATATATGCTAGTCGCTTGCTGCAGCTCACATCATACCTTTACCTTACCCATGAGCTTAAATAGTCTTGATCGCGAGGGTGTGAGATTGCTGAGTCCCCGTGACTCACAGATACTTCCAAAACCAGCTTGCAGGTGTCGTTGAAACGTGCGGATGACGCAACCAAGCTCAAGGAGGAGCTCGATGAAGATCTTGTTCTTTATGTTGTTCCGTTTTCCAGTTGATCAGTAGTGGAGCCCAGCTGGGACGATCGGGGATCTATGTAGCATTGGGGTAGTCTTCTTTTATTTTGGTTCCGTAGTCGGACCTTGATTGTATTTGGTTGATGTAATGCTTTATTCATGTAATTGTGTGAAGTGGCGATTGTAAGCCAACTATGTTTCTTTTTCCCTTATGTATTACATGGGTTGTGTGAAGATTACCTCACTTGCGAGATTGCTTTCAATGCAGTTATGCCTCTAAGTCGTGCTTTGACATGTGGGAGATATAGCCGCATCGAGGGCGTTACATTCCTTCTCGTCCTCGAGTAGGTAAATGATAAAAACAGAATTTTTGATGTGGAATGCTACCTAACATATTTATCCATGTAATTTCTTTATTGTGGCTTGAATGTTCAGATCCATATGATTCAAAACAAAAGTTTAATATTGACATAAAAACAATAATACTTCAAGCATACTAACAAGGCAATTATGTCTTCTCAAAATAACATGGCCAAAGAAAGCTTATCACTACAAAACCATATAGTCTGGCTATACTCCATCTTCATATCACAAAATATTTAAATAATGCACAACCCTGGTGACAAGCCAAGTAATTGTTTCATACTTTTTCAACTTTCACGCAATACATGAGCATGAGCCATGTACATAGGTGGAATAGACGGTGGTTGTGGAGAAGACAAAAAAAGGAGATAGTCTCACAACAACTAGGAGTATCAACGGGCTATGGAGATGCCCATTAATAGATATCAATGTGAGTGAGTAGGGATTGCCATGCAACGGATGCACTAGAGCTATAAGTTTATGAAAGCTCAAAAAGAAACTAAGTGGGTGTGCATCCAACTTGCTTGCTCACGAAGACCTAGGGCAATTTGTGGAAGCCCATCATTGGAATATACAAGCCAAGTTCTATAATTAAAAATTCCCACTAGTATATGAAAGTGACAATATAGGAGACTCTCTATCATGAAGAGTATGGTGGTAATTTGAAGAACGAGTGTGGTATCTCATTTTTGGGCCTTCTCTCATTTTTGGCATCTTTTTTTCTTCTTCTGGAGTCTCATCCTGACTTGTGGGGGAATCATAGTCTCCATCATCCTTTCCTCACATGGGACAATGCTCTAATAATGAAGATCATCACACTTTTATTTACTTACAACTCAAGAATTACAACTTGATACTTGGAAAAAAATATGACTCTATATGAATGCGTCCAGCGGTGTACCGGGATGTGCATGAATCAAGAGTGACATGTATGAAAGAATTATGAACGGTGGCTTTGGCACAAATACAATGTAAACTACATGATCATGCAAAGCGATATGACAATGATGGAGCGTGTCATAATAAAAGGAAGAGTGGAAATTTGCATGGCAATATATCTCGGAATGGATATGGAAATGCCATAATAGGTAGGTATTGTGGTTATTTTGTGGAAGGTATATGGTGGGTTTATGGTACCGGCGGAAGTTGCGTGACACTAGAGAGGCTAGCAATGGTGGAAGGGTGAGAGTGCGTATAATCCATGGACTCAACATTAGTCATAAATAACTCATATATTTATTGCAAAAATCTATTAGTTATCAAACCGAAGTACTATGCTCATGCTCCTAGGGGGATAGATTGGTAGGAAAAGACTACCGCTCGTCCCCGACTGCCACCCATAAGGAAGACAATCAATAAATAAATCATGCTGCAACTTCATCACATAATGGTTCACCACCTGTGCATGCTATGAGAATCACAAACTTTAACACAAGTATTTCTCAAATTCACAATTACTCACTAGCATGACTCTAATATTGCCATATTCGTATCTCAAAACAATCATAAGGAATCAAACTTCTAATAGTATTCAATGCACTTTATATGAGAGTTTTTTTATTATATCCTTTTTGGATGCCTATCATATTAGGACTAAATTTATAACCAAAGCAAATTACCATGCTTTTTAGAGACTCTCAAAATAAAATAATTGAAGCATGAGAATTCAACAATTTCTATAAAATAAAACCACCACCGTGCTCTAAAAAGATATAGGTGAACCACTAGAGCAAAATTGCCTAGCTCAAAAGATATAAGTGAAGCACATAGAGTATTCTAATAAATCATGATTCATGAATCTATCTCTCAAATCATGATTGTGGAAAACTGAAAAGCAAAGACTCAAATCATGTAAGACACTCCAAGCAAAACACATATCATGTGGTCAATAAAAATATAGCCTCAAGTAAAGTTACCGTTATACGAAGACGAAAGAGGGGATGCCTTCGAGGGCATCCCAAAGCTAAGGCTCTTGGTTGTCCTTGAATATTACCTTGGTGTGCCTTGGGAATCCCCAAGCATAGGCTCTTGCAACTCCTTATTCCATAGTCCATTAAGTCCTTACCGATAACTTGAAAACTTTACAACACAAAACTGAACAGATAATCTCATCACCTCCGATAGTATAAGAAAATAAGCCATCACTTTGGTACTGTTGTGAACTCATTCTTTATTTATATTGGTGTAATATCTACTGTATTCCAACTTTTCCATGGTTAATAACCCCCAATACTAGCCATAGATTCATCAAAATAAGCAAACAACACAAAGTAAACAAATCTGTCAAAAACAAAACATTCTGTAGCAATCTGTAACTCTCGAATACTTCTGTAACTCCAAAACTTTTGAAAAATTAGGACAACATAAGCAATTTATTTATTAATCTGCTGCCAAAAGAATCAGTATTTTATCTCGCTTATGCTAAAAATGAAAATTAATCTCCTGGGCACAAAAGTTTCTGTTGTGCAGCAAGATCAAATCAACTATCACCGTAAGCTATCCCAAAGGTCTTACTTGGCACAAAGACTAATTAAAACACAAAAAACTACATCTAACTAGAGGCCAGATGAATTATTTAATGCAAAACAGAACCTAAAAAGCAAAAACAAAAATAAAATTGGGTTGCCTCCCAACAAGCGCTATTGTTTAACACCCTTAGCTAGGCATAAAACACGAATAGATCTAAGTATAATCGTATAATGATAAGGCAAATCGCGAAAACTCATCTCATACTCCCTTCATTCAGCAGCAAGTTTTATTTGTGGTAAACAAAAGTAATCCAAAGGGCTAAACTTAATACGATAAGAACCCCCAAGATCGATCTCGGGAGGAATTGGTTCTTCCTTCGGCCCTTCATATTGTATGACCATCTCATCATTATAAGCATTCTTTTGGAAAAAAGTCATGAGCTTGTGATGAGGACATCAATACCATTGTTACACCCACAGCCACTGCTGCTATACATACTGGACCAATTACTAGAGCTCGTGCACGCCAGTTAAATTACCAGGCACTTTTGTTTCTTGGTAACGATTCAAATCTTCATGAGAATATGATGGTGCCTAAATTGGATACCTTTGCTTTGCTTACAAATGAAGGGCCTAGCTTGGACAAGAAAGATGAACCTTGGAGCAAGTTCAAGCATGGAGATGATGGCGTGCGCAAGGGGAACAAGAACTGAGTTGCAAGTGATGATTTCAGGACTTTGAAGCCACCATAAGGAGTGCATGAAGCCTTGGACGAAATATACAAGATGCCACTTCATAAATTTCGTCCAGAGGCTATTCTAGGTGCTGCGTCACCTTATTTGTGGGCCAGTGTAACATCCCAAATTTTCAATTTGGAATGTTATACATTAGATCATCATGCATATCATATTTTATTTTGCATTTTGGTTGATCCTAGAAAATTCTACGCAACTCAATGACCCACGGAGAGAGTTGGGGATTTCGTTATTTTCATATTTGAGTTTTCTCAAATTTTGAGAATAGGATCATTTGATTTTATTTATTTTATCATCAATTATTTCTATTACAAAAATATGAGAGATGGAATAAAATGACTTTCTCAAAATAAAGAAATATTGAGGATTTAATAATAAAAATCAAATAAGATTTTATTTCGGACTTTTTCGGTGTTTTATTTGAATTTAGGAAAAATGTGCATTTTTCAAAATTGCATTTAGGTCCCAAATAAATGTTCACCTTGTGCGGCTTGATTTTAGAAGCCCGTGAAAATTTATTTCGGAATTTTTGGAGTCCATTTAGTATTTCTTTTTATTTTTCTTCGAGCGGAATATTTTGAAAAAAACAAAAAACAAAAAAAACGAACCGACCTAGGGGCCGTGTCCGACCCGGACTCCTGGCCCACTAGGCTTTATAAGCCGGGGGGGAGGCCCAGCCGAAGCCAGCCACCCACGCCCCAACCCTAGCGCCGCCCGCCGCCCCAGCGCCGCCTCGCCGCTCGCCACCCCAGCGCCGCCGCCGGACGCCGCCGCCGCCGCACATTGCCCGAGGTTCGCCGCCGCCTCATTTTCCGTGCCGTCGTAATAAAAAATTCGGCGTTCGTCGTTTTTTTTCTTTTTCTCGGATTAAATCCGCGATTTTTCTAATCACGATTTCTGATCCGATTTTTGTTTTAGTATAACTTTTCGTTCGTTTATCGGAATCAGGCAATTCAAGTGCCTAGAGTTTCGTCTCGAAACCCTCTATCCGAATAACCAACTTAAACAAGATTTTGCTACTGTAAAATTTGCCTTAGATCCAGATTACTAGAACAAAGTTGTTTTCTTTCGCCGTTTGACTTTCGTTACTTTGTTTGATTTGATTCTTTTTGCCAACCGGAGTTCTTAAGTTGAACCTTCTAGTTAGATCTCTCATTTGAGTTTTACCCGTGCATTAGATGAGTACTTATTGTATGCTTGTTTGTTTGTCTGTGATAGAATACCCAGAGTGCGCCGCCTATTACTTCGAATCATTAGCTTTCGCGGATCATCAGCAAGGCAAGTAACACTTTGATCATACCTTTTCTACTAACCACTTTTATTGCAATAGATCAATCCTCACACATTGCATGATTAGGATCTAATTAAATTGTGGGATGGGAAGTAGATGAGGTAGTACCTATTACCTGTTATTATCAAACCTTTGGGAGTTACTTCTGCGTTTGCTTATTATGCCATGCTATGCTAGTAGACGTGGATTGGGTGAGTGATATCCATGACAGATGTGAGATTGTTAATTAATGGATTATCTAAGGTGGCAACTTAAACACACATCTGGGTGGATTGAGGCACCTGGATATTCCAGGACTTGCCTGTTTTCTTTTGGACCGCCACCCAGGCTTAAAGGGATCATGAGACTATTCATACTAGAAACTTCCGTGTGCAGCCAGAAGCTATTATGGGCTCTAGCATAGTTGACTAAGTCATGCAAACTCTTACAGTGGTAGACTAGCAGATGTAGGGGATGTAGGTGGTACGGTCTACCCGATCGTAAGGTGCTAGCGCTTCTGAAAGACTATGTCTCGGTCATCCGTCTTCTCAAACACCATGTAGTGCGAGAAACCAAACGGAGGCGATCGAGTCTTGTGGGGAAAAGTGCGCAAACCTCTGCAGAGTGTAATAAACTAATCATGGTTAGCCGTCTCCCCGGTTATGGACATCTTGAGTATCTAGTACTTGGATTATCATGTGAATCTCAACATGTTACTCTAAATTAATTTTGTTGGGTTATGTTTAATGATGATGCTTAATTGGGATTGAGAATGCTGTCAACCATTCTCAATGTTTAACAACCACCATGATAGTTAAATAAATTTATTCCTTTGAAGTAGGGAAAAATTGGCTTTACGCAAAACTATAACCATAGAGCTTTCCACCAGCCAAATATGCATATAGTATAGCTGTTACATTCCATTACTCTCTATGTGTTACCTTGCCAGCATATTCCATGTGCTGACCCGTTTCGGGCTGCAACGTTAATGTTGCAGACTTTTCAGACAACGATTAAGGAGTTTTTAGGTCGTGGTTCTATAATCAGTGATGCCGTTGGAGTTGATGGACTCACTTATCTTCCAAGCCTTCCGATGTTATCGTCATTAGATGGCCTTAAGCCATATTTATTGTAATAAGTTCTCTTTTGAGACACTCGATGTAATAAGTGTGTGATTGCTACTCTGCTATAAATCCTCCGAGTACTGTGTGGTGTCAGCATTACTGATCCAGGGATGACACCGGAGCACAGAGATCAGACTGTTTGAGGTCTGGTCGGTACAGAGATGGTATCAGAGCACACGCTGACTGTAGGACACGACCACTAAGCTAAAGACCTAGATCACTATTCACTCTCTCCTCTTCTGACCTCTCATCTTTTCTATTGTTTAGGATGGCGGATGCAAGGAACAAGTTCACACAACCGGATGAAGATACACCCTTTGGACGTCACTTGAAGGAAGTCACTAGATACCTGAACATAGGAGTACCAAGCTTCACAGGAACCTACAACGTCACTTTACCTGAAGAAGAGCGCTGGATGATTCAAGCTCAAGTTCCAGGAAGGACGTTCATGCCAGTCACTGAGCCCATAGAATTTTATTTTGATGCACCAACTTGGAGTCTAGGAAAGAGCATGGCAGCTCACATCGCCATGGGATGCATTGGAGAAGTCTACCGCAAGGATCTCAAGGAAACTATCTACCAGATTTGTGGGCGCCGAGATGAGCACTGGGAGATGATCAACACCCGGAAGGATAGATCAATTGCAGCTTTTATCCAGGAGTTAAACCAGCACATTCGACGACAGGAGAACCAGATGTGCGCCGACATGATAGATCTGAAGAAGGCTAAGACTAGAATCAAGGAACTGGAGGAAGAACTCAAGGCTACACGTGAAGATTATGAAGAGGAAATTGAAGTATTGGTGGATAAGAATGCCGACCTAACTATGAAGCTAGCATTATTTATGGGAGGCCCTACACCAGTAGATGAAGACGCAGAACCCCAGGAGATTAGCCCAGAAGACTACATCATCATCGACGACACCGACTTGGAACCAGATAGTAGCGATGATGACTATGTTGATGAAGCTGGAGCAGATATCATGGATTCTGCAACCGAAGAATATTTCTAGTAGACCACCTCATCAGTAGTAGTAGTAGTCCACCATGTAAATACAGTAGTCCGAGCACTTTTGCGATAGTTAGATCGATTGTATGCCCTTGTTTGATTGATTGAAGTGAATTGTTTGCTTTTGCCTCATGTGCATATGGGTAGTGTTTTCTCTTTAGACCCCCTCTATTCTTATATCTCATCTTTTTCTAAACCCTCAGATGCCTCCGAGACATGACCCCGGATTTGCCTTTCCACCGGAGCTCACCCAGTTGATCCAGCAGCAGAACACATTGATGCAGTTGCTAGTCTAGAATCAGAATCAGGGGAACAACAACAATAACCCACCACCACCACCACCACATGTTGACCACTTAGCCCGTTTTCTTAGGCTGAATCCGCCGGTGTTTTCCAGTAGCACCGAGCCGATAGTAGCAGATGATTGGCTCCGCAAGACAGCTAGGTAGTTGACCACAGCAGGATGCACAGATGCGGAGAAGGTGAAGTTTGCTGCACATCAGCTAGAAGGACCCGCAACATCATGGTGGGAGAATTTCACAGCCACTTCCCTATCGACACTGTCACATGGGACCAGTTTCAGCAGGCTTTTCGTACTGCACATGTTTCAGCAGGAGCTATGGCCATGAAGAAGCGTGAGTTTCGCAACTTGCGCCAAGGAGGACGGACTGTTGGCCAGTACGTGGAGGAATTTAGTAAGTTAGCACGTTATGCCCCAGATGACGTCGCTACGGATGCAGCTAAGCAGGAGAAGTTTCTGGAAGGACTGAATGATGAGTTGAGCATGCAGTTGATGGTAGCCACCTTCAACAACTACTAGGAGTTGGTAGATCGTGCTCTTATGATTGAAGGGAAGCAGCAGCAAATTGAGAATCGCAAGAGGAAGTATGGACAAGGAAAGTACAATTCAGGAGCTCAGCAGAAGCCACGTTTTACCCCTAGACCGGGAGGACATTTTCAGCATACCCATGGAGGAGGTAGCTCGCACAATCACAATGGCACCAAGAATGGTAATGGCAACGGAGGAAGCAACGGCCAGAACCGCACCAACCCCTCAACCCCAGCCAAGAAGGACTTGAGCCAAGTCACTTGCTTTAAGTGTTCGAAGACCGGACATTATGCCAATGAATGTCCTGAATTATAAAATGGAAATAGCAATGGAAGTTCTGGGAAGAAGCTGAACCCTTTCAATAGGGGACAGGTGAACCACGTTAGTGTGGAGGAGGTTGAAGCTCAGCCCGATGCAGTAATAGGCAATTTTTTGGTTAAGTCATTTACTGCACTCGTTCTTTTTGATACTGGCGCATCGCATTCATACATCTCAAGGGGATTTGTGGATAAGTATAACCTACCAACCCAAGCCCTTAGGTCACCCATGTTAGTAACCTCGCCCGGAGCAGAGTATGTGGCTAGTCTATGGTGTGATCGGTTACCATTAAGGATTGGTAACTATGTTTTTCCCTCAGACCTAATAGTATTGGAATCTCAAGGATTGGATGTGATATTAGGCATGGATTGGTTATCAAAGTATGAAGGGAATATTGAGTGTGCTAGTAAGTCAATTTTGCTTACCACCCCAGAAGGGAGAAGGATCAAGTATGTATCCCGACATGTGCCAAAGAGGACTCAAGTAAATTGCCTAATAGGAGTTGTGCAGGAGGAAGTACCAGTGGTAAGGGATTTTCCCGATGTATTTCTAGAAGAGTTGCCAGGCATGCCACCGGATAGAGATATTGAGTTTTTGATTGAGCTATTGCCAGGCACAGGGCCAATATCAAAGAGACCATATAGGATGCCAGCAAAGGATTTGGTGGAAATTAAGAAGCGGATTAAGGAGTTACTGGATAAAGGATATATTCACCCAAGTTCTTCGCCTTGGGGATCGCCAGTACTTCTAGTGGAGAAGAAGGATGGATCGTTAAGGATGGTTGTTGATTATCGAGGATTGAATGAAGTAACGATCAAGAACAAGTACCCACTACCAATGATCAACGATCTGTTTGATCGATTGCAAGGAGCTAAGGTATTTTCCAAGATCGATCTGCGATCAGGATACCACCAGTTGAAGATTCGAGAACAGGATATTCCGAAGACAGCTTTTACCACCAGGTATGGGCTGTATGAGTATACCGTTATGTCATTTGGTCTGACTAACGCACCTGCCTATTTTATGAACATGGTGAACAAAGTGTTTATGGAGTTTTTGGATAAGTTCATTGTAGTGTTCATTGATGATATCCTGGTTTATTCGAAGAATGAAGAGGAGCATAAGGAACATTTGCGTTTGGTACTTGGAAAGCTCAGAGAACATCAATTATATGCCAAGTTCAGCAAATGTGAGTTTTGGTTGAAGGAATTAGGATTCCTCGGACACGTTATATCTGGAGAAGGTATAGCAGTTGATCCCACTAAAGTTGAAACCGTGACCAAGTGGGAAACCCCAACAACAGTTGGAGAGATCCGGAGTTTTCTTGGACTCGCAGGATACTACCGGAGATTTATTGAGAATTTCTCAAAGATTGCGAAGCCTATGACTGAGTTGTTAAAGAAGGATACCTGGACAGAGGAATGTGAGGCTAGTTTCCAGGAGTTGAAGAAACGCTTAGTTACCTCACCAGTGTTGATTTTGCCGGACCAGACCAAAGATTATGAGGTGTATTGCGACGCTTCACGTCGAGGACTTGGAGCAGTGCTTATGCAGGAAGGGAGAGTTGTTTCATATGCCTCAAGACAACTGAAGCCTCATGAGTTGAATTATGCTACGCATGATTGGAGTTAGCAGCCGTAGTGCATGCATTGAAGACATGGAGACATTTCCTCATTGGAAATCATTGTGAGGTGTACACGGATCATAAGAGTTTGAAGTACATTTTCACACAGAAGGAGTTAAATCTCAGACAAAGGAGATGGTTGGAGCTTATCAAGGATTATGATATGAAATTGCATTATCATCCTGGAAAGGCTAATGTAGTAGCAGACGCATTAAGCCGCAAGAGCCATGTCAATACGTTAATGACGGGAGAAATACCAAGGGAGTTAGCCGAAAATCTTCGTGAACTATGTTTGGAAATAGTTCCGAGAGGCTATGTAGTAGCATTGGAGATTCAGTCAACTTTGATGGATAGAATCAGAGAAGCTTGGAAAGCTGACAAAGAGATTGCCGCTATAAAGGAGAAACTGAGCAAAGGAAAAGCTAAAGGATTTCGTGAGGATGAGCACGACACCCTATGGTTTAAAGACCGTGTTTACGTGCCCAATGACCCAGAGATCAGGAAGTTGATTTTGCAAGAGGCACATGATTCACCATATTCGATTCACCCAGGTAATACCAAGATGTATTTGGATTTGAAGGATATTTTCTGGTGGACCGGAATGAAGAAGGATATTGCGGAGTATGTAGTAGTTTGTGATGTATGTTAGAGAGTAAAGGCAGAGCATCAGAAGCCAGCAGGATTGTTACAACCATTGCCGATACCCGAATGGAAGTGGGATAAGCTAGGCATGGATTTTATCACGGGATTACCCAGGACTCGTTTGGGCTATGACTCGATTTGGGTTGTAGTTGATCGATTGACGAAAGTAGCTCATTTCATCCCAGTAAAGACCACTTATACCAGTGCTAAGTTGGCAAAGATATACATGACCAGGATCGTATGTCTGCATGGAGTTCCAAGGAGTATCGTATCAGATAGAGGAACCTAGTTTACCTCAAAGTTCTGGAAGCAGTTGCATGAAACTTTGGGAACCAGGCTAGAATTCAGTACAGCTTTTCATCCATAGACAGATGGACAGACCGAGAAAGTCAATCAGATTTTGGAGGATATGCTGAGAGCTTGTGCGCTAGATTACGGATCTAGTTGGGACGATAATTTGCCATATGCAGAGTTCTCTTACAACAACAGTTACCAAACCAGTTTGAAGATGGCCCCTTTCAAAGCTTTGTACGGAAGGAGGTGCAGGACACCATTGTCATGTGACGAAGTTGGAGACCGCCAGTTGTTTGGATCTGACTTGATTAAAGAGTATGAACAGAAGGTGAAATTGATTCGCGATAGGCTCAAGGTAGCCCAGTCCATACAGAAGAGTTATGCGGATTCTAAACGCAAGGAGACAGTTTACGAAGTTGGAGATAGAGCTTATCTTCGAGTATCACCACTTCGGGGAACAAAGCGTTCTGGAGTTAAAGGAAGTTAGCACCATGATTTGTAGGACCATATCGAGTTTTGGAACGTATGGGAGAAGTGGCCTACAAGTTGGAATTGCCCAAAGGATTGTCTGGAGTTCATGATGTGTTCCACGTTTCTCTGTTAAAGAAGTGCCACGCGGAGATGGCTGACATACCGTTGAGAGACACGGTGCCATTGGAGACTATTCAGTTGGATAACGATTTGACCTACGAGGAGAAACCAGTTAGGATTCTCGAGTTTGCCAGTCGAGTCACTCACAGCAAGGTTATCAAGTTTTCCAAAGTTCAGTGGAGCCACCACTCAGAGGATGAAGGCACCTGGGTGCGAGAGGAAGATTTGCTCAAAGACCACCCTCACATATTTTCTAGCCAACCCGAATCTCGAGGGTGAGATTCATCTTAAGGGGGGTAGGTTTGTAACATCCCAAATTTTCAATTTGGAATGTTATACATTAGATCATCATGCATATCATATTTTATTTTGCATTTTGGTTGATCCTAGAAAATTCTACGCAACTGAATGACCCACAGAGAGAGTTGGGGATTTTGTTATTTTCATATTTGAGTTTTCTCAAATTTTGAGAATAGGATCATTTGATTTTATTTATTTTATCATCAATTATTTCTATTACAAAAATATGAGAAAGGGAATAAAATGACTTTCCCAAAATAAAGAAATATTGAGGATTTAATAATAAAAATCAAATAAGATTTTATTTCGGAGTTTTTCGGTGTTTTATTTGAATTTAGGAAAAATGTGCGTTTTCAAAATTGCATTTAGGTCCCAAATAAATGTTCAACTTGTGCGGCTTGATTTTAGAAGCCCGTGAAAATTTATTTCGGAATTTTTGGAGTCCGTTTAGTATTTCTTTTTATTTTTCTTCCGAGCGGAATAATTAAAAAAAGAACCGACCTAGGGGCCGTGTCCGACCCGGACTCCCGGCCCACTAGGATTTATAAGCCGGGGGGAGGCCCAGCCGAAGCCAGCCACCCGCGCCCCAACCCTAGCGCCGCCCGCCGCCCCAGCACCGCCGCCGCCGCCGCCTCGCCGCCCGCCGCCCCAGCGCCGCCGCCGCCGCCCCGCCGCCCGCCGCCGCACGTCGCCCGAGGTTCGTCGCCGCCTCGTTTTCCTTGCCGTCGTAAAAAAAATCGGCGTTCATTGTTTTTTTCTTTTTCTCGGATTAAATCCGCGATTTTTCTGATCGCGATTTCTGATCCGATTTTCGTTTTAGTATAACTTTTCGCTCGTTTATCGGAATCAGGCGATTCAAGCGCCTAGAGTTTCGTCTCGAAACCCTCTATCCGAATAACCAACTTAAACAAGATTTTTCTACTGTAAAATTTGCCTTAGATCCAGATTACTAGAACGAAGTTGTTTTCTTTCGCTGTTTGACTTTCGTTGCTTCGTTTGATTTGATTCTTTTTGCCAACCGGAGTTCTTAAGTTTAACCTTCTGGTTAGATCTCTTATTTCAGTTTTACCCGTGCATTAGATGAGTACTTATTGTATGCTTGTTATTTTGTCTGTGATAGAATAACCGGAGTGCGCCGCCTGTTACTTCGAATCGTTAGCTTTCGCGGATCATCAGCAAGGCAAGTAACACTTTGATCATACCTTTTCTACTACCTAGTTTTATTGCATTAGATCAATCCTCACACATTGCATGATTAGGATCTAATTAAATTGTGGGATGGGAAGTAGATGAGGTAGTACCTATTACCTGTTATTATCAAACCTTTGGGAGTTACTTCTACGTTTGCTTATTATGCCATGTTATGCTAGTAGATGTGGATTGGGTGAGTGATATCCATGCCAGATGTGAGATTATTAATTAATGGTTTATCTAAGGTGGCAACTTAAACACACATCTGGGTGGATTGAGGCACCTGGGTATTCTAGGACTTGCCTGTTTTCTTTTGGACTGCCACCCAGGCTCAAAGGGATCATGAGACTATTCATACTAGAAACTTCCGTGTGCAGCCACAAGCTATTATGGGCTCTAGCATAGTTGACTAAGTCATGCGAACTCTTACAGTGGTAGACAAGCAGATGTAGGGGATGTAGGTGGTACGGTCTACCCGATCATAAGGTGCTAGCACTTCTGAAAGACTATGTCTCGGTCATTCGTCTTCTCAAACACCATGTAGTGCGAGAAACCAAATGGAGGCGATCGAGTCTTGTGGGGAAAAGTGCGCAAACCTTTGCAGAGTGTAATAAACTAATCATGGTTAGCCGTGTCTCCGGTTATGGACATCTTGAGTATCTAGTACTTGGATTATCGTGTGAATCTCAACATGTTACTCTAAATTAATTTTGTTGGGTTATGTTTAATGATGATGCTTAATTGGGATTGAGAGTGCTGTCAACCATTCTCAATGTTTAACAACCACCATGATAGTTAAATAAATTTATTCCTTTGAAGTAGGGAAAAATTGGCTTTACGCAAAACTGTAACCATAGAGCTTTCCACCAGCCAAATATGCATATAGTATAGCTGTTACATTCCATTACTCTCTATGTGTTACCTTGCCAGCATATTCCATGTGCTGACCCATTTCGGGCTGCAACGTTAATGTTGCAGACTTTTCAGACAATGATTAAGGAGTTTTTAGGTCGTGGTTCTATACTCAGTGATGCCGTTGGAGTTGATGGACTCACTTATCTTCCAAGCCTTCCGCTGTTATCATTATTAGATGGCCTTAAGCCATATTTATTGTAATAAGTTCTCTTTTGAGACACTCGATGTAATAAGTGTGTGATTGCTACTCTGCTATAAATCCTCCGAGTACCGTGTGGTGTCAGCATTACTGATCCAGGGATGACACCGGAGCACAGAGATCAGTCTATTTGAGGTCTGGTCGCTACAACCAGGCCCATGTTATTTCGAAATACTTAAGTATAGGTTGTTTTTAGGGTCAGTATATGTGGGGAAACAAGAGTTAGGGTTGGTTTCGGACCCCTCCTCCAAGGGCCATGAAATCCCCCTCTTCCTCCATATATACAACCCTTAGGGAACCATTTAGACTTTGGATTTTGTTTAGATTAAAGTTCGCCATAGCTATAACTTCGCATACTTCGTTTGTGTTCAACGACCAGACAAAGGCGTCCCAGAACCCCACCTTCATCAATAAAGCTTTCATCTTATATTCGCAATATCCAGATTGCAATCTCAGTTTCTTGCTTGTCTTCATTTGCTCGCAGGAAATAGACCCTCGTGGTCAGGTTGATCGTGCTCCGGCAGGGTCAATAACCCCTCGGAAATTGGTTTAGCGATTGCTAAGGCGCGACATCTCTCATGTTCGTAGTCGGATCGTCAAGGTCGACTCCCACAGAAAACGATAGCCACCATCTCATCGAAACATCGGGACACCTTCGCCTCTATTAGCTTGTGTCCAAGAGAGAAACCCAATCTGTTGTTTTGTATAGCAAAATTATCATTAAGCTCAGAAATCTTATCAACTAAGACATCGATAGGGACTCTCTTTCTTAAATTTTCATTATAAGCAACATGATCTAGAGATTTTAAATGCATTATGTCCTCTTGATTAAAAAGAATTCCCTCTATGGGAGGACGACCAACATCTACTTTATAATGCGCAAAAATTTCACTAGCTTCTTTCATAATAAATCTAAACTCATGAGCTAGAAATATAGTGGCAGCACGCTTAACAGAAGGATGCATATGAACAAATTGTCTTACAAATTGAACTATGAGCAAAGATATAGCATCCGCTAGGCTACTAGTTTTATGGAGAATAGATCTACCCAAAGTGGGAAGTGCACCGGCACAAGTAAAGAAATCTTGAATAACCCCTTTTCCAATAATATTTCCGCTACCTATGCGATTTTTGTGTGTCTGCAGACTACTAGATTCTTCATGAGGATTAGTATTGGCAAAAGCATCAAAGTTTTCCCCATTGTTACTATTATATTTTTCAGTGACAACCTCCCCAATTTCAGACATGGCAACAACAAATAGATCTATCAAACGAGTAACCAAAAGGCAAATGAAGAATACGAACGGAAGAGGGGAGAAGAAATGGCAAATCTTTTCAAAAATCGTTTTAGAAGTGGGGGAGAGGAAAACGAGAGGCGAATGGAAAATAATGTAATGCAAGAGATGAGATTTTATGATGGGTACTTGGTATGTCTTGACTTGGCATAAATCTCCCCGGCAACGGCGCCGGAAATTGGCAAGTTGAAGGGAGACAAATCTTGACTTGACTTGGCATAAATCTCCCCGATAACAGCGCCAGAAATTGGCAAGTTGACAGGTGAAAAATCTTGACTTGAATTAGCATAAATCTCCCTGGCAACAGCGCCGGAAATTCTTCCTACTACTTCTTGAGCTTGCGTTGGTTTTTCCCTTGAAGAGGAAAGGGTGATGCAGCAAAGTAGAGTAAGTATTTCCCTTGGTTTTGAGAACCAAGGTACCAATCCAGTAGTAGACAACACACAAGTCACCAAATACTTGCACAAACAAACAACAGCTTGCACCCAACGCGATAAAGGGGTTGTCAATCCCTTCACGGTTACTTGCGAAAGTGAGATCTGATAGAGATAGATAAACAGTAAAGTAAATATTTTTGGTATTTTTGGTTTATAGATCGGAAAGTAAAACATTGCAAAATAGTAGATCAGAAACTAATATGATGGAAATTAGAATATTATAAGATGGAAAATAGACCCGGGGGCCATAGGTTTCACTAGAGGCTTCTCTGAAGATAGAAAATATTCTAGTGGGTGAACGAATTACTGCCGAGCAATTGGTAGAAAAGCGCAAAGTTATGACGATATCTAAGGCAATGATCATGAATATAGGCATCATGTCCATGTGAAGTAGATCGAAACGATTCTGCATCTACTACTATTACTCCACACATCGACCGAATCCTGCCTACATCTAGAGTACTAAGTTCATGAAGAACATAGTAACGCATTAAGTAAGATTACATGATGTAGAGGAATAAACTCAAGAAATATGATGTAAACCCATGTTTTTATCCTCAATGGAAACAATACAATGCGTGCCATGGTGCCCCTACTATCACTGGGAAAGACGCCGCAAGATTGAACCCAAAGCTAAGCACTTCTCCCATTGCAAGAAAAACCACTCTAGTTGGCCAAACCAAATCGATAGTTCGAAGAGACTTGCAAATATATCAAATCATGCATATAAGAATTCAGAGGAGATTCAAATAATATTCATAGATAAGCTGATCATAAATCCAAAATTCATTGCATCTCGGCAAACACACCGCAAAAAGTATTACATCGAATAGATCTCCAAGAACATCTAGGAGAACATGGTATTGAGAATCAAAGAGAGAGAAGAAGCCATCTAGCTACTAGCTATGGACCCGTAGGTCTGTGGTAAACTACTCATGCTTCATCGGAAGGGCAATGTTGTTGATGTAGAATCCCTCCGTGATCGAATCCCCCTCTGGCAGGACGCCGGAAAAGGCCCCTAGATGGGATCTCATGGGCACAGAAGGTTTCGGTGGTGGAAAAGTGTTTTGGTGGCTCCCCTGGTTGTTTTTAGGATATATGGGAGTATATGGGCGGAAGAAATAGGTCAGTGGAGTCACGAGGGGCCCACAAGGGTGGGGGCATGCCCTACCCCCTGGACGCGCCCTCCATCCTTGTGGCTTCCTCGTGGCTTCCCTGACGTGCACTCAAACTCCCCTGGATGTCTTCTGGTCCAAGAAAAATCATCGCGAAAGTTTTATTCCGTTTGGACTCCGTTTGGTATTTCTTTTCTGCGAAACTCTAAAACAAGGAAAAACTAGAAACTGGCACTGGGCTCTTGGTTAGTAGGTTAGTCCCAAAAATCATATAAAATAGCATATTAATGCACATAAACATCCAAAACAGATAATATAATAGCATGGAACAATAAAAAATTATAGATACGTTGGAGACGTATCATCCCCACGCGGGTGCCAGCGCCCCCCTCAGCGGCATGGATGGCCGCCGTCGACCGCTTCCTTGCACCAACGTCAGTCGCCTCCTCCCACCAGTTGACTCACTCCTAGAGACCCAACTCCAGAACATTCTGGCCTTCCTTGAAGCCAGGGCCAACGTCCAACAGTACACCAATAACAGCGCAAGACGCCGCCGTCGCTGTCGACCAGTGCGCGACGACACATAGAGCATGACAGATAAGCCACTTCCCACCGCAAGACGCCCCCACCGCCGCCACGTAATCTAAATTTTCCATGAAAAATATTCGGATTGCCATTCTTAAAATCCGAACTTTTATCATTTTCGTTTATTTTGATCAATCGTCAGATGAATGTACAGTCAGAGTCAGACTGAATGAAATCTATGGTTTTATTGACTGAATGTTCTGCTAGAGCCATATCAAACTAAATATAAAATGTCATCAAGCCACATGTATTCCTTCTTATCGCAAAAATTTCATATTAAATACCACATCAATTCTAAATATTTTCTTAGGGAAGTCATTTCCAAATACTTGTAGGGCGCGACCAATCCCCTTGTTCGAGCACTAGGTGATACATCTATTTATCAACACATTTAATTATTATGGAGTAGTAGATAAATCATACTGGATAACTCGTTCGTCATGGTCACTTTTGTTCCTAAACTTGTTACATGTATAATCTATATCTATACGATCTATACCAAAGGGGTAGATCTAATTAATCTCGGCCATTAAATCATGTCAATCCAACGACCTAGACCCTTCAATGTAGAGCGCTCAACACGTTTAGCGTGCAGTCAATTTCATACCAAAATAGTGCTAATCACGTAATAACACACAAATAATATCCTACTTAATATCCGCATGCACTTAATATATAATTCCAAATTAACGTGCATTGCATGTACACATTGACTAGTACTACTAGTACATGAAACTAGTGTCTTAACTTGTGAACGCGTCCTGATATGGTCAACAAGAACATCGCCCGCGAGTTCTTTGTATTTGCCTGTGCGTCTAAACTAGAAGGGGAGGAGAGAGAGAGAGCATACATGGAACCCACCAGTAAGTGAAGGTGAATAGTAGTACATGCTAACGAGCCGGTCCCACTAATGTACTAAAAATAATATGAAAACATGTTATCAATTAAATAGGTTGTGGTAATATAAAAACATTGTATCAACAAAGGGGGCTACATCAAACATTGATGTACCATGTTTCCTATTGACGCGCGACTTGAAAGCCTAGTCGCATGTTCGGTCCTCGTCCTTTTTCATTTTTATTATTTATATATATGGGTCCAGAATTGTTTCATGACTGATGGGCCCCTCGGTGTGTATTTTGTAACACTTTAATTTGTGGGTCGAAATTTGTTCCATTAAACATGGACTACCGGTGTGTAGTTTTGTAGCTTATTTGTAATAATTAAAGAGAACAATAGAGTTTTTTGAAAAAATACCATGGTGCGACGTTGAAGGTGAGAAAGGACGTGTGAGAGAGCGATGACCGAGCCATAGTGAAATCAATTGGGGGAGGTGCGGGGCTTTTAACGATGTTTGGAATAGTTGTGGGCCGAATGCTACGAGAATATAATCTAAACCCACCGGAATAAATGCCTTCACAAATTAATCCAAGGTTGGAGTCCCCCTCGCAATGTAAATAGCTCTGGCTCTACGAGGGACGGAGAGGTAGGTTCAATGTGTGGAAGATACAACGTGAGAAAGCGAGGTCAATTAAGACATGGATAGATAGAGAGACAAAGTGAGTGTGGTCCGACATTCGTTGAAAAGATATATATGCTCCGGAGAGATATTGTCCGATTGAGCTTTTGGGAAGGGTGAAAGCTGTAAGATAGAGCTTGAGAGATGATCCAGTCATAGACATGTAGATATATTCTGCGCATGGGAGGAAGCAAGGTCAATCAATTACATATATAAAGGGAGAGAGTTTGAGCGAGTGTGGGTCATCGTGCAATCGAAAGAGTCAGACGGGTTGGAGAGAGTGACCTAGATAGACAATGTGCGTGAGAGAGTATACAATATGAATATGTCGAATTGGATTCAAACATGCAGATATATCATTTGTGTTTGAGAAAGAGCAAGGTCAATCGAGACATAAAAAGAGAAAGAGAGAGAGAGATTGAGGGAGCGAGGCCCACCATGAGGTCAAAAGAGTGGGGGCGGCTTGAATGGCCTGACCTAGATAGACAATCTGCATGAGAGAGTATAGAATGTGTTGATCGACTTGTATGTGAAAGAATGCGAGGTTAATCGAGACTTAGATAAAGAGAGTGAGATTGAGCGAGTGTGGCCCGCCGTGCGGAAAAAAGAGTGAGACAGTCTCGAGCGAGTGACCTAGATAGACAACGTGCATGCGTGCACATGAGAGGGGGGGTCTAGATAGACAAAGCATGTATGTAGCGAGAGAGGGTGGGAGGGAGGGAGAGAGAGAGAGCTCGACATGGAGTGCAATGGAGGGTTTGTGAGGTAGATACATTTGGTAACAGAGTGGACGAAGGGGGTTGTGTAGTTGAGAGAGTTAGAGATCAAAAACCTAGAGAGAGACAATGAACATGTGTCAGAAACCGATAGCTTCCTAAGGTGGTTAGGAGAGGAAGATTGATCGGTACAAGAAGTATGTAGCGTGTGTGCCGAGGGAGGGGGAGTGGGGCTAAAAACAACATTTGAATGTATATAGTACGAGACTTAATATCGACGTTTCAATTTAGTGTACATTGTATGATTTGAATTGAGGACATGCATATAGCTTCCGTAATGATTTCGAATTCGTGCCATACTAGGTTTGAAAAAGTTGACATTGACTCGATTGTTGTGCTATTTTGTAGGTCATATGTTTGAATCCATCCAAAGTTTTCTCACTACCATGGTTTTCATCATATACATATGAATTTGTATTAAAAAGTAGCGTTAGAATTGGAGTTCGCTATGTGACACACACTCTAATTCAAATAACTCCTCATTAACTAATTAATAGTATCTCGTTTTGAATGACTAATTATTTGCAAGGAAAACACGGACATGGTAATACATACAAATTTGTTTCCAAATGAAAGAAGATTCGATTGCATTGTCAAATGTAGGCACACCAGGCAGACCAGGGTCGTGCCGTGGTGGTCGCATTTGTCGTATGGACGCTAGCACCCCCCCCCCCCAAAAAAAAAAGAACGACGGAAAAATAATTTGGATTTCCATGTTTTGGATTGAAATATCTGGCGGCCCCAATTCCAGCCCTACAAAATCTCCCTTCTCCACCGCCCCCTTTCACGCGCCTAGAGCGCTCAAATCCCTAATTCGCCGCCAACCCAAGCAAAGTTCGAATCATCCCTCGTCTCATCTCTTTCCCCACCTTTGTGCTGGATGACGAAGACAGAGACGACGGTCACGCTTCACCACCGCACCGGAGCTACCTCATCTACACCCTCGTCCACCGCACCAAGTGGTTCACTGACAACGTCGGCCGCCGCAACCGACGTGCCTCACAGACACCGACTTCCACTGCATCAGGTGCACTTCACCGACGCTGTCTCCCACCTCACCGGGGCTACTTCACCAAGCACATCATCGCACCTTCTCCCCCCCCTCTGAGGCCTTCGGGCTTCAACGATGGTCTCATCCACCGCATCATAGCGCTCTCCTGCCACTCAAGATCTGCATCCGTTCTTGGCCTGCCAACGCCAGCGCATCACCCTCAACGGTTCTCAAGTGACCCGCACTCTAGCTAGGCGAGCATGCCCAAACGCCGGCCCGAACTAGGTATCCACATATCACTCCCTTGTGCACTGCTCCGATAATGTTTCAATATCCTTTCACTGCTCTCTTAGCTTACACGCCTACGCCATTGTGACTTTAACTCTTATTTCTTCTGGAGATATCATATGAAAGAAGCAAACCATTTTTTAGCGAAGCATGACGACGCTATGGGATCTGGTACACATCCTACACACTGGTATAACCTTGTAAGTACCTGTCCTCCGGTACAACAACAAGGTCAATTCCTCTTATTTGATCAACCATTTGCCGTGTCAAAAATGCACAGGGGGGTGCAAGGAGCACAAGGCCTACATTCCAAGCAAGTGGTAATCTAGACTTTTACATGGAACGTGCCAAGCACAAGCAGAGCTGCAGTGAGAATATAGAACGAGCTAACGTAAGTCCCTGCATTTCATTTAATTCGTAGTGGCCTGCGTGTATGATTTGTGTGCAGTGGCGGATCCACGAATTCAAGTTACTAGGGGCGAAAATTTAACTTAAAAAATATGAAGGCACTTGCACTCCGGAAATCAACATAACTTGAGAAATGTGAAGCTACATGCACTTTGAAAACCAAATAATGATCCAAAATAGTTCTAGATTATAAAACACTAAATGATGTAGGCACCAAAAACACAAAATGTAACATGGTGTACAAGGACTACTAACATGGTCTGTACCTGCTTCAATTATTCGTTCTCTAGCTGAAAATATCGAAGTGTAATTACACCTATAACCAGTGCGCAAACTGCATATCAATATATCTATCATACACAAGTACGCCAATAGTTTCAAACAACAGACTAGAAAAGTATTTATGCTACATTGTCATTATACGGGGACTTTCTGGTAGATGGCCTCGACATTTCCTCAAGCCATGAAAATGTACTCTAATTTGCTTGTCATCAATGCCTGCAAATCTCTATGTCTCTCTCAACATAGCAGATCATCATTAGCCACTAAATCCTTCAATGGTAGCTTGCAAAATGCTTGTATTAGATCCCTCATTAGACACTATATGTTCATCACCAGGAGCATGTAAAATGTTTGCATCAAATCCTTCATTAGCAGTCTGTTCATTAGACACTTTAGGCTCAAGAACAACCTGAGCTTGTATGTTTGCACCGGAAACTTGATTAGATACATCAGGTTCAGTCAGTTCAGTATTGATTGGGGGAGTTATAAAATAAGCAGAAATTAGTTTCATTTTCTCATAGATTCCCTACATACAAGCAGTTTTACAACACTGTCAGGTTTAACTATTGGCCAGAAATTGAACAGTTGAATTAGATATAATCAGGGATGTGATGTACCTGCTCGTTGCGCATGTTGCTCTTGCAAGCGGCAACAGTCCATTTGCGCAAGCTCAATGCCATGATCGTGCAGCCGCCACTGCCTCCCATGCAGGCTACACCCAGGGTTGGATCTTCATCTTGTTTTCCTTCCATTCACTTGAAGCCCGGCGACCGGCGTCCAACGAGGGCGCGAGGAAGTGCTTTGTCGGTGTGTCCAGCGATGGCTATGTTAGGAGTGAACCATACTGGAGGCTGGAGCAAACGAATTGGGATTTTTCTTGCTATCGATCGATATGGGAGGCGCTCATTTGGGCCGCGAGCCTGCTATAGGGCCTGCCTTGCACTTACGTTATTGGCCCATCCAAATTGAAATGTTTTCTTCATTTTTTACATTGCCTACTCATGTCTTGGGACGAACAAAACTATCCTGGGCCAACCTGGGCGACTCAAACTAGGTGCACACTTTCCATCCACCAGAGGCGGCCGCCCATACCAGCCCCTACAGTGGCGTCGCCCCTTTTTGCATGTATGATTGGGGTAGTGGAAAATATTCCTGTGGCGCTTTTGATTTGCCCACAGAATGGTTGAATTGCTTGTTTCTATGAACTGAGTTCGCCAATAATGTGAAGGATGCCAGTCTTTTAATCACATTGTAGATTGCTTAGATCTTGATATGCCAAATGTAATCGCATGAAATATACAGTAAAAGCCAGTGTGATGTGTGTGACTACAACTAGCATGACAACCCGTCCTCATATAACATATCAAGGACGCACCATCTTATCAGATTAACCATTGGACTTACCAATGCAGTGTGGGAAGAAAGAAGTATTGGGGCTGCGTATCCAAGCAATTGATGCCATGGACTCCTTCGTAGAACCTTGTAAGCAAAAAAGAAGTTGCAGTGTGCCTGTACAAAGACCTAGCGTAACTTCAGTTACCTGCTTCTTGGAATTTTAGTTAGCCACTTATTGCAAAATTGTTCAATTATGTTGCTTGGCTTAATTTTGTTTGCTACTGATTACATAATGCCATAGCATGTTAATCCTATTATAGAGTGCGCCTATCTATGTGTTTGATACTTACTATTAAGAATTACCTATTTGCCTGAACTTAAATAGCTACTTAAGCACGTAGATAGCTGGTCATACGTACTTCTAGGGTGCAGCCGAATTCACGTGTAATTTACGTTCTGATACCCTATTTGTTTAAATGGTTTGCTGTTATCACTTGTAGCACTAGTAATGTTTGCATGTTCATAGATAGACAACTGCCAGGTTTATATGAGGGACACTGTATTTTTAACTTATATATATATATATGTGTGTGTGTGTGTGTGTGTGTGTGTTGGAATCATTTTTCTTACATCAAAGAGATTTACAGATGTTTGTGTTGCTGGTAAACAGTATCGACTTGTTAGAATAATACGTTGCCAAGAACTTGTTAGTTTTACTAGTTCATGTGTAATTAAATACATTGCCAAAACTGGTTAGTTTTACTAGTTTGATATTAGTTTCTTATGGATCTTGCAATAGTTTATTTATGATTTCTATCATTCAAGTTTGCAGGATCCAACTGAAACTCCGTTGGCACAACAGGTATGTTTTCAGAAACTTCCTTGTTTACCTAGTTCGCTGCAGTAACTTGTTGCCGTAATCATCTTACCAACTTCAAGTTTTCAGGATCCAATTGGAAGTCCAATTGCACAACAGGTATATTTTTAACAATATATTTGTGTAATAGGTTTGCTGCTGTAACTTGTTGCTCTAATAAAGTTACTGTCTACTAAACTTTTCAGGATCCAAGAGAAACTCCAACGCCACAACAGGTTCCTTTTGGAAAACTTATATGTTTAGCTGCTTTGCTGCTGCAACCGGCTGCTCTAATCACGTTACTGGCTACTAAACTTTTTAGGATCCAAGAGAAACTCCAATGCCACAATAGGTACCTTTTGCAAAACTTGTTTGTTTAACTGCTTTGCTGCTGCAACCAGTTACAATGATGTTAATAACTACTTTTCATCATCCAATTGAAACTCTTTAATTCCTTGTTTGTTTAACTGGTTTGATGTTATAACTCCCAGTTGAGATGTTTTGCTAACTTCAACTTTTCGGAATCCAATCAAAACGTTAATGGCAAAAAAGGTTAGCCCAAGATCAAAGAGTGATGTCCCCATGGACGTTGTATCATCCCACAGCAGTGGCACCGGCCCAATCGTGCATCATGAATTCTACTTCTGCACTTGGAGATGAAGTTGACATGTTGAAGAAGCAAACAACACAATCACAAGCAGTACTCAAGACAACCATTAAATATTTGGTGGATTTGAAAATGCAGCAAGCTGAGACTGACCACATTGTTAAGGTCCTGTAGGAAAAAGAAAATTAAATTCCCATTTGGTAAATCATAGGTGAAATGTTCTTTCCATCGTTGAATAACCTTTGTGTTGTTTTTTCATGTAATCGATCAAACCATTTGGTTCAGAGATCATGTAATAATTGTTTTTTTGGTTTGTAATTTTTTTGAGCACAAGTCTGCATTAATTGATAAGACTCTGATACATTTCATTTATATTGTTGTGCCAGACTTACAAATATGCCAATCGGGCTTAATGTGCATTCAGCAATAATAGTAGTATAGATGGTCCTTAAGTGGCACGCATTTGAAAGGGCCAAGATGTTGTACTAGCTTCGCTAAAAAAAGGATGCTCTTCTGCAAAAAAGTACAGCGGCCTGGCTTATGTATGTTAGTTGACATTATTGATCCATATACTCTATAAGTATTTATATGTGTGTTAGTTTTGTACATTATTGGTTGATTGACTCGGTATTTGAATCTTGATACATCGCTTGTGTACATATCTAAATGGGAGTACACATTATGCTGCGTGTGACACTTGAGTTGGACATAAAGTGATTTCAAATATTCAAATTCACCTTAAACTGGATTATAGCTTCTGAATTCGAGTATCGGCATTTGTAAATCATATTCATGTATGATAGTGGAATACATCTTTGTTGTGCTTTTGAAGATATATAAAAACACATAGAATGATTTATAAAGATTCGTATAGGAATACAAAATGGATTCTTTTTTTTGCGGGGGAAAATACATAATGGATTCGAATTTAGTTGCCAGGGTAAACATGGATGCTTATTGTCCCAAAATTCAATAGAAGCGGCAGAATGTCCACTCCCACGTCGGCTACTTGGAGCCAGTGTTTGGGAGATGGAAATTATTGTCTACCCCTTACACGGACAATCCATCGGCCCGATTTCCACTGCTCTCAATAGGTGTAGGTTAGTAACTTCAATTAGACGTGACATGACCGCCTCTGAGCCCATTCCGACACGGTGGGCGCCAAACATGGGTGGATAAACACATTTGATTCAAGCTCGTCCGAAAGTCCTCTATCTCTCCCTCCATTTCCCCATTCATACACTGTGGGCGGCAAAACAAACTTGACTCGGGCGAAATCAATGTAGGCAAATATTTGCAATAGGGGCAGGTTTGTAACTTCACTCAGATATGACACAACTGCCCTACCTGTCAGCCGCGTTCATACACCATGGGCGCCAAAACACCCTCTCCTCACCCGAAATCGCTTTGGGAAAATATTGGGGAGATGCGAGATTATCGGCCTATCCCCAACCGACGAGACGTCCAAATTTTAAACGGGGGCTAAGTTCGTAACTTTCCCATATTTCAGACAGGCGCGTCCCAAAAACATGGTTCCCCGTACCTCTCCCTCCATTTTCCCATTCATACAACGTTCATGCTAGAACACCATCCCCACACCAGCCTCCTTCGTCCGCCACCCCATCCATCACCGCCGTCCTCCACCCCATCAATCGCCACCGTCCTCCACCATGCCAGAGCGCCTACCAAGACCGCGTCGTCCACTATTAGAGATGGACGTTTCTCATCCATGGCGACAGACCAGGAGCCTTGCATTTCATCCTCTCGCTTCATCGACGCCATCGTCATCTTTGTCGAGGCCGCTCACATGACCTTCTCGTCCACCGTAACCGGACATATCCCCCGATGCACCCGTCTACCGTCGCAGATATTCTTCAACGCCACCGACAGCCATCACACCCCGATGCCTACACGACGCTGCAAGAGAGGTGGTACTTCATATCTGCTCAACTTTTTGATCTCAACCAGAAAATAGATCGTAACTTGGTTACTGTACTTTCTTTTCATCTCTTAGAACATACTTCTTAGTTCGAAGCAATCTATGGATACTAAATAGCATTTCTGCAGTTTGTAGCTTTAAATCTTCCATGGCACAGTCATAATAGGGTTTAATTGATCATGCTTAGGGTTTAATTGATCATGTTGGTTCCATGGTGGTTTCTTTAATAGAAATCGGAGAGGAAACCCTCTTTTGCACCAATAAAAAATGCATAGGGTTTCCCCCTTTTATGATCACTATACGATCATCATACGTGCTTCGTGTCATAATAGCACCGCTCCACCCATCAAGCTAAACAAGCTTAGTTGTTCAAATATGAATCTGATATTATTAAAATGGAGTCGTTTAGTTGGTCAGCTAAATGTTCCTAGTTTAGTTTCGATACGCCACTCGGGTGTGTATCTACAAGGTGCCCAGGGTGGGTCGCGGCCCACCCTGGGATTTTGCCTCGGCCCAAGCCCCGATTCCCCTCTGTTCTGTTGCGCTTTCGATATCTACTCACCCCCAGCCGCCTGCCTCATCGGCAACTTGCTGTCCCCAGATGGCATGACTCTAAAAGGAGATGCCGGACTAAAAGGAGGTCAGGAGCCGCTCGCCCAACAATGTCACCGCTGCCCGTGTGCGCCGTCGTGCCTACCTTCCCAATTTGTTTAGGGCTCAGGCGTGCAACAACCACTAAGCCAACCCGATTTATCCTGAGATACATACTCAACCCTCAGTAGCCACTCCTCATCACCCATTATCTAATTGATTCATTACTCATTTGGTAGGACTATCATTATGGTTTGTTGTGTACTGAGTGCTACCTACACTTAATGTTTCAGATGTATTTTAGTAATCTTTAGTACCTGTAAATTTCATAGGGTTTCAAAATTCCTGCCCTAGGAACAGACACCAGTCATTTTGGATTGTTGGTCATAGTGACATTGACCCAAATTACTACTGCAGGCCATGTCTGTTGACAATTGTACTTGTCTTTCTTACTCATTCGATAAGATATCCACTTATTCACGTCGATTAGTTGGAAACGATAAGTGCTAGAGCAACTTCTTGATTCAGATTGTGGACGGTCTCTTACAACGGTTACAATTCTGCATACTTGTCCTAGTAAGCTCACAAGTAATGATTGACTCACTACATCTATGCTTGCCTTGTCATATTTGTTGTCAATATTCTTTTAGGGTGGAACACCCTGTTTCGAAATACTGGAACCGCAGACATGAGTGAATAGTATTTGTCTGGTCATCTCTTCCATCATGTGTGGGCAATGAACTCTGCATTGTATAGAGAGAAAGTGTCACTTCCACCTTTTACATAGACTACGACCATTTACATGGAATACAATCTGCCTACTTGCTTTGCGTCGCACTACCAGCACTCCACCCTTGAAGCTAAACATTATGCCACTCATAATTCCTTAGTTTATTTGTTCAAATACGAATTTGATATTGTTCTAATGTTCCTACTACAGTTTTGAAATGTGTGTTTGCCTGTTATAGAGACATAAGAGGTTTGTTTTTCAATGTGTGGTCTGGTCAGCATAGTTGGGGGTGAACTTTGCATATGTAGGGGTTTATAGGGAGACACTCTTCGAGTTGAATCCGCAATGCATTCCATAGATAATATGACTACTTTTTATGTTTTCATGAATCTCAGATATTGAACAGCATCATAATGATTACGAGCTTGCGCGCATGAAAAGAATAAAGCAGAACAATGCCATGGCTATCAAACGTGGCATTAAGGGACTGACATCAAGTCTGGATGCAATGCAATGCAAACGCTCTCCACCTACAGATTCATGCTCAGAATATGATCCTAACAGTGATTCTGAGCTAGAGGGACACCTAAATCAATGTAGCTCCCTAGTGGAGGAGTCAGAGGCAGATGCACTATCTTATTCACCCATCAAGGTGCTTGCTCTAACTTTCCAAGGTTATATTGGTCGCACATATCTTCCAATTGATGCTTTGAATTGCTTCTACTTTGTTGCACTGCCATTAGCTTAGTTTACACATTGTGTATGTGAATACACCCTGCCTATCCATTTTCAGTACATATTCCATCTGTCATCATACCATATTTATCCATTCAAAATGTTGTTCTTGTGTATCAGACGTTCAAAAGGAAGAGGGCCATTGCTGATTGTGGAGGAGCATGAGCAAAGTATTTGGAAAAGGTAGCGACACCTAATGAATCAAATAGCCCATTAGGTGCAATTGCAATATCTCCTGGCCCACAAAACACGGCCCCAACTCTAGCAGACTTTAGTCCTTCTACACTGGTCATCTTTGATGCCCCAACTCAGCAGACTCCAACATCAGCAAACAGTATGATGAAGCCAGTTGACATAGCACCAGCTCTATGATGCAAAAACCTCATTCCAGGAAAGAGTACACCAAATCCAGTTGCCAAATCCCTTTTCGAATGAGAGAGAGCCACAATTGCAGCAAATAGGACCCCTGTTCCATTTCTTCCGAGTTTAGAAGACGAAGCTTATATTGTTGTCAGGAACTTTGTGCGCATCTTTCCTTCATGGAAAGATTATACCGCAGACACAGAACCATTTCCAGTCTTCCTCCGCAACTTACGTGTAAGTAATGTACTAATGTTATTCATGGTAAATATTGCATATGTTTCTACTGACAGAAGACACAAGATTTCATTATTTTTAATAGGCGAGCACCAAACTGGATAGTCAAGACGAGCAAGGGTTGGTTGCTCTTTTCAAGAACTCGTTGATGAAGTATCGTTCCTACCTAAGGTAAGCGCACTTTGATGGCAAGCCTCTAAATGAAATTTCTGTAAAGTTTTCGGTGATACATTTATCAGACAGTGAGTGGAATAATCTTGTTACACATTGGTCTAGTCTGTAGCGTAATGTACTGTCTATGATATCACATCACAATTTGAACTACATTTCTGCATGTGGCTTACCGTCTCATCCATACGAAAACAGTTTGCAGAAGAACATTCATTCTCAAGGGACCACATAATCTCACAACTATACTGCACACTTCAGTGCTCTTGTGAGTACCTCTTGCCCTATATGGCCATACATACTTTCATAGCTGGTTGATTATGTAGCATCACTTCAGATGTTAGCCTTGTTCTCATCCATTTGGTGGACATTATAAGATCCGTTTGGACTCTTACATAAAGTTAGAATCAACCCAATGCTTTTGAAGAGGTTTAGCTCTACAGTCCACTTGTAAGGACTGAATGTCGTTTATCACTGTACTTACATTAACAACTACTCCCTCCGCCCATAATATAAGAATGTTTTGTAAAGTACACTAGTGTTCAAAACACTCTTATATTATGGGAAGAGGGATTGGCTCATTGTGTAGCATTCTGCATCTTATCTCTCTCGCCCACCATTTACTAAAAAATATCTAATCTATATTTAATCTTACCAAAAATTTGAATACACAGACAACGTTAGTGCATGAGTGTAGCTCATTGCTCTTGTCAGTACATTTCGCCCTGTAAAGCTTGTACTTCCAGGGATTGGAAGTTGATTATGTAGCATCAATCTACATCTTATCTTCATCATCCTCTATCCCTTTCAGTATTATCATATCTATAATTACTCTCTACAAAATGTAGAGTACATGCAGTGCTTATTAAGAAGATTCTGTGCTGAAATTCTTGAGTTATCCTTCCCTTGACATGGAGAAGGGCATTATGAAGCTGATGTTAACCGTTAATGTAAGTCAGTCCTTCTAAATCCTTTATCCTCAACTACTGTTTAATTTGCTCATACTCCCTATCGGTAACTACTGTTTAGTTTGTTGTTTCTACCAAAATCCTTGTTTGCAACAACGGTAAGTTCCAAGTTTTACTTGTAAAACCAAATTACTTATTCATAGCATGCACATTACTCAATACTCCCTATATGTATGCTTGTTTTTGTGGATCTATAATCCAGTGTGTGGTGAAGCAGCCCATGTTTACACCTTGCCATCTCCTATTTTATCTTACTGATGTGGCTGATGATATGAACAACATGCCATGCACATTAACCAAAATAGATACAATGATTGTCTTTGCCCTTCATCTATGTTTGTTATATTGACATGGTAATCCAGTATTGTGGTGAAGCTCCCCGCATTATGAACAATGCCAAATTATGCTATTGATATTTTAAACTTACTCTTTATTTTTCTAATTTGAAATTGGATGGAATTGACAGCACAATTATCATCTTTGTTTATACACATGCAAAACATGTCATCTCTCTGCTTGTTTCAGGGTGATATGCCTGATGGCATGCGCAAGTCTACTGAAGGCTGTGAGATAAACCCAACATATATTGCAGCAAAGAAGGCAAAACATCTTGAAGATAGCGAGACAATCACAAAGTCTTGTCTTGATGCAGTGTTCAAGTTACTTGAGACGAGTAGTTAGTTAAGCTCACAGAATTCATTGTCTAACTCAGTTCGACTTCTTCAGTCCCAAGTTCTAGTAGAAAGGCATTCTGCAACTCAACTTCGACTTGAAGTCCTATCTCTAAGAAAGATTGCGGAGAACACCAATGACAACCTCATTGCTAAATAGCTACACCTGGAAGCTATGACCGACATCCTAAGCCGGTCTCATAGCCTTACTCAGCAGCTTGCGTAGCAGTTCCCATGCAAGGCTATCCTTTCTTGAACTGTCTTGGAAGTGGTCTTGGTTCAGTATTATTTTTTTATGCTTCAATGGCGCCGAGTTTTTTAATCTACTTCTTCGTTGCGCTTTATGATCACTAGTGGCGACGTTCGATGCCCAGTGCATGTAATATACCATAAATTCTTTATTGTATAGTGTAGGTTTATTCTAAGTTACTATGCCATAATTTCTTTATTGTAAAGAGTAGGTTTGTTCTTAACTCCTACTAGTTACTGCCATCATTCGCTATCTGAAAAAATGGAGAAAATCTGATGTAGTCGGTCAGGCCGAAACATTTGCCTCTAATGTGCCTGCTTTTTAGCGGGTCACAATTGGGCCGGCCTGCAACTTTCTTGGGCCTGAAAGGCCATTGGTGCCTTCACACTTTATGCCAGGCCCAATACTTACATGGGCCTATATTCAGCCCAAAGTTTGGTTGGGCCTTTACTGGACCCAGCGCTTAATTGGGCCCATGTAGCTTTGGGACATTAACAGGCTGAATATTCTGCTGGCCTGTTACGGCCCAGAAAAAACCATAGGCCTTTAGCAGGCCGAAATGCATGTTGGGCCTCAATTTTCACTAGTCGTCCACGGGCCTTCAGCGGGATGAAATGTAGACCGGGCCTTTTTTGGCCCAGTTATATGACGTGCCATTACCAGGCCGAAACATATCTCGGGCCTTAGTTGGCCCACTGATATCATGGGCCTTTAAGAGGCTGAAAGCTTAGTACACTAGTACGCATCGGTGCTAGACAAACTGTTTTTGACCCCTTTCCGTGACGGCATTTGGAACTGTCGCCTAGTGAATGGCGGCGATAGGGGGGTCCTCCTGGCACACACGATCAGAAAAATGAGTTCGTGTGCGAACCGGCGAGCGCTCAAATATGGAAATACATATAGTAGAGCTAAAAATATAATTATACATGTGAAATTGTTTCTGGTCACAAGTACATCCCACACAGTTAGTCCCCGCTAAACATTTCCATTTGCATGTACATCCCACATAGTCACTCCAATGAAAACGTTTCCGTTCACAGGTACATCACAGACAGTTTTTCCCGTTAAATCGTTTGTGATGGCATTGCCATTGCACACGATATTAACAATTTTATCGTTTGTGTTATTGAATGCATCACACGCGGTCCGTAGAACAAACTATGTGGCAAAGGCTGTCCATCACACACAATTTTTATGTGGTAAATGTTTGCGCAAGGTGGCCTAAGCAAACAGTTTTCAAGAGAAAGTCGTGTGTGATTTTTCATTGATCCAACATGGTTTATTCCTAGAAACTATGTGTGTTGCCTGAGGTCATCGCCCACGGTATTTTTTTCAATAACCGTTTGCAATAGCAAAACCCAATTAGCAGGCTAATTTTCCATTAGCAGGCTAATTGCGCTATTATTAATAATCCATTTATTAATCTAATTGACATTCATATTAAGTACATAATATATTAAGGAAGCAGAATTTCATAATTGAAATACATCAGAGTACAACATGATATAGCTTCAGCACTCAGCTACCCCATTACAAAACTGCACCAGCACCAAGTTTCACACGCAACATGTCGAACCTTTCGGAATTAGCATCATAGACGGTATATAGACAGATGCATCTCATCTGGAAAACTGCTGAAGCAGAAGGCGAATATTGAGCCTTCATTCATGTTGAAGGTCTTTGCAACTTTAGGCCAGTGCCTGTGGATGATTGACCGTCCGTCCTTCGTCCTCTTCAGGAACACTTCAATATTGAACAGTGGGTGTTGTATGAAAACCTTCCTCGCCTCCTGACCATAGAGGTGGTTTGAGAGCCAATCATCAGTGAACTGCTTTCGAAAGGCCTAAAAACAAGGATGTGTATAAATATCTTCTCTATATTGGAAATGGGGCAAAAGAATAAAAAAGGCAAGGTATAATAGTTAGTACCATCTTGTAGTGAAATGATGTCTTCTACATTGTGCAGAAAAGATCTTGTTTTTTTGTCGCTAATTTCTTTATCCTAACATCTTTCCGAGTTCCTTGATTTGATTGATATTCATGGACAAGTCATTTCCCCATATGAAAAAAGGGTCGAACAGTGGGTCAAAATCTCTGACAGTGGGACCTACATGTGCAAGACCAAATTGTTAAAAACCTAAATATTAGAATGGTTCCTGTAATTGCACAATAATGTGCTATTAGACAACGGACCATGCACGTGCTAACCTCGATTGTAAACCTCAGTGCTTCCCATTGTTTCCCTACAACACATATACGGTAGTTAGTCATCAGGTTAAGTAAGGGCTCGCATGCTATCAGTAAAGTATGTTGATGAAAAATAAGCACATTGCAAATTCATCAGATTAATTCAAGCCACATGGAAAACCCATTTATCCAAACCAAGCATGATTAAGAACTAGGAAATATAGCACTTGTATATGTTTCTCATGTATTAAGTGCAGCCAAATTCGATGTATTCCTTACATGCACAACAATACGAAATTCTACCCATGACAATTGGACATCGCATTGCAGAATTCAACCAAGCAGTTAACTAAACACCACAACAAATGAACCAAACATTAACTGAGAACCACATTGCACAATATAACATACTCCTAATAGAAGATCATACGGTTAACCAAACAGTTAACTACAGCCAATTGTAGCAATTGTATTTGTTTCTCATGTATTTACTACAGCCAAATTCAATTTATTCCTCACATGGTATACAATAACAAAATGCACCCACAATTATTGAACATCGCATTGCAGAATTGAACCAAACAGTTAACTAAAAACCACAACACAAATGAACCAAACATTAACTAAGTACCACATTGCATAATGTATAACCAAACCAAGCATGCTTGACAACTTGGAAATATAGCAATTGTATTCGTTTCTCATGTATTTTGTAAAGATAAATTCGATTTATTTCTCACATGGAAGACAATATAAAATTGCAGCCTGAAGAATTGAACATCACATTTGCAGAATTGAACCAAACAATTAACTGAAGACGACAACTAATTAACAAAATAGTTAATAAGTTAGCACCAGACTGCACGACATATAGAACATATACACTAGGGCAACAGATTGCATGGTAATTAGATAGCACAATTCACTAGAATTCGTGAAGGAAAGGCAGGAGCAGCACACGCAACGGGTAAACCGAGCATGCTTAAATGGCGTAGCTAGCAAATGGCAAGGTGTTCCTCCAAGATCTGGGGGTCGGCACGAATAGCAGCCATCATGACCTCATCCGCGCGTGCGGCCGCGATTTGCTTCTCCGCTACCAAATGCTCCTTGAGATCCTGGCTATACTGCCTGCACCATGGCTTAGGGCAGCGCTTATTTGGTGGAGGGGTCGATGATTTGGGTGGAAGGTGTTGCGCTCACGCCGGCGGTCGGGGCATGTGGGATGTGGAAGGAGGAGGAGGATGGGGGTCGGGTGTGGATTACCTGCCTGGATAGACGAGGCCGAGCAGCGTGAAGGAGGGTCACCAACGAGGAGGCGGCGCTGCAAGCAAGGAGTGAAGGTTTCAACTTGGAAAGGAAGGCGAAAAGAGGGGAAATGTGGCTTTTGGTAAGGGAGAGGGGGCGGGGAGGTAGATATTTCCGCGGAACCGAAAATTTGGAATCGCTACAGCAAAAAAACTGGCGCCCAAAGTGTCATCGGACACAGTCCCTTATTCAGAATAGTGTATGATATGTGAACATCACAAAAGATTCAGATAGCTTAACCCATGTGTGATGAGTTTGAACGTCAAAAATTTTGGTTTGAATTTCCATGGTTTCAATGGTCATCCACGTCATTGCCTAATTTGGGTACACAAAGGATACTACATCACACCAACACTTCTTAATCGAGCAAGTTCAGCAATTAAACAGAGCTAGTTGCCTAAACATTACTCTAAAAAATTAAAGACCGGCGCTCTTAATTAAACAAACAAAGAGTACTACTATGGTTGGTGCTCGTTGATCTTCGCTGCCACCTCCATGTCCAGCTCGCGCCCGACGGTCTCCTGGGGAAGGGGCTACATGGCATCCATCGCACCATACTTGGAAAGCATCTCGCCATCAGCGTCTGCCATCTCTTTGGAAAATGCCGCCACGAGTTGGGCGAGGGCGGCCGTGATCTGGGCTTGGATGGGCTCCGTTGTTGCTAGGTATGTGACAGAGGAACGGATGGCTGCTCGAACGCTCTCGGCGATTGCCAACTCTTCGCCCCGGGTTGCCGACCGTTTTCGGAGAAGCTTCGTTCGATTTGTGCGGTGACCGCTAGGAGCTGGGCGTGGGCGGCCTTGACATGGTCGTGGGCGGCCTCCATCAGGGCTAAGGCCGCCGCTGTGGAACTGGTAGCTACTATGTTGCTCTCGCCAGTTGCTATCCCCGAGGCAGATGTTGCTGCCGCCACCTGAGAAGCAACAATGGCCGTTTGGGCTGCCTTGGCCACCCGGTCGCAGATTGCGACCGAGCTGATGCACCTTGTTAGCATGTGCATGGCGGTTTCGGCTATGCTCTCACCAGTGTGGGCCACCGAAGTTGCCCTCACGACGCGGGTCCACATACCCATCTTTCACCGGTGACGATTGAACAGTGAAATGATATTTGGGGAGCAAGATAGTGTGCATGAGACGCTAGCTGTGGACTGTAGCCGACGCACCTTCTCGCGTAAGCCATAGGCACACTATACACCGATAGTGCTCCAGGATATTTTGTGCTGCATCTCACACAGTTGGTGATGATAAACTGTGTGCGATCTACTTGATTTTTCATCTTGATTTGAATTACATAATGGGGTCACAACAGCAATGGACGGTGTTTCAATTGCTAGATCTTTTATTTGAAGTGAACATGCAACTATATGTGTGTCATAAAAAAATTGGAATCATTCAGGGATCGTTTGAACATTTTATACATTAAATTGGTTTTCCAGCCATTTCAGGTGCACAATTCAAAATTAAACTACATGCACATGCTCCGGTGCACCAACATAGGTTGTAAAATCATATATGTGTCCATGGGTTTATGCTTATGTCCCATGAAAGAAATGGGGATGAAATTAGAACACCACGGCACCGTGGCTCTCAGGCAAATGTCGACGTACTTGCTTTTGTAATTCTAGTAAATCCAAAATTCGTCCAAAAATCATGAAACTTGGCATGCTATCAACATGCTGTGGTAAAAATTTGGTCACATTTTGGGCAGGTTTAGGTATAATCTTCTCATAAACCAGAGCTTCTCACAACAAGTGTGATGGTTTCGGTAGGGAACATTTCACCTTTCTGGACGACACGATATCCGTTGCCTCTTCTCGATTTCAATTTTTTTACTAGTGTCAACATAGAACAACAGGAGTGTTGTGTCAATTTTTGGGATTTTTCGGGGTTCGCTTGGACATTTTTATACATTAACTAAGTTTTCTATGCATCCATTTGCATAATTCAAATTTGAACTACATGCACATGCTCTAATGCATATAAATTGGTTGAAAATTCAAATCTGTGTCCTTGGTTGCATGCTTAGGTCCCATGCAAGAAATGGGAATGAATGTCAAACACCCTGCCACCATCACTCGGCCGTAAACATTGAGATACCTAGTTTTTAAATTCTAGTATATCCAAAGTTCATCTAAAATTCATGAAACTTGGCATGCTGTAATGGAGCGGCATCAACATGCCGTGGTAAATTTTTTGTCACATTTGGGGCAGGTTTGCGGATATGCTTCTCACAACAAGCCTGATGGTTTCGGTAGGGAACGTTTCACCTTTCTGGAAGAAACAATATCCGTTGCCTCTTCTCAACCTCAATTTTTTTCCTAGTGTCAACATAGAACAACAGGAGCATTGTGTCAATTTTCAGGATTTTTCGGGCTTCGTTTGGACATTTTTATGCATTAATTGAGTTTTCAATGCATTTATGTGCATACAAATTTGAACTACATGCACATGCTCTAATGCATATAAATTGGTTGAAAATTCAAATCTGTCTCCTTGGTTCCTTGCTTAGGTCACATGCAAGAAATGGGAATGAATGTCGAGCACCCTGCCACCGTCACTCGGCCGCAAACATTGAGATGCCTGGTTTTTAAATTCTAGTAAATCAAAAGATCGTCTAAAATTCATGAAACTTGGCATGTTATCATGGAGCGGCATCAACATGATGTGATAAATTTTTTGTCCCATTTGGGGCAGGTTTGTGTATATGCTTTTCACAAACCAGAGCTTCTCACAACAAGCCTGATGGTTTCGTTAGGGAACGTTTCACCTTTCGGGACGAAATGATATCCATTGCCTCTTCTCGATTTCAATTTTTTTGACTAGTGTCAACATAGAACAACAGGAGTGTTGTGTTAATTTTTAGGATTTTTTGGGGTTCGTTTGGACATTTTTATGCATTAATTGAGTTTTCAATGGATTTATGTGCATAATTCAAATTTGAACTACATGCATATGCTCTAATGCATATAAATTGGTTGAAAATTCAAATATGTGTTCTTGGTTGCATGCTTAGGTCCCATGCAAGAAATGGGAATGAATGTCAAACACCCTGCCACCGTCAGTTGGCCGGAAACATTGAGATACCTGGTTTTTAAATTCTAGTAAATCCAAAACTTATCTGAAATTCATGAAAGTTGGCATGCTATCATGGAGCGGCATCAACATGCCGTGGTGAATTTTTTGTCCTATTTGGGGCGGGTTTGTGTATAGGCTTCTCACAAACCAGAGCTTCTCACAACAAGCCTGATGGTATCATAGGGAACGTGCCACCTTTGGGGACGAAACGATATCCGTTGCCTCTAATTGCTTTAATAAAATTTCTAGTGTCAACATAGAACAATAGGAGTGTTGTGTTAAAATTTGGAATTTTTCGAGGTTTGTTTGGACATTTTTATACATTAACTGGCTTTTCAAGGCATTTTATGTGCATAATTCTAATTTGAACTACGTGCACATTCTCGAGTGGATATAAATTGGTTGAAAAATCAAATATGTGTCCTTGGGTGCATGCTTAGGTCCCATGCAAGAAATGGGAATGAATTTCAAACACCAAGGCACCGTTGATTGCTTGCAAAACATTGAGATACCTGGTTTTTAAATTCTAGTAAATCCAAAACTCGTCTGGAATTGATGAAACTTGGCATGCTATCATGGAGCGGCATTAACATGTCGTGGTAAAATTTTTGTCCCATTTGGGGCAGGTTTGGGTATATGCTTCTCACAAACCAGAGCTTCACACAGCAAGCATGATCGAAACGATATCCATTTCCTCTTAATGCTTTCCAAAATTTTCTCGTGTCAAAATAGAACAACAGGAGTGTTGTGTCAATTTTTGTGATTTTTTGAGGTTCATTTGGACATTTTTATGCACTAACTAAGTTTTCAATGCATTTATGTGCATAATTCAAATTTGAACTACATGCACATGCTCCAGTGCATATAAATTGGTTGAAAATAAAATTTGTGTTCTTGGGTGCATGCTTAGGTCCCATGCAAGAAATGTGAATGAATTTCAAACACCAGGGCACCGTTGATTTCTGGCAAAACATTGAGATACCTCGTTTTTCAATTCTTGTACAAAACTCGTCTGAAATTCATGAAACTTGGCATGCTATCATGGAGAGGCATCAAAATGCCGTGGTAAATTTTTTGTCCCATTTGGGGCAGGTTTGGGTATATGCTTCTCACAAACCAGAACTTCTCACAACAAGCACGACAGTTTCGGTAGGGAGTATCCCACCTTTGGGGACGAAACAATATCCATTGACTCTTATTGCTTTCAAAAAATTTCTCGTGTCAACATAGAACAACAGGAGTGTTGTGTCAATTTTTGTGATTTTTCGGGGTTTGTTTGGACATTTGTATGCATTAACTGAGTTTTCAATGCATTTATGTGCATATTTCAAATTTGAACTATATGCACATGCTCTAGTGCATATAAATTGGTTGAAAAATAAAATCTATGTCCTTGGGTGCATGCTTAGGTCCCATGCAAGAAATGGGAATGAATTTCAAACATCAGGGCACCGTTGATTGCCGGCAAAACATTGAGATACTTTATTTTTAAATTCTAGTAAGTCCAAAACTCGTCTAAAATTCATGAAACTAGGCATGCTATCATGGAATGGCACCCGACATGATGCGGTATTTTTCGTGTCCATTTTGAGAGAAGGTACACTCGAATAATGACAACCAACAAAGGCATTTTGAAAAAAATAGCTGCCAGTTTAATATCTCAAACGTTTGTATAATCCAAACCGTGTGTGTTCTGTTAACCATTCACGTTACGTCACGTGTCTTGGTTTTAATGGTTGTAGGAAGTGCCGTGCGGACAGTTACTTGACCTTGGCTGGACGGGAGGCGTGCGAGCGCAGCCCGGTGCGCAGGCTAACCGAGAGGTGTGCAAGTTGTCCTTGAATGTGCAGGCTCAGCGGGAAACGTGCGAGTTGTATGCTGCGCAGGCTCACTAGGAAATGAGCCATTTGACTTCGATGGCCGCCCACCTTCCTCTCCGTGCGCGCGCCCCCCTCAGCGGCATGGGACACCACCGTCGGATGCTACCTCTCAGCGCCGCACGCTGTCGTTGTCCTCCCGCGCCCCGCCCGTTGATCCCGGGATGACATGATGTTTGATTTACAGGGAAGAACATTATGTGCTACATTGAAGACTTCAACAACGGCATCCCGGAGGACGACAATGACGGTGTGGCACGCCACCTCCACCGCCACCGGAAATAGTTTTTTCTTGGTTTTAATATTGTATCTCAATCATATGAATATAAATTTGTAGTATGACTGAATGAAAGATATGGTTTGAGCGAACTTGCATTTTTCTCTCTTAATGTACAGACTTATCAAATGATTTTCTTTTGAAAAAACGTCAATGGTTTTTAAATGTAAAACACTCATCGCAAATGTTTTAGTTAGAACACCCGTATGCAAACCGGGAGCTTCCCAGGAAGCCAAGGGAAAATGTGCCGAGTAGGGTTCTTGCGGCTCTTGATCGCAAACGTATTAGATAGAACACCGTATGCAAAGTGAGAGCAAGATTTGTGCATCTATTTTGGATGACCCGTGTGCAACTACTTACAAACAATTTGGTAAGATTTGCATCTGTCATATTGGGTATGTTGCCAGTTGTCAAACTGGAAAGATTGACATTTGTTGATCTAGTAACATTGCCAATTGTCAACCTTGTAACACTGT
The DNA here is from genome assembly GCF_056163025.1 of Triticum urartu. Classification (NCBI taxonomy): domain Eukaryota; kingdom Viridiplantae; phylum Streptophyta; class Magnoliopsida; order Poales; family Poaceae; genus Triticum; species Triticum urartu. The sequence goes on along the minus strand of NC_141876.1, from coordinate 219,785,949 downwards.
GATTTGTCAAAACATGAAGCTAAAAATAACTAGCAGTATCTAAGTTTTGCAACTAAAATTAAGTAATTAAGCATAGATTTCATTCATAGATTAAGCAGTCGTTCTTAAATTATACAAACAGCTCAACTCTACAGCTGAACCGAACAAACTTTTCCCCAATTGTTGCCAACAACGTACTGAAATAGCTAGTTCAACTATATATACTAGCTAATTTTATGTACGATGTACAGTTCCACCACATGTATAGTCAGATGAACTGAACAAAATAGCCCCTAAATAATACTACTACTATGGAGGGGCTTTTTACTACTTCCGGCTGCCTCTCCTCTCCCGAGCGTGCGCAGTAAGAGGCAGAGGAGGAGGAGCCTACCAGCGAGCTAGACAACTGCAATATGGTGCCTGCCGCAGCTGCAGCTTCATCGACGCTCACCTCGAACACCCTCTGCCGCTCCAGACGACCCCTCTTGAAGCGGTGGTTCTCCTCATAGATCTCCTGATTCCTCGCCTCTGAGGCGGCATGTGCCACGGCCACGGCGGTAGTAAGGCTCTTAGCGTGCACGACGAGGCGCTCCTCCTCCTCCCGCAGGAACTCGATGTATCACGCAAGGTCGCTGACGCGCGTGCGGGCATCCACCTCCGCCTCCCACCTTTGGGCGGCGGTGGCGGAGCGGGTGATGACCCCGACGGTCGAGGGTGGGCTGGCGGACACGGTGACGACGATGGGGTGGCAGCCACGAACACCACCTCCCACCTTCGGGCTGCGGTGGCGGAGCGGGTGATGGCCACGATGGACGGCAGTGGGGTGGCGGCCACGATGGCCACCTCCCGCCTTCAGGTCGCGGCAGCCAAGCGGGAGATGGCCCTGGCTTTCGATGGTGGTGTGGCAGCAATGGCGGCCGCTAACAGTTGCCGACGGGCAGCGGCGGCGGAGCGTGTGGTGGGTGTTTTGCGCACACCCAACAGGGACGCCACGCACACTACACTACACCGGGGACTGCGCCACCGCCGCGGTGTAGCCTCCCAGCTGGAGCTGTCCTCTAATGATGGCAGAGTGGCTGAGCAACGACGACGGACCGGTGCCATTGGTGATTGTGGGAGAAGTAGACGAGATAAGCTATAGGGAGGGAGGGGAAATGCAACGCAGGACTCGCCGGCCATGAGGGTTTATATAGCAGGCCAGTAAGCATTGGGATTTTGGGGGTCGGGTGGGAAGCTTGCACGGGAACCTGCAAGGTTGCGCGGGAGCGTGCTCACCGACGATTCATTGGCGCCACCGTTTGGCCGAAAGAAGCTGCCCCCCCCCCCCCGCACGCTGCGCAAGCTTGCGCTGTAAGCCGTCTGCGGCAGCGGGGTGACAAGACATGCAAGAGGATGACTGACGGTATCCTGGACTAGGGGGTACTCACCACGTCATCTCCTGATCTGTTAGATTGGACCGAGAACCCCCATGGCCGTATACTCACGGGCCAGTTCGGGCAGCTGCCGCATACATGAAAGATTCTACAAGACTTGGTGATCAAGACAAGGACTCCTCCCCACCGGCGTATTCGGCTAGGACTCTTGTTATCCTAGGCCTCTGGTGCATTATATAAACCGAGGCCAGGCTAGTCGATAGACATATACATACAATCATACCATAGGCTAGCTTCTAGGGTTTAGCCTCCTTGATCTCGTGGTAGATCTACTCTTGTACTACCCATATCATCAATATTAACCAAGCAGGACGTAGGGTTTTACCTCCATCAAGAGGGTCCGAACCTGGGTAAAATATCGTGTTCCCTGCCTCCTGTTACCATCCGGCCTAGACACACAGTTTGGGACCTACTACCCGAGATCCGCCGGTTTTGACACCGACATTGGTGTTTTCATTGAGAGTTCCGCTGTGTGATCGACAAAAGCATCGATGGCTCGCCTGCAGATCAACTGCGACTTCGGCGTCTTTGTCACCAGTTCGACTGGTCACCTTGGTTCGACCAAGAATTGCGCCCCGTGTTCGGATCACCATGTTTGGACGAGGGCATTCATCAAACATCAACTCCAATCTCTATCAAGATCACGGAGGAATCATCTATGGAGCTCGGGGGCTCAACGTCAACATTGCCCTCAAGCGACCGCGCTGTTTTTTTTTGGACAGTGAACTCGTATCTGCCGCCACCACCTCCTCGAGTATCGCTTTGGTGGAATTGTGCGGAATTGAGTCTATAACAACCCTGGAAAATTTCGTCGAGTTCCGACGGAGGAATCTCTGGCAATCCACGATATACCGGAGCCCTGTCAAATCTGGACGGGAATTTGGATGAGTTTAGGGCGTGGTGTCCAGCTTCTAGCTCGGACGTCCTTTGGAAGATCCAACCGTTGATCGGCTGCGGAATTCCTATATCTACCACCTCTCAAAATTTCAGCTCGATCCGACCGTCCAAACTCCGGGAACCTTCCGATTAGTGCATCACTTTTCGGATCTCTTTTCTGCGCGAAAATGATTCCGACCCGAGTTCATCTTTTTTATGAACGGGATTTCGGACATCCCTTTTGAAGGAAGTTTTATATGGGGTATTGTGTTTTGTTCCCGAACACATCCCACTAACTTTAAGATCTTTTGAATATGATCTTCAACATCATGCTGGTGTCAAACCAGTCCGGCAATATTACTCCACGGCTGCCGACCTGCGCTAGACACATCGTCACTTTAGCCGAGCTCAACTTCTTCGGATCATCATCTCGGCAAGCCGAACAAGTGTCTGGCATCGTGAAGGATAAATCATCACCAACATCGCCGCCCCACGGATTACACGGAGCGGGCATACCGGCATCGCCGCACGGTCACTTCATCAAGCCGGCATCAACCACGTCACGACCTGCATCGGCAGGGCCGCACTATTGCTTCTTCAAGCTAGTGTCCATCACGCCGACCTACTTCGACTCATCGGCTGACACCGAGGCTTCGACATCTCGGCTGGACCGGGGGCTTCACCATCTCTTCATCAACCTACTCCGGAGATGTAACACCCTCGATGCGACTATAGCTCCCACGTGTCGAGGCACGACTTAGAGACATAATCGCATTGAAGGCATATGTCGCAAGTTAGGCAATCTTCACAACATCCCATGTAATATAAATAATAAAGGGGAGAAAACATAGTTGGCTTACACTCGCCTCGTCAATCAAGTACATAAATAACATTACATCATCCAAACACTCATGGCCCGACTACGACGCCAAAACAAAAGAGAACCCAACATGCGACAACGGTCCCGTTCACCCCCAACTGGGCACCACTACCGATCATCGGGAAAGGAAACATAGTAACGTTGAGAGTCCTCGTCGAACTCCCACTTGAGCTCATACGCGTCTCCTGGAGCGGAATCATCAGGCCCTGCATCTGGTGTAATAGTAATCTGTGAGCCACAGGGACTCAGCAATCTCGCACCCTCGCAATCAAGACTATTTAAGCTTATAGGTAAGGCAAGGTAAAATACGAGTGGAGCTGCAGCAAGCGACTAGCAAGTATGGTGGCTAACTTATTCGCAAAAGAGAGCGAGAAGAGGAGACAAAGCGCGAGCGAGAAACTAGAGAGCAACCTGCGCAAACATTACTCCAACACCGTGTCCGCTTCCCGGACTCCGCCGAGAAGAGGCCATCACGGTAACACACTCAGTTGATTCATTTTAATTAATTAAGGTTCAAGTTATCTACAACCGGACATTAACAAATTCCCATCTGCCCATAACCACGGGCACGGCTTTCGAAAGTTCAAATCCCTGCAGGGGAGTCCCAACTTAGCCCATGACAAGCTCTCACAGTCAACGAAGGAATAGACCTCCTCCCAAGACGTTCCGATCAGACTCGGTATCTCGGTAATTCAAGACACTTCGACAGGTTAAAACAAGACCAGCAACACCGCCCGAATGTGCCGACAAATCCCGATAGGAGCTGCACATATCTCGTTCTCAGGGCACACTCAGATGAGACTAGCTATGAGTAAAAAACCAACCCTCAAGTTTCCCCGAGGTGGCCCCGCAGGCAGCTCAATTTGGACCAACACTCAAAGGAGCACTGGCCCGGGGGGGTTAAAATAAGATGACCCTCGGGCTCCGGAAACCCAAGGGAAAAAGAGGCTAGGTGGCAAATGGTAAGACCAAAGTTGGGCATTGCTGGAAAAGCTTTAATCAAGGCGAAATATCAAGGGGTTCCCATTATAACCCAACCGCGTAAGGAACGCAAAATCCGGGAACATAACACCGATATGACGGAAACTAGGGCGGAAAGAGTGGAACAAAGCAGTAGGCGAGAGGCCGAGCCTTCCACCCTTTACCAAGTATATAGATGCATTAAGATAACAAGATAATATAATGATATCCCAACAAGTAAATAAATGTTCCAACAAGGAACGGCCTCCAATCTTCACCTGCAACTAGCAACGCTATAAGAGGGGCTGAGCAAAGCGGTAACATAGCCAATCAACGGTTTGCTAGGACATGGTGGGTTAGAGGTTTAACATGGAAATTTGGGAGGCTTGAAAGCAAATGGTAGGCATCGTAGCATTGGCATAGCAAAAGAGCGAGCAAACTAGCATAGCAAAGATAGTAGTGATTTCGAGGGTATGATCATCTTGCCTGCATAGTTGTCAGAGTTGACTGGATCCTTGAAAGCAAACTCAACGGGCTCCTCATTAGCGAACTCGTCTCCCAGCTCTACCCAAACAAGACAAACAAGCAACAAGGGCACAATCAACCACGTGCAAACTCAAACAACACAATGCAAAGATGATATGCTATGCGGGATGCGATGCGGGATGCAAAATGTAAGATATGACAGGAAATGCATGAACCTGGCCTCAACTTGGAAATCCAAGTGTGCCACTGGAAAGATGAGATGAAACCTCTTGAAAACGATATAAAGAACGCCGGAATCGGAGTTACGGTTTGGAAATGGCAAGCAATTCAAAAATGACACCGGTCTGCGATTTACAGCAAGTAGCCATCTAAATTCAATGAGATGAGCATGCTACAGCACCCAAACATGACAAAAAAATACATGGCAGGGATACATACAAGATTCTTAACAAAAATCTAGCACTAATCTACGGCCAAATCATCCATTAACAGGTTCAAACAAGCATGGCAAAAATGCATATGACAAACAGATTTCAGACTTAGTGAAATTAACACTTGTCTGGAATTTCAGATCAGGTTGCCCTCTTCGGAGCAACAAAACTACATGCTACAAGATCTGAACATGGCAAACTAAAGCACGGCATGGAGCTACTCAAAGAGCTTAAAAAAAGTCCCTTAGTGACCTTGAGCCAAAAGGGATCAGAAAATACAATTGCAAGCACGTGAACATAGCAAAAACATAATCAGTTTTCAGACTTGGTGAAAAACTGACACATGCTGAAATATAGCTCAAGTAGGCATGTTTACGAGCTCGATGCACTCACTACGGTGCAAGTCATGGCAATAAAAGAATATACCCATCAAGAAGGCACAAAATTAAAGCTAGACATGGCAATAACAATAGCATAGCATGCACGGATCAACTACAACATCATCGGCAAAATTGCAAACAAGTTGACAATCTGCCCAGATTCACAAAGTAGCAAAAGTAGAGCTCGATTAACCCAAACTAGGATGCTCCATAATTGCAAACAAAGACATGGATGGATAGAGCACTACCGTATTAACAAAACATCCTTACTGATCATCCTCAAAAGAGGCACGGATCACTAGAAAACAACATGAACATATGACATCATGAGATAAACAGCTCCAGGACTTAGTGAAATCACTAAGTCCCTGAAAACAGAATTAGCAAGTGCACCACTTTGCAAGCTTGCACAAGTCACCACACACATCACAAAAATACATGGGTTGCACCTCTGGAAAGATGACAAAACCCTTAACAAAACACATGTAGAGCATCAGGGCATAGCATGCACACAATAATCATGGAAAAAATGACGAAAGTGCTAAACGGAGTAGCAGATCTGACAATTAACTTAAGTAGCCCTCTTCTAATAGCATTTCGGGCATCAAGATGAACTCAAATGCAAATGATGCAATGGTATTAAATGATGTACTCTCTGAGATGAACATTTTGATATGCTATATGCATGAATCAGAGCTACGGATGCAAAGTTACGGGGTCACGAACAGAGGCACTTGGATCAGAATTTCTGGGACTGAGAAAATCAACCTCGCGAAACAATTAGGGTTACTGTAGCAACCGAATCAGATCTGGGCGCGCCTCCCGAGGTTCGACGCCGGCCCCTGTTTGCCGGAGTTGAGGACGGGGATGGGCGGCACCGGCAAGGACGGAGATGAGGCGGCGGGGTCGCGGCCGGGCGCGGACAGGGCAGCGGCGGTGGCTGACGGCGGGAGCGGCGCGTCCGGGCGACGCCTGATCCGGGCGGCGTGCGTGGCTGACGGCGGCGCGGCGCCGGCGCGATGGCGGCGGGGAGGCGGCGAGCGGCTCGGGAGGAAGGAGAGAGGGCGCGGGGCGCGCGGCCCTGTGAGGCGCGGGAGAGGGCCAGCCTCGGGCCTGGGCGGGCCGGCGGGAGTGGCGGCGGTGATGTGGTCCGGGGCGCCCACGTGGTGGCTCCCGGTCGGCGGAGGCAGATCCGGACGTTGTCCGGCCTGTGCGGACAAGTCCGGCGGCGGCGGAGATGGTTTTTTTTAGGGTTTGACGAGGGGATCCGAGATTTGGAATGGGGAAGGTATATATAGGCATAGAGGGAGCTAGGAGAGTCCAAATAAGGTGCGGTTTTCGACCACGCGATCGTGATCAAACGCTCTAGATGGTGGAGCAGAGTTTGGTGGGTTTTGGGACAAATTGGAGGGGTGTTGGTCTGCAACACACACACGAGGCCTTTTCGGTCCCTCGGTTAACCGTTGGAGTATCAAACGAAGTCCAAATGGTACGAAACTTGACAGGCGGTCTACCGGTAGTAAACCAAGGCCGCTTGGCAAGTCTCGGTCCAATCCGGAAATGTTTAATCGCCACACACGAAAGAAAGCTAGAAATGACCACCGGAGAAGAACGAAGCGCCGGAATGCAAAACGGACAACGGGGAAAATGCTCGAATGCATGAGACGAACACGTATGCAAATGCAATGCACATGATGACATGATATGAGATGCATGACAATGACAAAAACACACGGAGACAAAGACCCGAACCCGAGAAAATAAAATAACTTAACGCCGGAAACGGCAAGAGTTGGAGTACAAATTGGGAAAGTTACATCCGCGGTGTTACAACACTCCACCACTACGAAAGGATCTCGTCCCGAGATCTAGGACTGAAAGAACGCCGGGTACTCAGAACGGAGGTGATCCTCGCGTTCCCAGGTAGCTTCACGGTCGGAATGGTGTGACCACTTGACTTTGAGAAATTTGATTGACTTGTTGCGAGTCTTGCGTTCAGTCTCTTCAAGAATAGCAACTGGGTGCTCATGATAAGAGAGATCTTCTTGGAGCTCAATGTCATCGAAGTTGACGGTGCGGTCAGGAGTCTTGAAGCACTTTCAAAGATGAGAAACATGGAACACGTCATGAACATTTGAAAAGTTTGAAGGAAGCTCGAGTTGATAGGCGAGGTCGCCTCTCTTGCTGACAATCTTGAAAGGTCCCACGTATCTGGGGGCAAGCTTCCCTTTGATACCGAATCGACGAGTACCTTTCATAGGAGAGACGCGGAGGTAAACATGATCTCCGATCTCGAAAGACAAATCAAGGTGCTTACTATCATAGTAGCTCTTCTCGCGGGATTGGGCTTCTTTGAGGTTATCTCGAATGACTTTGCACATTTCCTCTGCCTCTATGATTAAGTCATTACCCAAAAGCTGACGTTCACCGGTTTGAGACCAGTTGAGAGGGGTACGACACTTCCTGCCATACAGAATTTCAAATGGGGCCTTGCCCGAACTTTCTTGAAAATTGTTGTTGTAGGAGAATTCAGCATAAGGAAGACAATCCTCCCACTTCATGCTGAAGGAGATCACACAAGCCCTGAGCATATGTTCAAGAATCTGGTTGACACGCTCGACTTGACCGCTAGTTTGAGGATGGAAAGCTGTGCTGAAGCGGATGTTGGTGCCCATGGCCTTCTGAAAAGAACCCAAACTTCGAGGTAAAGATGCTGCCACGGTCTGAAGAGATCACTTGTGGGATACCGTGCAGAGAGACAATACGAGAGGTATAGAGTTCTGCCAATTGAGCTGCAGTGATCGACTCTTTGATAGGCAGAAAGTGAGCCACTTTGGTGAGTTTATCAATGACAACGAATATAGCATCATTGCCACGCTTGGACTTAGGAAACCCAGTCACGAAGTCCATCTCAATGTGGTCAAACTTCCATTCTAGAATGGCAAGAGGTTGGAGGAGACCTGCTGGCCTTTGGTGTTCTGCCTTCACTCTTCTGCAGACATCACATTCATTCACGAATTGAGCGATCTCGCACTTCATTCGAGTCCACCAATAAGCTTGCTTGAGGTCCTGATACATCTTCGTGCTCCCAGGGTGGATGGAGAGGAGAGAATTGTGAGCCTCGTTCATGAACACTTTACGGAGGTCACCTTTGGGTACAACAATACGATCCTCGAACAAGAGAGTGTCCTTGTCATCAAGGCGGTAGCACCTATACTTGGACTGACTCTTGGCAATCCCAATCTTCACCTTTTTCACCATAGCATCAAGAAGCTGGGCTTGGCGAATCTGGTCTTCCAAGGTAGGAGAGACTTGAAGGTTGGCGAGGAAACCTTGAGGAACAACTTGTAGGTTAAGTTTGCGGAAAGCTTCACAAAGCTCGGGTTGATAAGGCTTGAGAATCAGACTGTTGCAGTAAGCTTTCCTGCTCAAAGCGTCAACAATCACATTGGCCTTGCCTGGAGTATACTCAATACTCGGATTATACTCTTGAATCATTTCGACCCATCGAGTTTGCCTGAGGTTGAGATTAGGCTGAGTGAAGATGTACTTGAGACTCTTGTGATCAGTGAAAATGTCCACTTTTCTTCCCAATAGAAGATGTCTCCAAGTCAAAAGAGCATGCACAACTGCCGCCAACTCGAGATCATGAGTGGGGTAGTTCTTCTCATTAGGCTTCAACTGGCGAGATGTATAAGCAACAACTTTCTTCTCTTGCATCAATACTGCGCCAAGACCTTGGAGAGAGGCATCACAAAAGATCTCGTACGGCTTGGATTCATCGGGCGGAGTCAGAACTGGAGCAGTGATCAATTTCTCTTTCAAACTGTTGAAAGCAATATCACACTCCGGAGACCAAACGTACTTGACGTTCTTCTGGAGAAGATTAGAGAGAGGCTTCGCGATCTTAGAAAAGTTTTCAATGAATCTTTGGCAATAGCTTGCGAGACCGAGGAAGCTACGGAGTTGCTTCACGTTCTCAGGAGGTTCCCAATTCACAATTGCAGACACCTTCTCAGGATTCACGGCAATGCCCTTGGCAGAGATGATATGACCAAGATAAAGAACCTCATCAAGCCAAAATTCACACTTGGAGAACTTGGCATAGAACTGATGTTCCCTTAGCTTATCGAGAACCAAACGCAAGTGCTTGGCATGATCTTCCTTGTTCTTGGAGAAAACCAGAATGTCGTCGAGATAGACCAAAACAAAGTCATTGGTGTAGGCGTTGAAGATGAAGTTCATCATGCGAGAGAACGTCGGAGGAGCGTTGACGAGACCAAAAGACATGACAGTGTATTCATATGAACCAAACCTTGTCCTAAAAGCCGTCTTGGGAATATCTTGCTCACGGATTCGAATATGATGATAACCCATATGGAGATCAAGCTTGGAGAATACTCGAGCACCTTTGAGTTGTTCGAACAGCTCATTGATGTTGGGAAGTGGGTATTTGTTCTTGACGGTCTTCTTGTTCACTAGACGGTAATCAACACAAAGTCGGTCCGTTCCATCCTTCTTCACAAAAAGAACACCATAACCCCACGGAGAAGAACTAGGCCGGATGAGACCCATTTTCTCTTGAATATCAAGTTGCTTCTTCACCTCCTTCAACTCTTCAGGTCCGAGCTTGTAAGGACGCTTGCACACAGGTTCCGTGCTAGGCTCAAGATCAATAACAAACTCAACTGGCCGGTGCGGAGGCATTCCTGGAAGCTCTTCTGGAAAGACGTCTTGATATTCGCAAACGACTGGAATTTGAGAGATGGCATCCAATTCACCCTTCTCATTGAGAGAAAACAGACGGATGGTATTATCCCGAGCGGCAAAGACAATAACATCCTCAGACGAATGAGTTAATTGAATCTGCCTGGCAGCACAATCAAGATGTGCCTTGTGCTTAGAAAGCCAATCCATTCCGAGAATAAGATCAATATCCGAGTTACCAAGAACCATTGGAGAAGCCAGAAACTTCAAATCACCCATCAAGATAGAAATATCCGGAACCATCATACTAGAACTCAGACGCTTAGCCGGAGAGACGACTTGCATTGCTCTAGGTAAAGCCTTAGTACTAAAATTGTTCTCCGATGCAAATGGGAATTCCATGAAGGAATGCGATGCACCAGAGTCAAAAAGTACTTTTGCGAGAATATCATTAACAGGAAGGTTACCCATGATCACATCTGACGAGTCCTCTGCCTGAGCTGCATTCATCAAGTTGACCTTGGCGTGCTTGGGGTTATGCTTGATCACAGCTGTACTTGCCGATCTGACAGGAGGAGGAGGAAGACGCCTCTGGTTGAAACACTTGGTGGCATAGTGACCCTTCTGTTGGCACTTGTTGCACGTGACCTCTGAAAGCGGACAGTGATACGGAGCACTCGATCTTGGAGCTTCAGACGAAGTTTTGTTCTGAAAGCCAAGGTTGGGTGGGTGGGAAGAACCACTGCCACCTTTGCTCTTCTGCTGATACGGCTGACGGAATGGAGGAGGAGGAAGCCAATACTTCTGCTGCTTGGCCACTTGAGTAGAGGATGAAGGAGTAACATCTCTGGCTCGCTTCTTGGAAGCATCACACTTCAACTGAGCAGCCTCTTGTTTCAATGCCATGTTGTAGAACTCATCGTATCTCAAGGGCTCAAAGAGGACAAGAGCTAGCTGAATTTCTTCTCTGAGACCACCCCTGAACTGATATATCATGCTCTTCTCATCAGGGACGTCCTGCTTGGCAAAGCGGGCGAGCTTCTGGAACAACTTGTTGTAGTCATAGACAGACAAAGAGCCTTGCTTCAGATTGCGGAATTCCTCACGCTTACTTTCAACCACGCTCTGAGGAATATGATGAGCTCGGAAATCTCGACGGAATTCATCCCAGGTGATAACACGTCCACCTCTGGAATCCTTGTACTGCTGGAACCATTCTGCAGCTTGATCTTTGAGTTGGAAGGAAGCGAACTTAACAAAGTCCTTAGGCCTGATGTTACTGCACTCGAAATTCTTGCACAGATCCACTAGCCAATCGTCAGCATCGGTTGCCTCAACACAATTGCTGAAAGTCTTTGGCCCGTTAGCAAGGAACTGGTTGAGTGTAGCAAAGTGACTCTGATTGTTGCCTTGATTCCCTTGACTGCCTTGATTGCACTCTTGAAGAATTTGCATGATCAACTGTGTGTTTGCATTGGTTGCGGCCATCACAGCTTGCCATGCCTCTAGAGGAGGTGGAGGTGGTGGCGGATCAGGATTCGGAGTCGTGCGCGTTGGAGGAGCCATCCTGAAGAGGTTGACATCCATTAGCACATAGACAGACAAATATTGAAGCTGAAACCAACGGAATGAAAATTGCAACATATGGTCTTCACATCCGAACAAAATGAATGAATGCATTCCTCTTGAAATGGTCACATATCCATAAATTGAGAAGCCACGTAGAATTAAGGTAGAGAAATAATTCAACAAGGTACAGATCAAGAACGAATAATTGGTAAGAAATCCCAATCTCAAACCAATATCCATGGAAGAAGAACTAGAGCTACTAGAATTCCCACCTATGAAACTCCCGAACCTTTCCGGTTATGCAATCAGGTGTTGGGGATACAGGGGAAGCATAATATCTCACCCAAACTAGAAATTCCTACATCCAGCTGTATCCATCCTTCAACACATAACCAAGAAACCTTCGGAAACCATCTACCTCAACCTTCGAAAAGCATCCGTTATACAAGTTATGGCGATACTCCCGAACTCCCGCCCCAGTACTGGGTGGCGTCGAGGTTATCTCACCAACGAACTACATAAAAGTGATTTTCGATGTCGGCGTACTAAACTCAGGTATTCCAGAACTGCAACGATAAAATTATGATGACAACACCTCAGAGCTTAACTCCCCGGGACACTTCCACTAAACCCCTGACAGGAGGCACCAAGACAATGTTCTCATCATAAAACCATCAGAACGATTCTAAGATACCCGCGTGATCCTAAATTTTTTTTAGTGAAATTGGAGAAGAGAAGAGTCAAAACTCTGCGTCAGGATGCCTTACCAGAGCGATGAGGAGACTGGGAAGTAAAAAGAATTCCTAATCTCTCCGATATATAATTCCTAATGACTCAAAACATTTTTCTAGACACAACTCGGCCGCTAAAAACGATCAAGCAATGGGGCTCCTAAGGTCGGGGAAGGCTCTGATTACCAACTTGTAACACCCTCGATGCGACTATAGCTCCCACGTGTCGAGGCACGACTTAGAGACATAATCGCATTGAAGGCATATGTCGCAAGTTAGGCAATCTTCACAACATCCCATGTAATATAAATAATAAAGGGGAGATAACATAGTTGGCTTACACTCATGGCCCGACTACGGCGCCAAAATAAAAGAGAACCCAACATGCGACAACGGTCCCGTTCACCCCCAACTGGGCACCACTACTGATCATCGGGAAAGGAAACATAGTAACGTTGAGAGTCCTCGTCGAACTCCCACTTGAGCTCATACGCGTCTCCTGGAGCGGAATCATCAGGCCCTGCATCTGGTGTAATAGTAATCTGTGAGCCACAGGGATTCAGCAATCTCGCACCCTCGCGATCAAGACTATTTAAGCTTATAGGTAAGGCAAGGTAAAAATATGAGTGGAGCTGCAGCAAGCGACTAGCAAGTATGGTGGCTAACTTATTCGCAAAAGAGAGCGAGAAGAGGAGGCAAAGCGCGAGCGAGAAACTAGAGAGCAACCTGCGCAAACATTACTCCAACACCATGTCCGCTTCCCGGACTCCGCCGAGAAGAGGCCATCACGGTAACACACTCAGTTGATTCATTTTAATTAATTAAGGTTCAAGTTATCTACAACCGGACATTAACAAATTCCCATCTGCCCATAACCACGGGCACGGCTTTCGAAAGTTCAAATCCCTGCAGGGGAGTCCCAACTTAGCCCATGACAAGCTCTCACAGTCAACGAAGGAATAGACCTCCTCCCAAGACGTTCCGATCAGACTCGGTATCTCGGTAATTCAAGACACTTCGACAGGTTAAAACAAGACCAGCAACACCGCCCGAATGTGCCGACAAATCCCGATAGGAGCTGCACATATCTCGTTCTCAGGGCACACTCAGATGAGACTAGCTATGAGTAAAAAACCAACCCTCAAGTTTCCCCGAGGTGGCCCCGCAGGCAGCTCAATTTGGACCAACACTCAAAGGAGCACTGGCCCGGGGGGGTTAAAATAAGATGACCCTCGGGCTCCGGAAACCCAAGGGAAAAAGAGGCTAGGTGGCAAATGGTAAGACCAAAGTTGGGCATTGCTGGAAAAGCTTTAATCAAGGCGAAATATCAAGGGGTTCCCATTATAACCCAACCGCGTAAGGAACGCAAAATCCGGGAACATAACACCGATATGACGGAAACTAGGGCGGAAAGAGTGGAACAAAGCAGTAGGCGAGAGGCCGAGCCTTCCACCCTTTACCAAGTATATAGATGCATTAAGATAACAAGATAATATAATGATATCTCAACAAGTAAATAAATGTTCCAACAAGGAACGGCCTCCAATCTTCACCTGCAACTAGCAACGCTATAAGAGGGGCTGAGCAAAGCGGTAACATAGCCAATCAACGGTTTTCTTGGACATGGTGGGTTAGAGGTTTAACATGGAAATTTGGGAGGCTTGAAAGCAAATGGTAGGCATCATAGCATTGGCATAGCAAAAGAGCGAGCAAACTAGCATAGCAAAGATAGTAGTGATTTCGAGGGTATGATCATCTTGCCTGCATAGTTGTCAGAGTTGACTGGATCCTTGAAAGCAAACTCAACGGGCTCCTCGTTAGCGAACTCGTCTCCCGGATCTACCCAAACAAGAAAAACAAGCAACAAGGTCACAATCAACCACGTGCAAACTCAAACAACACAATGCAAAGATGATATGCTATGCGGGATGCGATGCGGGATGCAAAATGCAAGATATGACAGGAAATGCATGAACTTGGCCTCAACTTGTAAATCCAAGTGTTCCACTGGAAAGATGAGATGAAACCGCTTGAAAACGGTATAAAGAACGCCGGAATCGGAGTTACGGTTTGGAAATGGCAAGCGATTCAAAAATGACACCGGTCTGCGATTTACAGCAAGTAGCCATCTAAATGCAATGAGATGAACATGCTATAGCACCCAAACATGACAACAAAATACATGGCAGGGATGCATACAAGATTCTTAACAAAAATCTAGCACTGATCTACGGCCAAATCATCCATTAACAGATTCAAACAAGCATGGCAAAAATGCATATGACAAACAGATTTCAGACTTAGTGAAATTAACACTTGTCTGGAATTTCAGATCAGGTAGCCCTCTTCGGAGCAACAAAACTACATGCTACAGGATCTGAACATGGCAAAGTAAAGCATGGCATAGAGCTACTCAAAGATCTTAACAAAAGTCCCTTAGTGACCTTGAGCCAAAAGGCATCAGAAAATACAATTGCAAGCACGTGAACATAGCAAAAACATAATCAGTTTTCAGACTTGGTGAAAAACTGACACATGCTGAAATATAGCTCAAGTAGGCATGTTTACGAGCTCGATGCACTCACTACGGTGCAAGTCATGGCAATAAAAGAATATACCCATCAAGAAGGCACAAAATTAAAGCTAGACATGGAAAGAACAATAGCATAGCATGCACGGATCAACTACAACATCATCGGCAAAATTGCAAACAAGTTGACAATCTGCCCAGATTCACAAAGTAGCAAAAGTAGAGCTCGATTAACCGAAACTAGGATGCTCCATAATTGCAAACAAAGACATGGATGGATAGAGCACTACAGTATTAACAAAACATCCTTACTGATCATCCTCAAAAGAGGCACGGATCACTAGAAAACAACATGAACATATGACATCATGAGATAAACAGCTCCAGGACTTAGTGAAATCACTAAGTCCCTGAAAACAGAATTAGCAAGTGTACCACTTTGCAAGCTTGCACAAGTCACCACATACATCACAAAAATACATGGGTTGCACCTCTGGAAAGATGAAAAAACCCTTAACAAAACACATGTAGAGCATCAGGGCATAGCATGCACACAATAATCATGGAAAAAATGACAAAAGTGCTAAACGGAGTAGCAGATCGGACAATTAACTCAAGTAGCCCTCTTCTAACAGCATTTCGGGCATCAAGATGAACCCAAATGAAAATGATGCAATGGAATGAAAAGATGTACTATCTGAGTTGAACATTTTGATATGCTATATGCATGAATCGGAGCTACGGATGCAAAGTTACGGGGTCACGAACAGAGGCACTTGGATCGGAATTTCTGGGACTTAGAGAAAATCAACCTCGCGAAAAAATTAGGGTTACTGTAGCAACCGAATCAGATCTGGGCGCGCCTCCCGAGGTTCGACGCCGGCCCCTGTTCGCCAGAGTTGAGGACGGGGATGGGCAGCGCCGGCGAGGATGGAGATGAGGCGGCGGGGTCGCGGTCGGGCGCGGACGGGGTGGCGGCGGCTGACGGCGGGAGCGGCGCGTCCGGGCGACGCCTGATCCGGGCGGCATGCGGCGGCTGACGGCAGCGCGGCGCCGGTGCGATGGTGGCGGGGAGGTGGCGAGCGGCTCGGGAGGAAGGAGAGAGGGCGCAGGGCGCGCGGCCCGGTGAGGCGCGGGAGAGGGCCCGCCTCGGGCCTGGGCGGGCCGGCGGGAGTGGTGGCGGTGATGTGGTCCGGGGCGCCCACGTGGCGGCTCCCGGTCGGCGGAGGCGGATCCGGACGTTGTCCGGCCTGTGCGGACACGTCCGGCGGTGGCGGAGATGGTTTTTTTTAGGGTTTGACGAGGGGATCCGAGATTTGGAATGGGGGAGGTATATATAGGCATAGAGGGAGCTAGGAGAGTCCAAATGAGGTGCGGTTTTCGGCCACGCGATCGTTATCAAACGCTCTAGATGGTGGAGCAGAGTTTGGTGGGTTTTGGGCCAAATTGGAGGGGTGCTGTGCTGCAACACACACGAGGCCTTTTCGGTCCCTCGGTTAACCGTTGGAGTATCAAACGAAGTCCAAATGGTACGAAACTTGACAGGCGGTCTACCGGTAGTAAACCAAGGCTGCTTGGCAAGTCTCGGTCCAATCCGGAAATGTTTAATCCCCCACACGAAAGAAAGCTAGAAATGACCACGGGAGGAGAACGAAGCGCCGGAATGCAAAACGCACAACGGGGAAAATGCTTGAATGCATGAGACGAACATGTATGCAAATGCAATGCACATGGTGACATGATATGAGTTCATGACAACGACAACAACACACGGAGACAAAGACCCGAACCCGAGAAAATAAAATAACTTAACGCCGGAAACGGCAAGAGTTGGAGTACAAATTGGGAAAGTTACATCCGGGGTGTTACAGGAGACTTCGGCGTCACTAGCCGACCAGCTCCGTCACGTTAGCTAGACCAAGGGCTTTGCCTCGGCGAGCCAACCTTTGCCAGCATCGCTACACCATCGCTTTATCGCCCATTAGGCAATGGGTGTGCGGATTGAGTCCCAATTTTGGGAATCACCTTTCTTCGGATTGCTACAACAAATAAACTAGGTGCTATTAATCCTAGTATTTTTTGCTTGTTTGGGTTTATTTTCCCAAGGAATTATTACTCTGTTTTGTCCATCATCTGTACGCAGGTCTATCAAATGATGGCCGCATTAACGATGGTCGCGTGGTGGTTCGGTCAGTTTCCTTACATAGTCCGGCGAACGCCGCATCCGGAACTCGGACCGACCTATGAATCCAGGCTTTGCCACGCCTTTACCGCATCATGCCGACGCCCTGGGTCGACATTGACTTTGGCACCAGGCCATATTTCTTTTATTACTCACTTTGCATAAATTATTTATTATGAAATGATTTTTTTAATTATTATTATTACTATTATCTCCGGTTTGCACTATTTTTTGTGCACAAGAAAACGATCCGGGGACTTCGTCGTCACTCTGCCGGTCTACACTGACCGTGCTATGTCACCACTTCGGCGTGTCGAGCTCTCCGCTCCGTCACCTCGGGACCGGCTTGGGGGATGGAACCTTGTCCCGCATCAAGCTCGGACCACGTCATCAATGTCGAACACATTAACCAGCTAAGTCACTTTCATGCTCAAAGTTTTAATTTTTAACTTGTGTTCGGTTGGACCAAGCATTATACTTTTTTTGGAAAAAAGTTGCTTGTAAAAAATTTCCCTGTCCAAACTTTGTTTGTGACGCATAAATTCAAATACCCAATTCATTTGGGGGCTTCCTTCATGAAGCTTTTCCACTTGCATATGATTATACTTGTACGGCTTCGTTCCTTGTTCGTGTATTACGCCACAATATGCACCATATTGACTTAAGCGATTTGCAAGCTGGGTTGCCTCGCTCCTGTGTTTACCCCTACGTTCCCGATTGTTCGGCTAGGGAGTAAAGGGAGCACCTCTGCGATTGTCATGATCGGGTCGCCCGAGCCGGACCTCAGACTGGGTGAAGCCGAAAGCTAGCGCTCTTATAGTTTTCAATGATGGTCGGCACACAACGGAACTCATGAGTACAAAAAATCTATTGCACAAGTCTCATAATAACAATGAGCACCGAAGAAAGGTATCGGTGGGGGTACTATTTTCTTCGAAGATGCTTCTTACACTTCACGGTAATATAGCATAAGTTCCCTGAGCGCGCTTTGTCTGTTACAGCCTTATGGCCTGATTGCCTGGTTATTGGAAACACTGTCGATATTCTCGACCGATGGAGTACATAACACTTTTCGGTCCTTGACCGAAGAGGGAGAAGCTGACGGTCGGTTAAGACGCGTTTAATGTTCAGTTGAACATACATATGATATAAGTGCTTTGGTACATGCAATCATTCTTCTACCCAAGTCACTTGGGGGCTCTTAAGCTTATTTGAGCCGTTTTATAATAAGTGTTCTTCTTCTTAGTCGTTGCAAAGTTTTATTATTATTATTATTTATCACTCCTTTTTTTGACACGAGTGTGCGGTCACTAGCCGGGGAGCCTAATTTCTCTCTCAAAACCGCTAGAGTTTAGTTTGCTAAACTGGCCTGATGAGAAGTACTCCGCCCTCGGGATAGGAGGTTGAAGCCATAGGCTAACCCGCTCGAAGTCTTGAGATAGGATCTATCATGTTAAAGCATGACAGAAGCACTTCTTTTTTCTAAGACCAACTTTCGGATTGGCATCGAACACTTGATATTGTTCGGACGTCATGTTTTTACCGACGTTTCTTGGTTTTCCAAGCTTTTTGGCACTTTTAAACTATTTGTGCTTTTCCAGCATTAGTCTCGCAGTGCAACGCCGAATACCTTTAGGGATTCGGCAAAAACATTCTCAGATATTGCTATATATGCATCGGTTTCGAATTGTGTCTTCGGTCAATAGTTGGGTTGCCCGGCTCCTGCACTTGTTTCCTACATTCCATTTTGTTCGGCTAGGCATGCAAAGGGAGAACCACTGCGATTGTGCTTCCAGCTCACACAGTTAAGCACCTCAATGGAGAAAGCCGAAAACTGACTTTCACAATAAGCGTAAACTGGTCAGCGATCCGATGACTATGTTAAATGATGGGCCGTTCATAACATTGGCCGAAGTGTTTATGGCTTGACCCCGACTGTCGCCAAACACTACCGGGGCTATTAACTGGCCTCCCAAAACTAAATCCTCAATATTTTGCTCTTACATTAGAGCTGAGGTTTAATGATCATGCTTAGCATGACAACCCAAAGAAAGGAACCGATAGCGGGACTATTTTCTTTGGAAGACATTTCTTCTGTTAAACAGTAATATAACTCTCTGTGTACCTTTGTTTATAAAACCGTATGGCCATATTGCCTCGTTTGTTGTAAATCTTTGCCCTCATAAAGGCTTTATAAAGTAGGACAAACACTCCTCGGCTACTGGCCGAAGAGGTGGAAGCCGATGGTCGGTCAACAAGGTTTTGTACAATGCAGATCCGAGCATTAATGACGTAATGTACTTGGATACATAGAGTCATTACACATAATTTGTGATTTTACTATGGATATTGATCCTTAATTCGGCCACCCGTGCCCGCATTAAGGCTGAGGGGCTACTGGGCTTCGGGCTTATTATTTACAAATATTAAAGGGGCACATTGATCCCCTGATCTGGTGTTACCACCCGACCAGTGTCTCGGGGGCTACTGCATTGCATGTCCAATGCAGAAAATTTAATGTGCAATATAGTTTCTGAGGAGATTTTGATCCTCAGGTTGGTCGGCCGCACCCAACCTGAGTCTCGAAGACTGAGCATGCCGCTTTTAGTGTCCCAAAGTATTCTGCCGAGCTTGGACTTGATCCTCAGGCCGATTTTGCAAATCAACCTGAGTCTCAGCGGCTACTGGGATCTGCGGTCTTACGTCATCCTTCAGGTGCATCTCAGGTTTTAGACCGATACACACCTTGAGGGCTACAGGCTATATATCTCGGCAGAGAATAAATTGCACCAATAAAAAATATTCACAAAAATCGGCCCACATTTGGGGTGGTGCACCACCTCAGAAGCAGTCCGGCACAAAGCTCGGGCCCTAGTGGCTGGCTCCATAGAGGGCATTTCCAGCATTAAGCTCGGCTAAAATCCTTCAACTTTTTTGGACCAAGATGATCTATGACATCTTGGATATAGTCCGGCATTGGAGCTTGGACAATGTCCGGCGTTGGAGCTCGGATATATCTCGGCGTTGGAGCTCGGAAGCAGTCCGGCATTAGTGCTCGGCTGCAATAGATACGTCAAATGCTATCCGGTGTTAGAGCTCAGACGCAAGAGGACACTGCCTCCCGGGAACAACTTCAAACCCGAGGTGTGGCATAAAAATAACAAGGCATTGATAAAGGCCGGAAACTTAAAGGGGCTCCTCGGATACCCGACGTGTAAACTCGTCAAATGTATTTCGGCGATCCTAAAGATCGAAGATGGGAAGATTTGTTGAACCAGTTTCCAAGAGCGACAACCGAAGATGAAGAATAGTTCGGAAGAATCGAGGAGCGTCTCTAACTTGAAGACCGGTTCAGGGGGCTACTGATGGTATCCTGGACTAGGGGGTACCTCACCACGCCATCTCCCGATCTGTTAGATTGGGCCGAGAACCCCCATGGCCGTATACTCACGGGCCAGTTCGGACAGCTGCCGCATACATGGAAGATTCTACAAGACTTGGTGATCAAGACAAGGACTCCTCCCCACAGGCGTATTCGGCTAGGACTCTTGTTATCCTAGTCCTCTGGTGCATTATATAAACCGAGGCCAGGCTAGTCGATAGACATATACATACAATCATACCATAGGCTAGCTTCTAGGGTTTAGCCTCCTTGATCTCGTGGTAGATCTACTCTTGTACTACCCATATCATCAATATTAACCAAGCAGGACGTAGGGTTTTACCTCCATCAAGAGGGCCCGAACCTGGGTAAAATATCGTGTTCCCTGCCTCCTATTACCATCCGGCCTAGACGCACAGTTCGGGACCTACTACCCGAGATCTGCTGGTTTTGACACCGACAATGACGAAAGGCGACGTACACATACGGTTAATAAAAAAACATTTTTGATTTAACTACCTACTATACCCCCGTCCTGGTATGTAAGTATGATTTAACTAATAAAATACGAATGCATGTCGCAATAGATTATATAGTTGGATACGTATTTGAACATAGTTTCCAATTATATAATTTTTATAACATGCATTAACATTTTGTTGGTTAAATTTGAGGGCAAAGTATGGCACAAAATATAAAGGGGACTATAGACTAGATGGAGGTAGTAGCACACGGCCGCTCTCCACGCAGCGACGCAACTGTCGGCAAGCTTGTAGGCGACCATGTCCTGCGTGTTCAACTTCTCTATGCGTGTGGTTACTTACGGTTCAGGCGGCCGTGGTGTGCTCTGCTCGTGTCCCGCCGCGCGCGCTCTACTCTCGCATCCTTCCTGGTGCTCTGCCCTCGTCCCTCCACATGCGCTGCCAGTGTTTGGGGCTGGCGCACGATCACGCACATTCATGTGCATGCGGTTGCGCCGGGTGCGGTGCGACGATGCAGTTACCTGTTGCAAAAACTACCATGCGGACGCGCCGAGAATCCACGCCGCCCGGCCCCCATTTATTCCTGTGGCCATTTACCTTCATCTCTCGCCTCGCACGATACAATGAGCACACCCATGAGGACACATATAGAGAGGACATCCAGCAGTTCCAACGACGCTCCCCATGGCTCCAATGCCGCTCCCAATGGCCGCCGACAACAACGGCGGGCAGTTCACCATGCAGCACGTCATGGACACCCACGTGATGGGGAAGGCTCTCTCGGTGGTGTACATGAACGATCTGGTCTCCATGGAGAGCTCCATCCAAACTATGGAGCAGTTCCTTGCCGAGGACAAGTACCAAGTGGTCAGCTTCGACCTCGAGTACACCATGGGTCGTGCCGGGCACAATCAGAAGGTTGCCATCGCCCAGTTGTGCATGGGACATTACATCCTCGTCTACCACTACCACCCGACCACAAGGCCTTGCGAGCATTTCTCCAGGTTTATCAACAACTCCGACTACAGTTTTGCTACGGTGGACACCACCAACGATCTAAAAGCGCTCAAGGTTTCGGGCTTGAAATGCCCGAATCTTGTCAACATCCAGCGCCACTACAATGTCTGGGGCAGTGGAAAAAAACAAACTCAACTCCCTGGTTGACCTTGCCTCGGCCATCATCAACCCCTACTACACGAAGATGAAGAATTAGAGAAATAAGGACAAGAACGCCTGGCAAAGTGTGTGGCATGAGAGACTGTATGAACAACATGTCAAGTATGCGGCCATGGACGCGTACACAAGCTACGAGATGTACAGGTGGATCATTGACATGAGGAAGTGTCTTCTTCCTGCCCCAGATGAGGGATCGAGCCACAAAGCAGTGGCGGGAGCATCACAAGAAGTAGACGACTAGACGATCGTTTCCCCTACTTTAGAAAGCATGCAATTGTTTGTTGAGGTGTGTGCGAATGATCTATATAGTCACTTATGTAATTGGATGTTTATTTTAGTTATATATATACATGTTATTCTTCTGTAGACAGAGCAAATCACACGGCTTATTAGTAGCAATCGTCTGTATTATTACTGGTCTTCGCACACATTTCTGATTACTGACCTGTTTGCCGCGTATCGCGCACTTCTTGTTAAGTTGAACCATTTCCATTGAGTTGCCTAATCACACACAGTTCATCCTAGTGAAATGTATGCTGTATATCACACACACCTTCATCTGACTGCCCATTTCTTTTGTTCCTCCTCATCACAAACAATTAATTGAATTGAACCGTATTCCCTGCATCGCACATGCAACTAAAATCCGAACTATGTTTGATGCATCCGTCATCGCAAACGTTTTGCACCTTTTTGACGGTTTTTTACACCACCATTTGCGATTATGGCATCGCACACAGTTTGTCGAAGGGTCTCTGATTGTAGTGTCACGTTTGGACCATCCTACAGTAGTGGTAGAGGCATCAACGATCCAAATTATATGACATGCCTTTAACATGCCCAAAGTCACGTTGGGTTGAACTGTTGCCACCTTTATCACGGGATGTTAGAGGGCCGAATGTAGCATCGGACCATATATGGCCCATGGGCAGCACAAGCCATTCCCAAGCCGAAAGACAAACTGGGCTGAAATGGTCCCATGTCTACATTGGGGCTCTAACATGCCGAAATGTTAATGGGCCATAATTGGGCCCAAATATTCGGCGAACAATTAATGGGCCAGAACTGGCTTCGGGCCGTAAATGGGCCATGGTTAAACAGGACGTTATTGGGCTGGCCCACTAGTACATGAGTAAATACTATGGGCCTTTAACTGGGCCAACCTTTTTAACCTATATGGGCCTCTGGTGGGCCCTGTCACATGTCGACGTATCATAGGTATGTCTCCTCCATTGGACAGACGACATCTGGTCCACTAAGGAGCCGACACGTGTTTCCTCTAGCCATTGATGATTTTACACATGGAAAATCCCCATTGGTCTGGGTTCTTAATGGGTTATCGTATCCAAACTGGAACTCGGTAGCTTAACCGCGACCCGTTACGTTGGATGCCACGTGTCGGTTACCCTTGACGAAAGCACTTCCATGACGCACCATTTATTGTCATGGAAGTGGACAGTTCCATGATGATAATTTCGGTATTGTCGTGGAACACTTCTACGACAGCACAGGTATGACTATCATGATTCTATCATAAAATCATCATGGATGCACATGCATGACAAAAAACGTGACCTACTGTGACAAACACGTATCATCATGGAAGTGTGATTTTTTTAGTATATATTTTACAAGGATAGATTTTGCAGTGCTTATCAAGTAGGAAAACAGGTTGGAGGATGCCATCCCATGAAAAATATTATGACCACGAGGAGACCGCTCGAGGTACTTCATATGGATCTTTTTGGTCCCAACGCCAACAAGAGTCTTGGTGGTAAATCTTTCGGTTTAGTCATTGTCGATGACTTTTCAAGATTTACGTGGGTGTTCTTTCTTGATGATAGAACACAGGTCCAAATGATCTTCAAGAACTTCGCTAGGGCCCAAAATCAATTTGAAGTGAAGATCAAGAAGGTTCGCAACGACAACGAAACGGAGTTCAAGAACGCCAATGTGGATACCTTTCTTGATGAAGAAGGGATTTCATATGAGTTCTCGGCTACGTACACACCTCAACCAAATGGAGTTGTTGAGAGGAAGAACCAGACGCTTATTGAGATGGCGAGAATAATCCTTGATGAATCCGAGATGCCAAAACACTTTTGGCAGAAGCGGTTGAGACAGCTTGTCATGCAACAAATCGTCTATATCTTCACAAGCTTCTTGCCAAAACGGCGTACGAGCTTCTCAACGGTAACAAACCCCAAGTTGGATACTTTCAAGTATTTGGCTCAAAGTGCTACATTCTTGATAAGCATCATTGTTCGAAATTTGCTCCTAAATCTCATGAAGGTTTCCTACTCGGTTATGGCTCAAACTCTCACACTTACCGTGTCTACAACAATTTGATCCGAAAGGTTGAAGAGACAGTAGATGTGAAGTTTCATGAATCTAACGTCTCGCAAGTAGAGCAATTGCCAATTGATGTAGGAGACAAAGACCCTTCGGAAGCAATACAAGACTTGTCTATTGGTAAGATTCGCCTAACGGAGGTGAAGGAGATTACCTCGTCCATTCAAGTGGAAGCCTCAACTTCATGACAAGGTGAACCATAAGTTGACTTGGAGGCATCCACAAGTGGAACATGCCAAGATGAAGGAAACGAGGAAGTACAACAAGATGAACTTCGTCAACCTCCTTCTCCACCTCCACAAGAGAACAACAACACCAACAATGAAGAAGGCCAAGAAGAAGAACAAGATGATGATGAAGAGGATGTTCCACCCCGACCCAAACAAAAGATCTCACGAGTTAGACCAAGAGTTTCAAGAGATCATCCCATCTAACAAATGTTTGATGATATTCAAACTGGGAGAATTACTCACTCTAAAATTTGGTTGGCTAATTTTTGTGAACATATTCACTCATCTATAGTATTGAACCTATGAAGGTTGAAGAAGCTCTTGATGACCCGGATTGGGTGAATGCCATGCACGAAGAGCTACACAATTTTGAAAGGAACCAAGTTTGGACATTGGTAGAAAATCCGGACAGCAACCAAAATGTCATTGAAACCAAATGGGTGTTTCGGAATAAACAAGATGAAGATGGACAAGTTGTATGCAACAAGGCCCGTCTCGTCACCCAATGCTACACTCAAGTCGAAGGTATGGACTATGGTGAGACATATGCTCCCGTTGCTAGATTTGAGTCCATAGCATCTTACTTGCTTATTCCAATCACCATGATATAACATTATACCAAATGGACATTAAAAGTGCTTTTCTAAATGGTGAAATTGAGGAGGAATTTTATGCCAAACAACCTCCCAGCTTTGTTAATCCCAAGAAACCTAATCATGTTTACAAACTTAACAAAGCTCTTTATGGTCTTAAACAAGCTCCTAGAGCATGGTATAAATGCTTGACTAAGTTTCTTATTGAAAAAGGCTTTGAGAATGGAAAAATTGATTCTACACTTTTTACTAAAAGGGTTAATGGTGAATTATTTGTGTGCCAAATTTATGTGGATGATATCATATTTGGTTCGACTAACCCTCATTTATTGAAAAGTTTGGAAGGCTAATGTCGGAGAAGTTTGAGATGTCTATGATGAGTGAACTCAAGTTCTTTCTTGGTTTGCAAATCAAGCAAACTAAAGAGGGTACCTTTGTTTCTCAAACAAAGTATACCAAGGACTTAGTTGACATCTTGAATTGACTAACGATGGCAAACCGGTTGACCAAAAGGTTTACCGCTCTATGATTGGTTCATTGTTATATCTATGTGCCTCCCGTCCCGATATTATGCTAAGTGTGTGCATGTGTGCACGATATCAAGCAGCCCCTAAAGAATGTCATATTAAGGTTGTGAAAAGGATAGTGAGATACTTAATTAATACACCAAATTTTGGCATTTGGTATCCTAAGAGGTATTCTTTTGATCTTGTTGGCTACTCTGACTCGGACTATGCCGGTGACAAGGTTGATAGAAAGTCCACGTCGGGCACTTGTCAATTTCTTGGTAGATCTCTTGTGTCTTGGTCCTCCAAGAAACAAAACTTGGTATCCTTATCCACTGCTGAAGCGGAATACATTGCCGCCGGTTCATGTTGTGCTTAATTACTTTGGATGACCCAAACTCTTAAAGACTATGGGATACATGTGAAACATGTTCCATTAATTTTTGATAATGAAAGTGCTATTAAGATTGCTCACAATCCCGTTCAACATTCTCGAACTAGGCATATTGAAGTTCATCATCATTTTATTCGAGATCATGTTGCTAAAGGAGACATCGATCTTAAGCATGTTCGTACCAATAAGCAGTTGGCAGACATATTCACCAAAATTCTTGATGAGAAAGTATTTTTCCATTTGAGAGGTGAATTTAATGTTATTGATGCCTCAAATTTGGAGTAGAAACTCCATTTGGATACATGCATGGCATGAGCCCTTGACTAATCCTTGATAATTCTCTTATGATGATGATAACATATCTTGGATATATACTTGTACCCTTGCATGTTATCTAACCCTTGTAGGTACTTGGATGAGCTGAAATCTATGAGATTGCAACCCACTCACATCTTGACCAATCTCTACATCACCAAGTATCTACAATATGGTGGTTGAAGACAAGGAAGCATGAATCCTTTCAATATATCCTTTGATAATTTTCTATATATCAAATTTCATTTGATACCAAGTTCATGATTGTTATTGTGGATACATAAGTGCTCTTCCTTGCAAGACTAACCCATGTAGGTAGATGAACTCAAACTACAAGTGGTGCTTCCAACTCTTGATGAACTACATCAACCTTGAGCATCTAACGCAATTTCAACTACATGATCAAGATCAACACCACCACCCAAGGTATGTTATTCCATCTTAGAGAAGCTCTACCCCAAGTCATGGGTCAAAGAAGCTCAACAACATGCGAATACATCAAAATGCTTAAACGAAAATGATAACCCCATTTTGAGCCTAAACAATGAGTATGACCTACGATCAAGTGTTATCACTTGACTCCTCGGTCAATATACTCTAACATAGGTGACTTTGTTGCCAACCCTTTCTAGATGAAGTTCTTTAGTGTTTTCTTATTTTCTCGCATTTATTCCTTGTTTGTTTGTTCCCCTTTCAGAAAAAACTTTATCTAGATTCCATTACTTTTTGTCTCTTATTCCCTGCACCTAATTCTTTGCAAATTCTTCAGTTATTTATTGCAAATCTTTGTGAGATCCTTATTGCCAAGTGATCTGAGGTGACAAATTTTTTCCTCTGTATTGAACTCAGCCTCACCGATTTCTGTCTATCAGCTAGACCGAACTGCAATAATACATTGTAGACTGTTCATCGATACAACCGACAAGGATGAACCCGGTCTGACCGATATGCATCATCTATGACACTGCCAACTCGGTGTCACCGATGAAAAAGAATCAGCGTTACCGATTTCACTACTGAGAAAACATTTTGCCATTACAACTTTTATTACTTCTCCAGCTCCACTCGATGATTCTTATCCTCTACTCGCATCTTAGACTACATGCTACTTTGTAATGTGACTCAATGACCGAACCTATTTGACCCATGCTCCAGAAGATCCCTTCATGGAAATTGATGTCGAAGGGGGAGAGAGAAGACATCAAAGCTTAACACATGAAATAGAAAGCACATGTTAGCTTCTCAGATGCTTATTAACAGTAGAGGAGAGAAGTCACATGTCTTTAAGAGGGGAAAGACATGTTAGTGTATGTTTCACTTGCTTTGTTCTGATTTTCTTTTACACTATCTTCTCCCATTATCCAATATCAGATTTAGGGGAGAAAGAGTTTACACCTAAGGTAAGAAAATCTCTGGAATTCATTGCATATCTTTATTCTCCGGGGACATGTCTATATCCATATAGAGTACTAAGTACTCACTCTCTACATGTCCTCCCTAGTCTTGGTACTTTTGTGGTTTCTTGAACTTGCCTCTTATAGAGTGTTCTTGTGTTATCTAACTCTGTTTTCTCAAGTTCACCTCGACCAAAGCCGGTTCAAGACCACACGGTAAGTATATGCATCACACTCATGTACATGATGATCTCTTGCTGATGTACATATTGTTTGCAACAAGTACTCATGAACATGAAGGTACACTTAATTTATCTACATCATTTACTCTGATGCATATAGCCAAGATATATGTAACTCATTGATTGTTGTGACATGCTTGTGCATACATGTAGGGGGAGCCAATGCATGTTACATGTCTTTCCAAAGCTTTACTTGTTACTCTTCATATCTTTATCTTAAAGCTTTGATGTATGTTGTCATCAATTACCAAAAAGGGGGAGATTGAAAGCACAGGTGCTCCCTGGGTGATTTTGGTAATTAATGTCAACATATCTCTTGTTGGACTAATATTTTCATCTAGTATATTTCAGAAAGTTCAACAAAGGCGTGGCATGGACAAGAGGATGTGGAACCCATTGAAGATGCTAAGGACAAAGATTGGCAAAAGCTCAGGACTCTTCATTTCTATTTTAGTGATCCAAGATCTCATTGGGTCCATAGGAAAAGCCAATACTATTAAAAGGGATGAGGTGTTGCTTAATGGTCTACTTGCTCAGACTGCTTAGTGATATTGCTCCATAACCCTCAGCCACTTTCTCATTTCCAAATATGTCCTAAACCTAAGGTCAAACTCGGCCCCACCAATTTGATCCATCCGGCGCCACCAAGTTCCTTTGACATAGCAATTGCCAGAAACCCTAATCAATTTGGTCTCACCAATTGGTATCTCGGTTTCACCGAGATGGCCTTGCAAACTCTTTGTTGCCTGTTTGTCTGACCAACTGTCTGTTTGCTTATTACTGAAGTCGGTCTCACCGAGTTGAAGTAATTGGTCAAACCGAGATAAGGTTTTGCCCTAACCCTAGCACATCGGTCCCACCGAGATGATCATGTCGGTCACACCGAGAATCCTAACATTCACATTTTGAACTAAATCGGTCTCACCGAGTTCACCTATTCAGTCTGACCGATTTGGGTCAAATGTGTGTAATGGTTAGATTTTCTATGGAGGCTATATATACCCCTCCACCCCCTTCTCTATTCAAGAGAGAGCCATCAGAACATGCCTACACTTTCACTACTCATTTTTTGAGAGAGAACCACCTACTCATGTGTTGAGACCAAGACATTCCAATCCAACCACAAGAATCTTGATCTCTAGCCTTCCCCAAGTTGCTTTCCACTCAAATCAGCTTTCCACCATAGCCAAATCTGTGAGAAAGAGTTGAGTGTTGGGGAGACATTCATCTGAAGCACAATAGAAAGGAGTTCATCATCATCACACCATCTATTACCTTTTGGAGAGTGGTGTCTCCTAGATTGGTTAGGTGTCGATTGGGAGCCTCCGACAAGATTGTGGAGTTGAACCAATAGTTTGTAAGGGCAAGGAGATCGCCTAATTCGTGAAGATCTACCCAAGTGAGGCAAGTTCTTCGTGGGCGATGGCCATGGTGGGATAGACAAGGTTGCTTCTTCGTGGACCCTTCGTCGGTGGAGCCCTCCGTGGACTCACGCAACCTTTACCCTTCGTGGGTTGAAGTCTCCACCAACGTGGACGTACGATAGCACCTCTGAGGGAGTCCTGGATTAGGGGGTGTCCGGATGGCCGGACTATACCTTCAGCCGGACTCCTGGACTATGAAGATACAAGATTGAAGACTTCGTCCCGTGTCCGGAAGGGACTTTCCTTGGCGTGGAAGGCAAGCTTGGCGATACGGATATGTAGATCTCCTACCATTGTAACCGACTTTGTGTAACCCTAACCCTCTCCGGTGTCTATATAAACCGGAGGGTTTTAGTCCGTAGGACAACATACAGAACAACAATCATACCATAGGCTAGCTTCTAGGGTTTAGCCTCTCTGATCTCGTGGTAGATCTACTCTTGTACTACCCATATCATCAATATTAATCAAGTAGGACGTAGGGTTTTACCTCCATCAAGAGGGCCCGAACCTGGGTAAAACTTCGTGTCCCTTGCCTCCTGTTACCATCCGGCCTAGACGCATAGTTCGGGACCCCCTACCCGAGATCCGCCGGTTTCAACACCGACATTGGTGCTTTCATTGAGAGTTCCTCTGTGTCGTCGCCGTTAGGCTTGATGGCTCCTACAATCATCAATAGCGATGCAGTCCATGGTGAGACCTTCCTCCCTGGACAGATCTTCGTCTTTGGCGGCTTCGCACTGCGGGCCAATTCACTTGGCCATCTGGAGCAGATCGAAAGCTATGCCCCTGGCCGTCAGGTCAGATTTGGAAGTTTAAACTACACGGCTGACATCCGCGGGGACTTGATCTTCGACGGATTCGAGCCACTGCCGAGCAAGCCGCACTGTCACGACGAGCATGATCTAGCTCTGCCGCCGAACAGTGCCCTAGAGGCCGCACCCGCATCGGCTTCGACCCTTAATTCGGAGCCAACTGCGCCGATCGAGGATGGGTGGTTGGACGCCGCCTCGGGCGCTGCGATCCCAATGGCGATCGAGCCGAACACCAGCCCCACACTCCACGAGACTTGTGATTCCAAGGAGCCGGACTCCTCTCCGGACTCCGAACCCTCCACGCCCCTGCCGATCGAATCCGATTGGGCGCCGATCATGGAGTTTACTGCCGCAGACATCTTTCAGCACTCGCCTTTCGGCGATATTTTGAAGACACTAAAGTCTCTCTCTTTATCAAGAGAGCCCTGGCCGGACTACGGTCAGCAAGGTTGGGATACGGACGATGAAGAAATTCAAAGCCCACCCACCACCCACTTTGTAGCCACTGTTGACGATTTAACCGACATGCTCGACTTCGACTCCGAAGACATCGATGGTATGGACACCGATGCAGGAGACGATGAAGAACCAGCGACTATTGGGCCTTGGAAAGCCACCTCGTCATATGACATATACATGGTGGACACCCCAAAAGAAGGAGATGGCGATGGAACAGCAGAGGATGACCCCTCCAAGAAACAGCCTAAGCGCCGGCGTCAGCGGCGCCGCTCAAAATCCCGCCAAAGCAAATACGGTGATTCCAGCACGGGAGATAATAATACTCCGCAGAGTGCTGAAGAAAACCCCCTCCAGCAAGATTCAGCAGAGGAGGATGGAGAAGCCAGCCCTCATGAGAGAGCGGCAGACAGAGAGGTCGAGGACAATAATTATATGCCTCCCTCCGAAGACGAGGCAAGCCTCAACGACGATGAATTCGTCGTGCCAGAGGATCCCGTCGAGCAAGAGCGTTTTCAACGCAGGCTTATGGCCACGACAAGAAGCCTCAAGAAAAAACAACAACAGCTTAGAGCTGATCAAGATTTGCTAGTCGACAGATGGACTGAAGTCCTTGCGGCGAAAGAGCATAAACTCGAACGCCCCTCCAAGAGCTACCCAAAGCGCAGGTTGCTACCCCGATTAGAGGAGGAAGCACTTAAACCTAAATCACCAGCACTTGATACGGCTGACCGGCCACCTCGTGGCCACGACAGAGAGGCCTCTCGGCCCTCCACTCAAGCCGCACCCCATACTAAGGCGCAGGAAAATGTGCCAGACTTGCGAGATATGTTGGAGGACAAGGCAAGGAAAACTAGATCGATCTACGGATCGCGTGGGCGCCCCACGACTCGAGACGGTAACCGTCACACCGGACACAAATCCGGTAGGGCCGAACACAGTACACAAAGCTCATTGGAGCTACGTCGTGATATAGCCCAGCACAGAGGCGCCACACACCCACTATGCTTCACAAACGAAGTAATGGATCATCAAATCCCCGAGGGTTTCAAACCCGTAAACATCGAATCATATGATGGCACAACAGATCCTGTGGTATGGATCGAGGATTATCTCCTTCATATCCACATGGCCCGCGGCGATGATCTCCACGCCATCAAATACCTCCCACTCAAGCTTAAAGGACCAGCTCGGCATTGGCTTAACAGCTTGCCAGCAGGATCAATCAGTTGTTGGGAGGACCTGGAAGCCGCATTCCTCGATAATTTCCAGGGCACTTATGTGCGACCACCAGAGGCTGATGACCTAAGCCACGTAATTCAGCAGCCAGAGGAATCGGCCAGGCAATTCTGGACACGGTTCCTAACAAAGAAAAATCAAATAGTCAACTGTCCGGACGCAGAGGCCCTAGCAGCCTTCAAGCACAATATCCATGAAGAGTGGCTTGCCCGGCATCATGGATAGGAAAAGCCGAAATCTATGGCAGTACTCAAGACACTCATGACCCGCTTTTGCGCGGGAGAAGACAGCTGGCTTGCTCGTAGCAACAATATGACCAAGAACCCTGGTAATTCGGATACCAGGGACAGTAGTGGCAGGTCACCTCGCAACAAGCAGAAGCGCCGCATTAACGGCGACAATGCTGAGGATACAGCAGTTAATGCCGGATTCAAAGGCTATAAATCCAGTCAGCGGAAAAATACATTCAAAAGAAATCCTAGGGGCCCGTCCAGTTTGGACCGAATACTCGACCGCTTGTGCCAGATACATGGCACCCCCGAAAAGCCGGCCAATCACACCAACAGGGATTGTTGGGTGTTCAAGCAGGCAGGCAAGTTAAATGCCGAAAAGACTGACAAGGGGCTGCATAGCGATGACGACGAAGAGCCCCGGCCGCCGAACAACAGTGGACAGAAGGGTTTTCCCCCACAAGTGCGGACGGTGAACATGATATACGCAACCCACATCCCCAAGAGGGAGCGGAAGCGCGCGTTAAGGGACGTATACGTGGTAGAGCCAGTCGCCCCAAAGTTCAAACCATGGTCCTCCTGCCCGATCACCTTTGATTGAAGGGACCATCCCACTAGCACCCGTCATGGTGGATTCGCCGCATTGGTTCTAGACCCAATTATTGACAGATTTCATCTCACTAGAGCCCTTATGGACGGCGGCAGCAGCCTGAACCTGTTTTACCAGGATATAGTGCGGAAAATGGGCATAGATCCCTCGAGGATTAAACCCACCAAAACGACCTTTAAAGGCGTAATACCAGGTGTAGAGGCCAACTGTACAGGCTCAGTCACACTTGAAGTGGTCTTCGGATCTCCGGTTAATTTCCGAAGCGAGGAGTTAATCTTCGACATAGTCCAATTCTGCAGTGGCTATCACGCACTGCTCGGGCGAACCGCATTCGCCAAGTTCAACGTGGTACCTCACTACGCATACCTTAAGCTCAAGATGCCAGGCCCTCAAGGAGTAATTACGGTTAATGGAAACACCGAACGCTCCCTCCGAACGGAGGAGCACACGGCGGCTCTTGCAGCGGAAGTACAAAGCAGCCTCTCCAGGCAGTTCTCCAGTCCGGCCATTAAACGTCCGGACACTGTCAAGCGCGCCCGGAGTAACCTACAACAAGACCGCTTGGCACGTTCCGAGCAGGCGTAGCAATGCAGCCCCAACCCCAGCCCTCGCAAAAATGTGACGCCAGTGCTTCGCGTACATAACTACGCTCTAGAAATACCATGGGTACAGGGGGAGGGGCACCATCACGGCACGCCTGAAACACGGCTTAAACCGCACTAGGGGCTGCCGATTTTTTAATTTTCTCTTACTTTCAGGACTCCATTCTTCGGAAGGCCTATTCGGCAGTTCAATTGCCGCACAAATGATGCAAGAACCAGGGAAGCAGACAAGCCATGCCGCATTACGAAACTCCCAGGTGGTCTCTATAACGAGCAGTATACCTGTTTCGCATACCATTCCGCAGCCTGCCCCTAGAACGGACATGTTAAATAGTCCAACCTTTTTATTATCGCATTATTTGTATCGTTCTGCTTTGATCGCAGCCCTTTTTAATAAACAATGCATAGCTTTTGTCTATTTTTGCATTACTCTTTTTTTACAAATATATGTTCCTTAATGACATGTTGCACCCGTACACTTTGGTACGGCCAAAATACGCCAGGGGCTTTAGTACCCCTCAATATGGTGTAAGAAGTCCGAACACTTTAACAAGTGCGGCACCCCGAACTTATAGCATTATATGCATCGGCTCCGAATCATGTCTTGGGTCAATAGTTGGGTTTGCCCGGCTCCTATGTTTTGGTGCCTTACATTCCGCTATGTCGGCTAAGGTAGCACTAGGGGAACTACTGCGATTGTGCCCCAGTTGAGCTAGGTCGAGCACCTCAGTAGAGAAAGGTAAAACTGACTGTCATGATGAAGCGAGAGCTGGTCGCTGTTCGAGAGGTTTTTTTAGTCCCTAATGACTTATGCCGCTTAGAGCGAGGAGTCGGCTTTGTCCGGCCAAGGCGTGGATAGCGCCCCGAACTCGGTCTTCCGAATACCAGGGGCTTCGCTGAAATTTAAAATTATAGAATTCTATGGCTAAGTGAGAGTGTTCACGCACTATAGTCCGATTGCCTTGTTCGTTGTGCTGAGCGCCTCCCTCGAAGGACCCAAACATGGGAAAAAGAGCGCTCAGGTTTATCCCCGAACACCCCAGCACTAGCGGCACGGGGGCAGAAGCCGACGACTCGCCATCTCACAGAATTGATAAACAGCCGCACAGAAGGTAATATTTTAAATTCCAACAGCATTGCTTAGCGCATATGAACAAGTTTTCAGTGCACAGGACAAAACGAGCGAGTTTTACTCAAAAATTACATCCCTGGAACATTCATCCGCCATAAGGAAGGCACCCTTCAGAACATCCTTATAATAATTCTCGGGCTTGCGATGCTCTTTCCCCGGCGGTGGCCCGTCCTTCACAAGCTTCTCAGCATCCAGCTTGCCCGAGTGCACCTTAGCACGGGCAAGGGCCCCACGGGCACCTTCAATGCAGACGGCGCACTTGATGACTTCGAGCCTTGGACAGGCCCCCACCAGCCGCCGCACCAGCCCGAAATAGCTCCCAGGAAGAGCCTCTCCAGGCCACAGCTGAACTATGAGGCCTTTCATGGCCTGCTAGGCCGCCTTGTGGAGCTCGACCAGTTGTTTCAGCTGGTCGCTCAGGGGCACGGGGTGTCCGGCCTCAGCATACTGAGACCAGAACACCTTCTCTGTCGAGTTGCCCTCCTCGGACACGCTACAGGGAAGATCTGCGAATGCCCCTAGAGAGCTCCGGATTTGGGTAAGTAACAAGTAACTCACGTTTATGTGTTTGCTTTGCATAAAGAATGCCTTACCGGCCGCTATCTTTTTCACTGCATCCAACTCCTGGAGGGTCTTCTGGGATTCGGCCTTGGCAGACTTGGCATTTTTAATAGCCACCGCGAGCTCGGACGCTCGCGTCTTTGAGTCAAGCTCCAAACTCTCATGTTTTTTCATGAGAGCCTGGAGCTCTTGCCGCACCTTTCCAACCTGGGCCTCATACTTCTCCCGCTCGGTGCGCTCCGTGGCCGCCCTCTTCTCGGCCTCGAGCAGCGCTTGCTTAAGGGTCGCCACCTCAGATGTGGCCCCTACAATAGCCACGATAATCCTGTCGTTTTTTGCAATTGCACCTTTTATATATATATATTTAAACAAGGTATTTCTTACCTTCCTTGTCCTCGAGCTGCTTCTTGGCACGCCCGAGCTCTTGCTCGGACTGCTCGAGGTTCTTCTTTAGCGTGTCCACTTCCGCAGTCAGTGCGGCGGACGCCAGCAGAGAAACCTGCATACGCATATTGACTCCTTTTTGTTAGACTCCTGTGAATTTTATTTGATCCTCTATTCTGCTTTTCTTCCCGAACGCCAAACAGAGCATCAGGGGCTACTGTCTATGCGGTAATATTATTTACACATTCTTTAATTACCTCAAAGCCTATTAAAAGGCTAGCACAAGCTTCAGTCAGTCCTCTCTTGGCGGACTGAACCTTCTGGACCACCGCACTCATAATGGTGCGGTGCTCCTCGTCGATGGAGGCGCCTTTGAGCACCTCCAATAGATTGTCCAGCGCCTCGGGTTGGACGAGGGTCACCGGCACGGTGGGCTTGCTCCTCTTGGAAGGAGGTCGCCCGCCGGACTCTGGAACCTTTGAAGGTTCCGAAGCGGTGTCCGTCCTAGAGCCGGACTTGGAGCCCTGGGGGGTTTTATCCCCTTTACTCCTGGAGTCCGGGAGGTCGCCTTGCGGCCCCTCTAGGACCACCTCCTCCAGGCTTGGAACCAGTTGGGACAACACTTCGGCGTCGTCCTTAGGGCGGGGGGAGGTAGCCATTGGAAGCGAATTCACATCCAGCGAGTCCAGTGAACCACTCGACGACGCGTCGAGCCAGTCTTTGGGTGGGCTGCACAATCATATTTGACATAAGGGAAAGCTGTGCAATAAAGGAATACTATGAATTACTCTGGTATCCGGATACTTACGATTTCGCTAGGGGCTTGGCCCTGAGCGGCCACTCCTCTCCGCCGTCGTCAGCGTCGGTGGAGTAGTCCGGAGGAAGGGTTTTCCCCTTCTTGGACCCTTCGGCCTCCCCAGTGAGGGCGACCTTCCTTTTCTTCTCTCCCCCCGCTGGAGGGGGAGAGGTCTCTTCTTCCTCCTCCTCGTCTTCACGGGAGGAATGCGCCTTGGAGCCGTCGGATGATGAACCCGACACCTCCTGGCACCGGGCACTTTTTCGAGTCCACATGGCCTTCTTCGTGGCCTTCTTCTCCGGCACCACATAAGGTGTCGGAGCCAGCAGCTTCGCCAAGCGGGCATCGGCTGGGTCTTCGGGCAAAGAAGCCGGACAGTCGATCTGTCCGGACTTCGCCTGCCAATCCTGTCAAAGGTAAGGGAGCTTAGATCCCGCATAGATTTAAACTATGAAAAACTAATACCCTGTAAAAGGTACAAACAACTTACGGCGCTAGCGTGACGCTGCGCGCTGAATCCGCGATCCTCTGTAGCGGATGTGGGAGCCTCGGCACGCTTGAAAAGCACCTTCCAGGCATCTTCGTATGTCGTGTCGAAGAGCCTGCTCAGAGTTCGGTGCTGCGCCGGGTTAAACTCCCACAGATTGAAGGCCTGTTGTTGACACGGGAGGATCCGGCAGATGAGCATAACCTGGACTACGTTGACAAGCTTGAGCTGCTTGTTCACTAGGGTTTGGATGCATGTTTGCAGTCCAGTCACCTCTTCTTTGCTGCCCCACGATAGGCCTGTCTCTTTCTAGGACGTGAGCCGCGTTGGGGGTCCGGATCGGAACTCGGGGGCTGCGACCCACTCAGGGTCGCGTGGCTCGGTGATGTAAAACCACCCTGATTGCCACCCCTTCAGGGTCTCCACAAAGGAGCCCTCGAGCCATAAGACGTTGGGCATCTTGCCCACCATGGAGCCTCCGCACTCCGCCTGGTTGCTACGCACCACCTTCGGCTTGACATTGTAAGTATTGAGCCATAGGCCGAAATGGGGGCGGATGCGGAGGAAAGCCTCGCACACGACGATAAACGCCGAGATGTTGAGGATGAAGTTCGGGGCCAGATCATGGAAATCCAGGCCGTAGTAGAACATGAGTCCCCGGACGAATGGGTGGATAGGAAAGCCAAGTCTGCGGAGGAAGCGGGGAAGGAACACTACCCTCTCATGGGGCCTTGGGGTGGGGAGGAGCTGCCCCTCTTCGGGAAGCCGGTACGCGATGTCGTTAGACA
Source organism: Triticum urartu (assembly GCF_056163025.1). NCBI lineage: Eukaryota > Viridiplantae > Streptophyta > Magnoliopsida > Poales > Poaceae > Triticum > Triticum urartu. The sequence goes on along the minus strand of NC_141876.1, from coordinate 219,748,215 downwards.
AGTATCCGGCCTTCCTCAGTTTTTTGATGTGTCCCTCCGTTATGGAGGAGACCATCCACTTGCCTCCCACTCCGGACATGGCTGGAGAAGGTTGAGGTGGGGAGTGCGGACTTGGACGCTGGAGCTCTAGTGCGCGAAAATGGATAGGCAGAGGAGGAAGAAGGCGTAGGTGAAAAGGTGGATCCTTATCCCCTTATATGGGTGGACGCAACTACGTGTCCCCACCAGCCTAGTAAAACTCGCTTATCTCCAAGCGCCGTAATCAATGGCACGGTTGGGATACCCACGCCCGTATTGATGAGAATCCCGGAATAAGGGGACACGATCTCTGCTTCGATAAGACATGCCAAGGAAACCGCCTCGCATGACACGCTGAGGTGGGACAATAAAACGATTCGAATAAAGGCTTGGCCGTGGTGTGATGTCACACTACGGAATACGTCAGCAGATTAGATTTGTGTAAATATTATTCTCTCTATGGCAATATGTGGAAACTTATTTTGCAGAGCCAGACACTATCTTTGTGTTCAAAATCTTCTATGAAGTACTTGGAGGAGGAACCCTCCTTGCAATGCTGAAGACAATCTGCGCGTCGGACTCGTCGTCATTGAAGCCTGGTTCAGGGGCTACTGAGGGAGTCCTGGATTAGGGGGTGTCCGGATGGCCGGACTATACCTTCAGCCGGACTCCTGGACTTTGAAGATACAATATTGAAGACTTCGTCCCGTGTCCGGAAGGGACTTTCCTTGGCGTGGAAGGCAAGCTTGGCGATATGGATATGTAGATCTCCTACCATTGTAACCGACTTTGTGTAACCCTAACCCTCTCCGGTGTCTATATAAACCGGAGGGTTTTAGTCCGTAGGACAACATACAGAACAACAATCATACCATAGGCTAACTTCTAGGATTTAGCCTCTCCGATCTCTTGGTAGATCTATTCTTGTACTACCCATATCATCAATATTAATCAAGCAGGACGTAGGGTTTTACCTCCATCAAGAGGGCCCGAACCTGGGTAAAAATTCGTGTCCCTTGCCTCCTGTTACCATCCAGCCTAGACGCACAGTTCGGGACCCCCTACCCGAGATCCGCCGGTTTTGACACCGACAACCTCCTATCGGGACAACGCCAAAAATCTCTGTGTCTTCAATTGTGTTTGCACACTCCAATCCTATCCCTTTATTTCTTGCAACTTGCATGCTTTACTTTCCGCTGCTCATATACTCTTGGCATGCTTGCTTGAAATGTATTGTGGATGCTTAAACTTGTGCTAAAATTCCACCTCAACTTGAAGAAATTAAAAACTGCCACTTCTGCTTGTAGAGGGTGTAATCACCCCCCTCTAGACACCTCTTCTCGATCCTTTCACCATCATACAGAGTTTGATCAAGTTTACTGATGCAAAAAGATCCTAGTTGGCAGGACCCTCGCAACGCCTGCCACATACCAGTAGCCAAAACTGATGGCCGTGTAATAGACGGTGAACTCACGGTGCAATCATCTCCTCAGTAGCAACTTCGGTAGCAACACCGACACTCGCAGCGAACCCAACGGGATGCATAGCCCGAGGACGTGTATATGGCCTCCTTAGACACACAGACGCAACAAGAACAATGAAAGGTGCTGCTGGACAGGCGAGCAGAGGATGCTCGCACCACCATCCAACAACGTCGGGAGGGGCACCATCAATCAGATGAGTGCAATGGTGCAGTCATCAATGAGCCAGCGCCTGTTGTTGGCAGGTACTTGCCTTACGAGGTTGCGTTCCCTGTTTCACATGTGAGCTATGGCAAGTCTGCTAGCCGCCCGTCCGTGCGTTGAAGCCTGAAGTACTAGAAAAGTACGACGTCAAGCAAAACCCGGCAGAGTTCTTAGGCATCTACATGATTGTTGTACAGGCTGCCAGAGGATGGAATGAGAAAATTCTAGACAACTATTTCCACATTGGTGCTCAAGCCCAATGTGAGATCTTGGTTCATGAGCATGCCAGAGAACTCCATATCTTCGTGGTCAGATCTATGCAACGAGTTCGTTGGTGCATTTACTAGGGGCAGAAAGGTCCCGGATTGCCAAGTGACTTGCATGTGATACCACAAAAGGAGGGAGAAGATCTGTGCAAGTACATCCAAAGATTCAGCCGCGTATACCATAGCATACCGAATATACATCCCGCGGCTGTGATTCTGCGTTCCATACGAATGTGCATAATTACAAAATGCGGGAGAAGAGGCATATACAGTTGTTGAAGACTGTCAACGAGCTCTACATGTTGGAGGATGATGTCTGCTAGAATTACGTCAGTATTTCCCCGACGAGAAAGGGATGATGCAGCACAGGATGGTAGGTATTTCCCTCAATGATAACACCAAGGTTATCGAACCAGTAGGAGAACCAAGCCACACTACGTAAACAACACCTGCACACAAATAACAAATACTCGCAACCCGACGTGTTAAAGGGGTTGTCAATCCCTTTCGCGTAACGGCACCAAAAACTGGCAAACAGATGTGATAAAAATATGATAGATAGGATAAATAGATCTCAAATAAAATAAATTGCAGCAAGGTATTTTGCATTTTTGGTTTAATAGATCTGTAAATAAAAGCAAAAGAAAATAGATCTCAAAGGCAAATATGATAAAGAAGAGACCCGTGGGCCGTAGGTTTCACTAGTGGCTTCTCTCGAGAAAAATAGCAAACGGTGGGTAAACGAATTACTATTGGGCAATTGATAGAATTTCAAATAATCATGACGATATCCAGGCAATGATCCTTATATAGGAATCACGCCCAAGATTAGTAGACTAACTCCTGCCAGCATCTACTACTATTACTCCACACATCGACCACTATCCAGCATGCATCTAGTGTATTAAGTTCATGGAGAAACGGAGTAATGCAATAAGAATGGTGACATGATGTAGACAAGATCTATTTATGTAGAAATAGACCCCATCTTCTTATCCTTAATGGCAACGATATATACGTGTCGGTTCCCCTTGTTTCATTTGGATCAAGCACCGTAAGATTGAACCCATCACAAAGCACCTTTTCCCATTGCAAGATAAATAGATCAAGTTGGCCAAACAAAACCCAAATATCAGAGAGGAAATACGAGGCTATAAGCAATCATGCATATAAGAGATCGAGGAACACTCAAATAACATTCATGAATAAAAAGAGATAGATCTCATCATAAACTCAGAGTTCATCGGATCCGAACAAACACACCGCAAAAGAATTACATCATATGGATCTCCAAGAGACCATTGTATTGAGAATCAAACGAGAGAGAGGAAGCCATCTAGCTACAAACTACGGACCCGAAGATCTACAAAAGACTACTCACACATCATCGGAGAGGCACCAATGGACATGATGCACCCCTCCATGATGGTGTCTAGATTGGATCTGGTGTTTCTAGAACTTGCCGCGGCTGGAATTGATTTTCGTCAACTCCCCTAGGGTTTCTGGAATATTGGGGTATTTATAGAGGAACGAGGCGGTCCAGAGGGCACCCGAGGTGGGCACAATCCACCAGGGCACGCCGAGGCATCCTGGCGCGCCCACCCAGTCGCCCCCTGGTGGGTTGTGCTCCCTTTGGAGCACCCCAAGCGCTTCTCCAGCCCACTGGATGTCTTCTGGTCCAAAAAAATCCACAAAAAGTTTCGCTGTGTTTAGACTCTATTTGATATTGATTACCTGTGATGTAAAAAACATGCAAAAAAATAGCAACTGGCACTTGGCACTATGTCAATAGGTTAGTACCAAAAAATGATATAAAATGACTATAAAATGATTATAAAACATCCATGACTGATAATATAACAGCATGGAACAATAAAAAATTATAGATACGTTGGAGACGTATCAGCACCCCAAGCTTAATTCCTGCTCGTCCTCGAGTAGGTAAATGATAAAAACAAAAATTTTGATGTGGAATGTTACCTAACATGTCATCTCATATTCTTTAAAAGCATGGACATTTGGACTTTTATATGATTCAAAGCAATAGTCTAGTTTTGACATGAGACTTAAATACTCAAGCATATCAAGAAGCAACCATGTCTTTCAAAATATCAACGCTAAAATAAGTTATCCCTAGCCCATCATGCTCAATCATTGATCCATTCATGAAACACGCTCGCATATTAGCTACACCCAATTCTCAAGTACGATCATAGTGCCCCCTAGTTGGTGCTTTATAAGAGAAAATGGAGACTCAAATTAAAAATAAATATTGCATGAAGTAAAAGAAAGGCCCTTCGCAGAGGGAAGTAGGGATTTGTAGAGGTGCCAAAGCTCAAAGCGAAAATTGAGAGATAAATTTTTTTGAGAGGCATACTTTTCCCACCAACAAAAATGACTTAGAGTTCCCCACACTTTCCATGCTAGATATATCATAGGCGGTTCCCAAACAGAAAATAAGGTTTATTCCTTTTTTCCACCATAATTTCACTTTCCATGGCTAGCCGTATCCACGGGTGCCTGCCATACCAACACTTTCCAAGGAATTTATTATTTGACAACATAAAGTTAATTCATTTTTCATTTCGGGACAGGGCATCCCTAATACCTTTGCCTTACTCTCGTGCAATGACAAGTGAATAAACACTTATCGTGAGAATAACACATCTAGCATGGAAAATATCGGCCACCCCTCACCACCTCGTGAGCGGTGAGAGCACACAAAAGAGAAATTTATTTTGAAAATTAGAGATGGCACACAGAAATTTGCTTAGAATGGCAAAAGAATGCCGCATATAGGTAGTTATAGTGGACTCATATGAAAAAACTGGTTTAAAGGATTTTGGGTGCACAAGTAGTGATCATACTTAGTGCAAAATGAAGGCTAGCAAGAGATTGAGAAGCGACCAAACAAGAAACGATTAATCTCATAAACGAGCATTAAGCATAATTAACACCGAATAATGCACCACAAGCAGGATGTAATTTCATTGCACAAATATTGACTTTCATGCTTGCATAGGGAATCACAAACCTTAACACCAATATTCTTACTAAAGCATAATTACTCATGAAAATGACTCCCATAGCACATCATCATATCTCAAAACTATTACAAGGAATCAAGTTTATTTTTTTCAATCATCTTCATGAAAGTTTTTATTATATCCTTCTTGGATATCTATCACTTTGGGACTAATTTTCATGTGTTGCTATTGATAAGCTCAAACAAATATAAGTGAAGATCATGAACATAATATTTATTTCTCTCAAATTAATTTAAGTGAAACAAGAGAGAATTTCTTCAAAAATAATAAAGCACACCATGCTCAAAAATATATAAGTGAAGCACTAGAGCAATTCCATGGCTCATAAATATTTAAGTGAAGCATAGAGAGCAGTTCTAACAAGTCATGACATAATTTTGGCTCTCTCAAATAGGTGTGTCCAGAAAGGATTCAAGACTTAAAACACAAAGCAAAACAAGCAAAGACTCATATCATACAACACGCTCCAAGCAAAACTCATAGTATGTGTCGAATAAAACTATAGCTTTGAGTAAAATACCGATGGTTGTTAGAAGAAAGAGGGGATGCCACTCGGGGCATCCCCAAGATTAGTTGCTTGCTTCTCTTTGGATAATAGCTTGGGATTCCATGGGCATCCCCAAGCTTAGGCTCTTCTTACTCCTTATTCCCTCATCCATCGTAACATCACCCAAAACATGAAAACTTCAATCACACAAAACTCAACAAAACCTTGGTGAGATCCGTTAGTATAAGAAAACAAATCACTACTATAAGTGTTGTTGAAAACCAATTCATATTTTATTCTTGCATTATATCTACTGTAATCCAACCCTTATATGGCAAAAACTCTTCAAAGAAAACCATAGAATCATCAAAACAAGCACACAACGCAAAGAAAACGGAATCTGTCAAAAATAGAACAGTCTGTAGAAATCTGACTGTTTCGAATACTTATGTAACACAAATTCTGAAAAATTAGGGCAGCCTGATAAATTTTTATATTAATCTTGTCCAAAAAGAATTGGTATTTTATCGGGCTCTGTTTAAAAATGAAAATTATTTTTGTGAGCGCAAAAGTTTCTGTTTTTCAGCAAGATCAAATCAACTATCACCCAAGAAGATCCTAAAGGCTTTACATGGCACAAACACTAATTAAAACACACACAAAACACAATAATAACAGTAGCATAATTGTGCTAACACTCAAGAACAGGAAGCAAAAAGCAAAAATAAATTTTATTCATTGGGATGCCTCCCAACAAGCGCTATTGTTCACGCCCCTAGCTAGGCATAACGCAAGGATCTAAGATTTTTCATCCTTCTTCTTAATTTCATTAGAGGTGTTTTCATCATGAGGGTTTGCAAAAAGAACATAAAACATATTATCCATAGAAACCTTAGCACTATTAAGTTGCTTATCATCATATCCCCGTTGATTTCCGGCAACAATCCAGGAGTAATGTTGATTAACATTATTGCAAACTTGTTGGATTACATCTAGAATGGGGACTTCATTTTTAAGATTCTCATCACAGATTTTATTATCCCCAAGCAAATGTCTTAACACATAATCACTACTGTAAAGAATTTCATCTATCACGGGTTTTTCACGATTCATACCATAAAAATCAAAGATTTCCCTAGCTTCGCGTATTATGTAATCAAATTCATTCTTAAGAACGAGAGTGGCCAACTTTTTAGCCTTAGGATTCTTTATAACGGGAAGCTCAAAAAACAATGTTTGCAAAGTAGGATGAGTACGGATAAATTTACTTTCAAGTTTCAGAACTAGTGCTGAAATAGCATCTAAATAAGATCTAGTATTTCTAAGTATAGGAGCATCATCAAGACTTAGATTTCCAATAGAATTGAATTTTTTTGGGATACGTTCTTTTCCCATAACATTCTGTTGCCCCAAGATAAAAGTTTTAGCATCCAGATTGCCCGTACGTCCAATCTTAGGAGTTATGGCATCATTTGTTGCTGCCATACCGAAATCACTCATGATTGCAAGCAAAGGATAGATCTAACGAGAAAATGGTGAATGAAAAAGAGGGCGAATAAAATGGTAAATTTTTATGAAGTGGGGGAGAGGAAAACGAGAGGCATATGGAAAATAATGTAAATTGCGAGGAGATGAGATTTGTGATTAGGAACCTTGTAGATGTTGATGATGTCTCCCCGGCAATGGCTCCAGAAATAGGCACATGGCCGGGAGACTATCTTGACTTGATCCTCCCCGGCAACAGTGCCGGAAATTCTGCGCATTGACGGGAGACTATGTTAACTTGATCCTTCCCCGGCAACGGTGCCAGAAATTCCTTTTGATGTCTGCTAGAACTAAGTCGGTATTTCCGCAAAGAGGAAGGGATGATGCAACACAGCAACGGTAGGTATTTCCCTTAGTGATGAGACCAAGTTTATCGAACCAGTACGAGAACCAAGCAACACTACATAAACAACACCTGCACACAAAATAACAAATACTCGCAACCCGACATGTTAAAGGGGTTGCCAATCCCTTTCGGTTAACGGCGCCGAAAATTGGGAAATGAATGTGATAAAAATATGATAGATAGGATAAACAGATCTCGGATAAAATAAATTGCAGCAAGGTATTTTTGTATTTTTGGTTTAATAGATTTGAAAATAAAAGCAAAGGAAAATAGATTGCAAAAGGCAAATATGATAAAGAAGAGACCGGGGGCCGTAGGTTTCACTAGTGGCTTCTCTCGAGAAAAATAGAAAATGGTGTGTAAACGAATTACTTTTGGGAAATTGATAGAACTTAAAATAATCATGATGATATCTAGGCAATGATCATTATATAGGCATCACGTCCAAGATTAGTAGACCGACTCCTGCCTGCATCTACTACTATTACTCCACACATGGACCGCTATCCAGCACGCATCTAGTGTATTAAGTTCATGGAGAAACAGAGTAATGCAATAAGAACGATGACATGATGTAGACAAGATCTATTTATGTAGAAATAGACCCCATCTTGTTATCCTTAATGGCAACGATATATACGTGTCGGTTCCCCTTTTTTCACTGGGATCAAACATCATAAGATTGAACCCATCACAAAACACCTCTTCCCACTGCAAGATAAATAGATCAAGTTGGCCAAACAAAACCCAAATATCGGAGAAGAAATACGAGGCTATAAGCAATCATGCATATAAGAGATGAAAGAAGACTCAAATAACTTTCATGGATAAAAAGAGATAGACTCAAAGTTCTTCGGATCCCAACAAACACACCGCAAAACAATTACATCATATGGATCTCCAAGAGACCATTGTATTGAGAGTCAAACGAGAGAGAGGAAGCCAACTAACTACGGACCCGAAGGTCCACAAAAGACTACTCACACATCATCGGAGATGCACCAATAGATATGATGCACCCGTTCGTGATGGTGTCTAGATTGGATCTGGTGTTTCTGGAACTTGCAGCTGCTAGAATTGATTTTAGTCGACTCCCCGAGGGTTTCTGGAATATTGCGGTATTTATAGAGTAAAGAGGCGCTCCAGGGGCACCCAAGGTGGGCACAAACCACCAGGGCGCACCTGGGCCTCCATGCGCGCCTTGGTGGTTGTGCCCCCCTCGGAGCACTCCCTAGGCGCTTCTCCGGCCCATTGGATGTCTTCTGGTCCAAAAAAATCCACAAAAAGTTTCACTGCGTTTGGACTCCATTTGATATTGATTACCTGTGATGTAAAAAACATGCAAAAAAACAACAACTAGCACTTGGCACGATGTTAATAGGTTAGTACCAAAAATGATATAAAATGATTATAAAACATCCAAGAATGATAATACAATAGCATGGATTAATAAAAATTATAGATATGTTGGAGATTTATCAGAGGATAAGTTTGTGCACACTCAGGAAGGGAGAAAGCTTCCTGGGGAAGATGCTGGCATTGAAGTCGACTTTGACGACAATGATGACACCGCCTCGAAGAAGAAAGGTCAAAGGCACAATAGAAAGCGCAAAGGAAAGTCAGTTATGGCTGTAGAGGAATCCAGAGATTCTATTCCCGCCAAGAAAACCAAGATAGAAGGCACCGGCATGGAAGCTTCCGCATGCGCTGATTGCCAGGTTGCTGCGATGGGGGAGAGGACTGGCAGGTCTAACAGGCTGTACTACCTGATTCGCCATACCAAGGGTCACGACCTCCAAGAGTGCCGTCAATTTGACCAGCTGGGTGAGAAATAGAAGGCTGAATATGAGAAGCTGGACAAGGAGAAAGGCGGGGATGGTACGGGTGGTTCGGGCAAGAGGGGTCATGGCGGCCGAGGAGGGCACCACAGCAGTGCCAACCAGAAGAAAGAAAAACCCGTGAGGGGCAGATAAAAGAAAGAAGAGGATCAAGAGAGCAAGGAGGAACATAATGAAGAGTCTAGCGAACATGAATTCCTAAAGGAAACAGAGGCCATGTGTATTGATATGGGAGTGTCTTTGCACTCCTCCCACCGCTAGCCCAAGCAGTGGGCACGTGAGGTCAATGGAGTGGAGCCGATAGTAGATGCGCAAAAGCCCCTCGAGTGGTCCCACATGCCTATTATTTTCGATGCCGGGGACAACCCTGATCGCACAACAACAGTCAGGTGCTTGCCATTGTTGGTTTCCCCAACAATATGCAACCTCAAGGTCACGAAAATACTAGTTGACGGTGGGGCTTGCTTGAACTTGATCTCCCCTGAGGTGATCAAGAGACTGTAAATCCCTGAGGAAGAGCTCAAGAAACCCGGGACATTCCAAGGAATCAATCCAGGGAGGAGCCAACCTACGGGGAAGATCACGCTGTTGATACGTCTCCAACGTATCTATAATTTTTGATTGTTCCATGCTATTATATTATCAACCTTGGATGTTTTATATGCATTTAGATGCTATTTTATATGATTTTTGGGACTAACCTATTAACCTAGAGCCCAGTGCCAGTTTCTGTTTTTTCCGATTTTTAGAGTATCGCAGAAAAGGAAAATCAAACGGAGTCCAATTGACCTGAAACTTCATGGAACTTATTTTTGGACCAGAAGAAGCCCACGGAGCATCGGAGATGGACCAGAAGAGTCCCGGGCTGCCCACGAGGGTGGGTGGCGCGCCCAGGGGGTGGGTGCGCCCCCTGCCTCGTGGACAGCTTGGAGATCCCCTGACAGACTTCTTTCGCCTATATATGTCCATATACCCTAAAAACTTCAGAGATCACAATAGGTCGGGGTTGAGGGTATGTACCAGTAGTTATGTGTTTGATCTCTCTCTCTCTCTCGTGTTCGTGAGGTGGTACGATCTAGATGTATCGCGAGCTTTGCTATTACAGTTGGATCTTATGATGTTTCTCCCCCTTTACTCTCTTGTAATGGATTGAGTTTTCCCTTTGAAGTATCTTATAGGATTGAGTCTTTAAGAATTTGAGAACACTTGATGTATGTATTGCATGTGCTTATCTGTGGTGACAATGGGATATCACGCGGTCCACTTGATGTATGTTTTGGTGATCAACTTGCGAGTTCCATGACCTCGTGAACTTATGCATAGGGGTTGGCACACGTTTTCGTCTTGACTCTTCGGTAGAAACTTTGGGGCTCTCTTTGAAGTTCTTTGTGTTGGTTGAATAGATGAATCTGAGATTGTGTGATGCATATCATATAATCATACCCACGGATACTTGAGGTGACATTGGAGTATCTAGGTGACATTAGGGTTTTGGTTGATTTGTGTCTTAAGGTGTTATTCTAGTATGAACTCTATGATAGATTGAACGGAAAGAATAGCTTTGTGTTATTTTACTACGGACTCTTGAATAGATCGATCAGAAAGGATAACTTTGAGGTGGTTTCATACCCTACCATAATCTCTTCGTTTGTTCTCCGCTATTAGTGACTTTGGAGTGACTCTTTGTTGCATGTTGAGGGATAGTTATATGATCCAATTATGTTATTATTATTGAGAGAACTTGCACTAGTGAAAGTATGAACCCTAGGCCTTGTTTCGTAGCATTGCAATACCGTTTGTGCTCACTTTTATCATTAGTTACCTTGCTGTTTCTATATTTTCAGATTACAAAAACCTATATCTACCATCCATATTGCACTTGTATCACCAACTCTTCGCCGAACTAGTGCACCTATACAATTTACCATTGTATTGAGTGTGTTGGGGACACAAGAGACTCTTTGTTATTTGGTTGCAGGGTTGTTTGAGAAAGACCATCCACTTGAGGGAAATTTGCTACTGTCCTACAAACCTCTGCACTTGGAGGCCCAACAACGTCTACAAGAAGAAGGTTGTGTAGTAGACATCAGCTGCCGGTGACATTTGGCAGGAAACTAAATTACAAAATAGAGAAAATTGTGTTTGATGTTGTTAATATCCCCTTCTTGTTCAATGGAATTCTTGGTCACCCAGCCTTGTCTAAGTTCATGGCAGCATCTCACTATGCCTATGATACGTTGAAGATGCCAGGGCCCATGGGTGTCATCTCCATCAACTCCGACAAGAAGTATGTAGTAATATGTGTAGACAAGCTTTACAGAGATGCGGTTGCAGCGAAGACCGTCAAGGCTACAACTTCCACCAAGAAGAAGAAGAGTAAGAAACCCGGCGAGACATCTAGCGAGGCTTCCGAGAAGCGCGCCTCTTAGGAGTGTTGCGCACCAATTGAAGAATCTCTGAATATCTCTAACGGCAAGAGATCCAAGGCTACTCCACTGGCGACAAAGAAGGTGCCGGCAAGGGAGAACGACATTAGCGGTACCTTCACCGTCGGTGCCGCCCTTGATAGTAAATAGGAAAGTGCACTCGTTACCTTCCAGCGGGCGAATGTAGATGTGTTTGCATGGCAACCATCTAACATCCCTAGTGTTCCCAGGGTGGTAATTGAGCACCACCTTGCGGTCTGTCCCCATGCTCGACCCGTCGAGCATAAGGTCAGGAAGAAAGCTTTGGAATGACAACAGTTCATAGTGGAAGAGATCAAGAAACTTGAGGCAGAAGGCTTGGTCAGGGGAGTGTTACATACAACTTGGTTGGCAAATCCAGTTGTCGTGTGCAAGGTGAATGGGAAATGGAGACTCTGTGTTGATTACACCAATCTCAACAACGCATTTCTGAAGGATGCTTTCCCCTTGCCGCACATCGACCAGATTGTAGACTCCACTGCTGGCTATGTTTTGCTTTCGTTCCTTGATGCTTACTTCGGATACCATCAGATATTCATATCCAAGGAATATGATGAGAAGACTGCATTCATTACTCCATGTGGCACGTATTTCTTTGTATGTATGGGTTTTGGACTAAAGAGTGCTGGTTCGACACTTACAAGAGCCGTACAATTTTTTTTTGAGCCGCAGTTGCATAGAAATGTGGAATCCTATACGGATGATATAGTGGTCAAGACCAATGACAAGTCAAACCTCATTAGAGATTTAGAAGAGACCTTTGCGAACTTGCGAAAAATCAACATGAAGCTCAACCCTGAGAAGTGCGTGTTTGGTGTTCCATCCGACAAGCTTCTCGGATTCTTTGTGTCCTAGCATGGAATCAAAGCAAACCCCGACAAGATCAAAGCTATCGAGCAGATACAAGCACCCAAGACCGTCAAGGATGTGCGATGTCTTGCCAGTTGTATTACAGCTTAGAGTAGGATCATTTCAGGGTGTGCCAAGCACGCCTTGCCATTTTTCAAGATATTAAAAAAAGATGGGTCTAGTGAAATGGACTCCGGAAGCGGAGGTTTCACTGCAAGATCTGAAAAGATGCCTTTCCTCTGCACCGACCCTAGTCGCGCCTAAGGCACAGGAACCGTTGTTGCTCTATTTAGCGGCAACAACTTAAGTCGTCAGTGACGCGCTGCTCGCGCATAGGGAAGCTAGCGATGAGGAAACAATGGTAGCAAAGTCATCCCAAGACAAAGTAGAGTCCTCCGTGGCATGTCCAGATGCTAGCAAGACAAAAGCAGTGCAAGAGAAATAAGTTGATTAGCAAGTCTCTCTAAAGAAGAAAGTGGTACATTGGCCTGTATACTTTGTTGCCTATCTCTTGCGGGGGGCTAGATCAAGGTATTCGGGCGTGTAGAAGCTGCTCTTTGGCCTACTCATGGCCTTGAGAAAGTTGTGCCACTACTTCCAAGAGCATGAGATTAGTGTCGTCACTCGCTTCCCATTGCAGCGCATTCTGTGGAATCCAGAGGCAACTGGTGGGATAGTAGAGTGGGCATTGGAGCTGTAAAGATTTGCACTCAAATTTGAGAGTACATAAACTATTCAGAATAGGGCAATGGCAGAATTCATTGCAGAATGGATGCCAGCGCAAGATGACGAGATCCAGGAGTCAGCCGTGATGCTGGAGTGTACTTCAACGGATTGGATCATGTACTTTGACGGTGCTTTCTTGCTACAAGACGCTGTTGCTGTAGTGTTGCATGTTGCACCCACCGGAGAGCATCTCAAGTATGTGTTTCAAATGCACTTCCTTGGGGAGGAAACTACCAACAATACTGCGGAGTATGAGGGATTGCTTGCCGGCCTCAGAATTGCGGTGAAGTTGGGAATCAAAAAGCTGATCATCCGTGGAGATTTGCAACTTGTGGTAAAGCAAGTGAATAAACATTATCAGAGCTTGTTGATGGAAGCATATGTGGATGAAGTGAGGAAATTGTAAGAGCACTTTGGCAGTTAGCAAACAGAGTACATTACCCGTGCGGAGAACAACATTGCTGACACTTTGACAGTTTGCAAAAAGAGCACATTCCCCGTGCGGAGAACAACATTGCTGACCAACTGTCGAAGTGTGCTTCCCAAAAGCTACATATGGAACTAGGAACTTTTATGCTCCATTTGAATCAACCAACAGTCACCCCATCAATGAGAGCCTAAAAGGGAAGAAAGCTAAGCATAGGAAAATATCTCTAGGTAGAGCCCCCTAAAGTCGCTGACAAGAATATTGCCGGGAATGATGATGCGCTTGCCGGTGAGTAGCGGCCTCGACCAGAATCTCATTTTCTTGTCATCGAGGCTAGTGCTCCTGCAACTAAAGAGATGCCTTTAGTTCTTGTAGTCAAGACACAAGCTCTAGCACGGGCACAATAGATAGTTCAATTTCTCCAAACAAGCCAAGCACAAGCCCTCCAAACAAGCCCTCTTTCCTGGCGTTTTTCGGTCTGGGGCTCGATAATTGGGGCCCCTTTCCCCGTGCTACCGGGGGCTTTGAGTTCTTATACGTTTCCATTGAGAAGTTCACAATGTGGCCTGAAGTAGAGCCAGTGAGAAAGGTGACCATGCAGTCAGCTACCAAATTCTTCGAAGGACTAGTTTGCCATTTTTCGTACTAAACAGAATCATCGCTAATGATGGCACAATGTTCACAAGTTGCACCTTCACGCAGTATATCTAGAGCCTTGGATGGAAGGTATGCTTTGCCTCCATTGCTCACCTAAGAAGCAATGGGCAAGCAGAAAGGACAAATGTTGAAGTGTTGCGCAATCTCAAGAAAAGAACATTTAATAGGTTGCACAAGTGCAAGAGGCGCTGGATTGACGAGTTACCTGTGGTTCTTTGGTCGCACAGAACGACACCAAATCGAGCTACTAGCCAGACACCCTTCTCCCTAGTCTATGGTGTAGAAGCGGTGCTACCCACAGAACTCACATACAGGTCACCTCGAGTAGTTGCCTACGACGAAGTGGAGCAAGAGCAGCTCCGGCATGATGATGTTGTGCTCCTCGAGGAAGATCGTCTTTGGGCACTTGTGCATGCTGCACGCTACCAGCAAGCCTTGTGCCACTATCATAGCCACAAGGCTCATGCCCGAAGCCTTGAGGAAGGCGACTTGTGCATGCTGAGCTCCTGAATTGTACCTTCCTTGTCCATACTTCATCTTACGGCTCTCAATCTGGTGCTGCTTCCCTTCAATCATAAAAGTCTTATCTACCAACTCCTGGTAGTTGTTGAATGTTGCCACCATCAACTGCATGCTCCTCTCATCATTCAGCCCTTCCATAAACTTCTCCTGCTTTGCGGCATCTGTGGCCACATCGTTAGGGGCATAGCGAGATAACTTGCTAAACTCATTCGCAATCTGAGCCACAGTACGGTTCCCCTGGCGTAAGTTGCAAAACTCACGCTTCTTCATACTCATAGCTCCAGATGAGACATGTGATGTATGGAAAGCTTGCTGAAACTGGTCCCATGTAACAGTGGCTATAGGGTTGGTGACAATGTAATTCTCCCACCATGAGGCTGCTGGTCCACCCGACTGATGTGCGGCAAAACACACCTTCTCAGCATCTGTACATCCTGCAGTGGTTAACTCCCTTCCAATCCTGCGGAGCCAATCATCTGCCACTATCGGCTCGGTGCTACTGGAAAACACCGGCGGCTGCAACCTCAGAAAGCGGGCTAAGTTGTCAACTGGTGGCGGTGGCGGTGGGTTGTTGTTGTTGTTGCCTTGGTTCTGAACTAACAACTGCATCAGGGTATTCTACTGCTGGATCAACTGAGTGAGCTCCAATGGGAAAGTAAATCCGGGGTCACGTCTCGGAGGCATCTGATGGGTTTAGAGGGGAGAGTTTAGAATAGAAGGAGGTCTAATGAGAAAAACACTACCCATATGCACATGAGACAAACACAATCATTCACTCAATCAATCAAGAAAGGGCATACAATCGATCTAACTATCGTTACAAAAGTGATCGGACTATACTATATATATGGTGGAATACTACTACTGATGTGGTGGTCTACTAAAAATATTCCTTGGTTGAAGACTCCATGATGTCTGCTCTAGCTTTGTCTTCATAGTCATCATCGCTATCGTCGGGGTCCGTGTCAGTGTCGTCGATGATGATGTAGTCCTCCGGGCGAATCTCCTTGGGGTCTTCGTCTTCTCTTCCTGGTGTGGGGTCTCTCATGAATACTCCTAGCTTCCTTTCCAGATCATCATTCTTCTCCACTAGTACGACGATTTCCTCCTCATAATCTTCACGTGTAGCCTTAAGTTCTTCCTCAAGTTCCGTGATCCTAGTCATCGCCTTCTTCAGATCTATTATTCCTGCGCACATATGGTTCTCCTGGCGGTGAATGTGTTGGTTTAACTCCTGGATGAAAGCTGCAATTGATCTATCCTTCCTAGTAATGATCATCTCCCATTGCTTGTCTCGGCGCCCACAAATCTGATAGATAGTATCCTTAAGCTCCTTATGATAAACTTCTCCAATGCGTCCCATGGTGATGTGAGCTGCCATACTCTTTCCTAGACTCCAGGTTGGTGCATCGAAGGAAAACTCTATGGGCTTAGTGACTGGTGTAAATGTCCTTCCTAGAACTTGAACTTGAATCATCCATCGCTCCTCTTCTGGTAAAGTGGCATTGTAAATCCTGGTGAAGCTTGGTATTCCAATGCTCAGGTACCTAGTGACTTCCTTCAAGTGTCGTCCAAAAGGTGCTTCTTCATCTTCTTGTGCAAACTTGTTCCTTGCGTCCGCCATCCTAAAGAATAGAAAATGGAGAGGAGTCAGAAGTGAGAAGAGAATAGTGATCTAGGGCTTTAGCTTAGTGGTCGTGTCCTACACTCAGCGTGTGCTCTGATACCATCTTGTAGCGACCCGACCTCAAACGGTCAAGTCTCTGTGCTTCAGTGTCATCCCTGGATCGGTAATGCTGACACACATAGTACTCGAGGATTTATAACAGAGTAGCAATCACACACTTATTACATCGATTGTCTCAAAAGAGAACTTATTACAATAAATATGGCTTAAGGCCATCTAATACGATAACAGCGAAAGGCTTGGAAGATAAAGTGAGTCCATCAACTCCAACGGCATAGCTGAGCTGCACGGCAACGACCTAACGAACCTTACTCCTCGTCTGAAAAGTCTGCAACATAATACGTTGCAGCCCGAAAACGGGTCAGCACATGGAATATGCTGGCAGAATAACACAGTAGAGCAAGAACATAATAATGCTATCACTACATGCATATTTGGCTGGTGGAAAGCTCTATGGTTATGGTTTTTGCGAAAAGCCAATTTTTCCCTACAACAAAGGAATAGATTTTATTTAACTATCATGGTAGTTGAAACATCATTAAGAAGGTTCCTCCAACTCAATCCCAATTAAGGTAGTTAACGATCCAACAATATTATTTAATAGTGATGAGATACTTAGGATACTCCAAGTACTAGATACTCAAGATGTCCATAACCGGGGACATGGCTAACCATGATTAGTTTATACACTCTGCAGAGGTTTGCACACTTTTCCCCACAAGAATCGATCTCCTCTATTGGATTTCTCGCACTACATGGTGTTTGAGAAACGGATGACCGAGACACAGTCTTTCAGAAGCATTAACTCCTTACTCCGTGCAGACCATACCAACCTACATCCCTCTACCTGCTGATCCACCTCCTCGGAAGCTTCACGCAACTTACTCAACTATGCTTGAGCCCATAATAGCTTGTGGCTGCACACGGAAGTTTCTAGCATGAAAATATCTCAGTTCTCTTTGAGCCTGGGTGGCGGACCTTAGGATGATCACACAGGTACTCCGGGATATCCTAGGACAACACTGGATTCCCCAGGTGCCCAACAAACAATCCACCCAGATGTGTATTAAAGTTGCCACCTTAAGTTGAACCATTAATTAACAATCTCACATCTATCATGGATTCACTCACCCAAACCACGTCTACGAGCATAGCATAGCAATATAGGCAATACGTAGAAGTAACTCCCAGGGTTTGAATATAACAGGGCAATAGGTTCTACCTCATCAACTACTTCCCGTCCCACATGTTAATCACATCCTAATCGTGCAATGTTTGAGGATTGGAACTAATGCATAAAAACTGGGTATGGAAGGAGTATGATCAATGTGTTACTTGCCTTGCTGATGATCCGCAAAACCTAGGGACTCGTAGTAGCACGCTTCGCACTCCGGATGTTCTATCGCAAACAAACAATAGCATACATAAGCAATCAAGCAAAGAAACATGGTTAAATCTCAAATAAGAAGATCTAACCAGAAAGTTCAACTTAAGAACTCCGGTTTGCGAAATGTATCAAATCAAGCGGAGCAACGAAACTCAAACTGTGAAAGAAACAAGATCCGTTTAATAATCTGGACTAAAGTCAAATTTAACAGTACCAAAATCTTGTTCAAGTTGATTAAACGGAAAGAGGGTTTCGAGACAAAGATCTAGGCGCTTGAATCACCTGATTCCGATAAACGAGCGAAAAGATAAACTGAAATGAAAATCGGATCAAAAGTCGCGATTGAAAATAATCTCGGAAAATCTGAGAAAAGAAAACTGACGAACAGGCTAACGAACGAACGTTCGTTGTTTGTAACTAACGAGCGAAAAACGTTCGTTAAAACGAAGATACGGACGAACGTCCGCTATATAAACTAAATCGAGAAGACCGGTGAACCGATCTAAAAAAACGAACCTAGGGTTTTCTAAAAAAAAACAAACCGGTTTAAAAAAAAGAACGGTGGCTTATACCTCCGGCGAGGTCCGGCAAGGCGAGGCGGCTCCGGCGAAGCGGGGCTGCGGCGGCGGGTGGCGCGGGGCGGCGTGGGGCAGCGGTGGCAGCGCGGTCTAGGCTGCGGGGCGGCTCGGGTTGGGTGGCGGGGTGGGGTGCGGGGGCGGTGTATTTAAGGAGGGGGGTGCTTGGGGGAGGGGGCAAGGCGGCGCGGGGAGGTGTCCCGGCCGGACTCGACTAGTGGCGGCGGCGCTCGCGGTCTCCAGGTCGGAGACGAGGCGCAGGGCGGTTGGGCCGGCTCGGCTGGGCTTCGGCTCAGGCGTGCGCTAAGTTTTTTTTAATAATTTCGCCGGAACTTAAATAAATCCTAGAAAATAAAATAAAAATCTAAAAATTCCAAAACAAATTTTCACCGTCTAAATAAAAAATTTAGAATGAGATGAACATTTTCTTGGCACTAAAATGCAATTTTGCAAAACGTACAATTTGTCTAATGCGAATAAAATAGCAATAAAATCTGAATAAAATGAAATATTTGATCTTAATATTTTTCCTCCAATATTTCAATTATTTTGGAGAAGTCATTTTATCTCCTCTCATATATTTTAATATGAAATATTTTCGGAGAGAAAAATAATTAAAACCAAAATCCTCATTTCAATATTTGATAGAATTCAAATATGGAAACAAAGAAATCCCCAAATCTCTTCGAGGGTCCTTGAGTTGCTTCGGTTTTTGAGGATCGAGAAATGAAATGCAATAAAATATGATATGCATGAATGATCTATGTATAACATTCCAAATTGAAATTTTGGGATGTTACACTTCCTTTGCTTCGTTCTTTTTCAATTCTTATGGCGGCTTGTTCAAGATTACTCTTCCTATGTTCTCACATTAATTCATTCGTTCTCTCTAAATCCTAGCAGTGGTTCATTGAAGACTTTCTCAAGTTTATGCTATATCTCTCTTAATCCTTCCTACGAGAATAAGTAGTATGTCAAATCCGTTGTTTGTCATCAATTTAAATTGGTGAAGGATAAGCATAATGCAATTATTATTCTTGTTTCATCCAGTAAATTCAAATCCTTATTCCGGAGGTTCATCAAAATTCTCGGTTTCAATTGTTCATCTTTCTTTTCCGGAGTTCCAAGTTTTCTCGGTTATATCATCGCGAAGCTCCATCTAATCATTGCAAGACTTCAATCTTGTTCGCTTCAAACCTTCAATTCTTTTATGTTATCATTTCCTATCCGGAGTTCTTCATGGAGGCTACATGGTGGTTCATCAAGGATTCTTTTCATTCTTTAATCGTTCTTCAAGATTTCTCTCGAAGTTAAGTTCTGCCAAGCTATACTATAAATTAAACATGGTGTTCAACACATTTCTTGTTTTGAGGAGTTCAAGCATTCTTCATCTTGCATTCCGAAGTGCAATTCTTTCTACCTTATCTTTTGAGGTGGTGTTATGTCATTCTCGACAATTTCTTTCGTGTCTCATGATTCGCAAGTTGTTAAGTATGATTTATTTTAAACCCATATTTTTCAATTCGTTCATGAGATCCTTTGCAACCCATCAATCTCTTCATTGGAGTTATCTTGGGTTATGTTTCATCTAAAGCTTTACCTAATGATTGTTACTATTTATGGTGCTTATAAATGACCCAAGTTCTTCATTTATCCTCCCGGTGAAATAAGCTTCTCATCTCCTTGTTGATGTCAATTCAATTTGTTGTTTCCGCTAGTGGCAAGAATTTCACCTCAAATTTTGAGATTTTTCCATAAGCCCACTACAAGATTATTCGTTTCGTTGTTGGTTTTTCCAACAACTCCGTTATAACCTTCTTGGAAGGGTGCTTTCCAAACTCATTGGTGGTACAAGTTGGCATTTTCTTCCCCATTCTGTTATTGCAATGGTATATCTTTTATTCTTCCTTCCAGAGACATTGTGATGTTGCTGTCTTCACTCATCATCTCAGATTGTGCGGACTGTGTTCTTTTCGTGCTTATCCATTTAAACGGAGTGTCGTGTCCTCCATTCAAGTTCCTCCCATTCTGTCAAGTTTTGCCTCCTTTCTAAACCGGAGTGCTGTCTGAAATCTTTCTTACCCATGGTGCCATTATTTCAATAGTTCCGGAGGCATTGTATTGTTGATTTCATCAAGTATACTCTCATCTTGCCAAGTTCATGTTCAATTCCTTCCATTTACAGTCGGAGTGTTGTCCTATATCATTCTTATTCCTTCTCTATCTTGTTTTAACCGGAGTGTTGTGTCTATCATTTCTCTTCTAATCGGAGTCTCATCCAAGTGCTTTCATTTTGCCAAGTTCATATTCTGTGCTTTCCATT